>NW_022437020.1:9117002-9150061 GCF_009761245.1 Sapajus apella | reverse complement strand
ACGGTGGCTCACACCTGTAATCCCAGCACTTCAGGAGGCTGAGGTGGGTGGATCACTTGAGGTCAGGAGTTCAAGACCAGCCTGGAAAACATGGTGAAACCCAATCTCTACTAAAAATATGAAAAATTAACCTGGTGTGATGGTGCACACCTGTAGTCCCAGCTACTTAGGAGGCTGAGGCAGGAGAATCACTTGAACCTGGGAGGCAGAGGTTGCAGTGAGCTGAGATTGCTCCACTGCACTCCAGCCTGGGTGACACAGACTCCGTCTCAAAAAATAATAAAAAAAAAAGATGTCCATGCACTTGACATTAAAACACAGCTCTTCAAGCTCTGAAGCCCTCATTAGCCCTCATTACTTATTTGTGTTTAGTCCGGGCAGAATCACAATAAACAAGATTCAGAAAGAACAAAGCCAGCAATTGTATAATCCTACCCATGAAGGCTAAGCTACAAAATCAAAGACAGCTGGTTATGGAGAACCCACCAATTCAACACAGCAGTGGGTAAGCTGCACCCACTCTGGAGCAAGCAGACGGGGAATCTGCTCATACTGGTTTTCAAGCATGAGCCCTTTCAATTTCAGGTCAAGTAAAAGTACCTCTTTCTCCAGAAGGCGCAGTGCAATGAATTTGGAAACTTGTTCTCCATGGCAGTGGTAGTGACTCAGGTTGTTTTCAAAAAGGACTGAGTGTATTTAAGGGCAACTGGTTCAGTAGAGACTAACGTGTAAGAAGGGTACCATTCAGGGGGTACTAGCCGCCTTTACACGCTGCTTCTTGGAGATGTTAACCATAAACTTATGACAGTGAATGAAGCACTGGGCCACAATGACATCTCTTACATTATTATGTCGGTGCAGACCTATTGGTTGAAGAAAAAAATTATGTTATGAAAAGCTGGCATCTACAAGGCTTTTAGCCTGGCCTTGAGCCTCAGCAGATGTGGCTGGCACCCCAGCCCAGTGCAGACTCAGAAAAGGATTCCTGGCTCTTGGGACACATGCACACAGCTGTGCCCCTGTACGATTCTGTGGGGTCAAGAGCAGCCTTGCCAGAGTGACGTTGTAATGTTAGCTCCTTACTAGGTCTCACCGACCCCACAAAGCAGAATTCATAGCTCTTCCCGTGTCTCCAACTCCTTGTTCCTGTCAGTTGGTCAGTATTTTGCTTATGAGTCATGAGTAAGAATCTTCCCCCCTAGAAACTGCCAATCCTTTCAGAGAACAGACTATGGCTCAGTAACAGAAGGTACAACACAGTAAAAGGCAGTTAATAGGTATCTATTCGGCCGGGCATGGTGGCTCAGGCCTGTAACCCCAGTGCTTTGGGAGGTTAAAGAGGGCAGAGCACCTGAGGTTGGGAGTTCAAGACCAGCCTGACCAACAGGGAAAAACCAGAAAGAGAAGAAAAGAAAGAAAAGAAAGAAAAGAAAGAAAAGAAAGAAAAGAAAGGAAGGAAGGAAGGAAGGAAGGAAGGAAGGAAGGAAGGAAGGAAGGAGGAAGGAAGGAAGGAAGGAAAGAGAAAGAAAGAAAGAGAAAGAAAGAAAAGGGAGGGAGGGAGAAAAAGGAAAGGAAGAAAGAAAGAAAAAGAAAAGAAAGAAAGAGAAAGGAAAACAAAGAGAAAGCAAGCAAGCAGGGTGTGGTGTCGCATGCCTGTAATCCCAGCCACTCAGGAAGATGAGGCAGGAGAATCACTTGAACCTGGGAGGTAGAGGTTGCAGTGAGCCAAGTTCGAACCATTGCACTCCAGCCTGGGCAACAAGAGCAAAGCTCTGTCTCAAAAAAAAAAAAAAAGGTAACTACTCAATGAAGACACACATGTTACAAGGAAGGGAAATACACAGAAAGTTCTTGAATTTGTCAATCCTTTGCCCATACGAACCCCAAGTCTTTCCTTCTGCAGTTAAGCAAAGATTCCTGGGACGGTGCCTTCTCCTTGTTGAATCAGCCAGTAAGACAAGAGCCACACCCTGATATGCAGAAGAAACAGTAAGAACAACCAACAGCGGGAGGAGCCGCGGAATCAGTGAGTCTCATCTAAAATGAAGAGATCCCCCAAAGGCCTGAAGAACAGGCCAAAAGAAGCCCTGAAAACAAAGGTGCTCAGAGCAGCAGGCCCAGAAATGGCATCCGAAGGCTCACCCCAGGTCATCTGAGTGACGCCAATGATTATAGGAGAGAAGAGATGAGGGCTGCAGGCAGGGCCTGTGCACTGATACCCGCAAGCTGAAGGTAAATTTTAAGGCTGCAGATGTTCTTTGGGATCCCAGACCACCAGAAGGGGCCCTGAGCAATAGGGATTCAGTGACAGAGAATCGGCAACACCAGAGACAGCAACTCTTGTACACGTGACGGCCACAACAGAACCAAAACAAACTGTGCCTCATCTCTGCTCCCAGGAGAAATCCTCAGTGTGGGTTTTCTAAACGCCTGCTTCTCAAGTCCCTGCACTCTGGTGGAGACAAGCTCTTAGGGAGAAAGGAGGCATTTAAAATAGGAGGATGAGAAGGACACTGTACCTTGGCTAGCTGTCTACCTGGCACCTAAAGTGGCCCAGGGCAGGTGGATCCAGGCCAAGGGCAGTGAAGCAAAGGTGGCAAGGATGGTGTGATGAGTTGCAGTGTGCCCCTCCCAAAAGACATGCTGAAGTCCTAATGCCCTGTACCCCAGAAAGTGACCTCAATTAAAAACAGAGGTCATCTAGCCAAAATGAGGTTATTGTGAGGGCTCTCACCCAATGTGACTGGTGTCCTTATGAAAAAGGAGAAATTTGAACGTAGAGGCAGACAATGGGAAAATGATGTGAGGACACGGGGAGAAGTTAGTAGATAACTGGAGAGATGTGGCCACAAGCCAAGGAGTGTTGGGGACCACAAGCAGCCCCCAGCAGCTGGAAGAGACAGAGAAGACACTCCCTCAGGGCTTTCAGGAGGAGCCGACCCTGCCAACACCTTGACCTTGGACTGCTGGCCTCCAGGAGTGTGAGAGAATAAATTTTCTGTTGTTTTAGGCCACCCAGTTTTGGGTGCTTTGTTATAACAGTTCTAGGAATTCAGATGGTAAAGAGTCAAGGGAAGAGAGGGGAGGTTGGGACCTGAGAACTGGGAACATTGCATTGACACAGATTATGGCCATGTTCACACAGTTTACAAAAGGAAAGGCAAGGAACGGACTCCTGAAAGCCAAAAGCATTTCTGTTGAGACAAGTAGATTAGAAATGTAATTTTAAAAGGTAATGACTATGACAGAAAAAAAATCAGCCATTAAATTTGGGGAAAGCCTGTGAGGACTCTCGTGTAAATGGAGAATTTCAGAAAGGACTTGAGAATAAATACCACAGGGAGTAAGGAAAGGAGAGACAAGAAAAGGGGGGACAGTCTCTTTCTTCTTCTTTTTTTTTTAGACGAAGTTTCATTCTGTCACCAGGCTGGAGTGTAGTGGTATGATCTTGGCCCACTGCAACCTCCACCTCCCAGGTTCAAGCAATTCCCCTGCCTCAGCCTCCCGAGTAGCTGGGACCACAGTCGCCTGGCACCATGCCTAGCTAAATTTTTTTTTGATATTTTTAGTAGAGATGGCATTTCACAATGTTGGCCAGGATGGTCTAGATCTCTTGACTTCCTGATCTGCCTGCCTCAGCCTCCCAAAATGCTGGGATTACAGGCGTGAGCCACCGTGCCTGGCCGACAGTTTCCTTCTAATCTTAGAGGGGTTTACTCAGTTAAATAAAAGACTAAATGAGAGAAATCAGTGAAGTCAGTTTTGACAATAGCATGTCTGCTAAATATATTGTAAATATCAGAATTAGTGGTTAGCTGCCAATATGTTTAAACAAACAAAGAAAGGAAACACTACCACAGAAACCAGATAAATGAGAAACATAAGCACAAAAATAACTTACAAGATACACTTCTGATCATATCTTAATCAACATGTAACTATCTGTATTAAACAATCAACATGTAACTATCTGTATTGAACAATCAACATGTAACAATCTGCACTGAACAATCATTGTAACAATCTGCGGCTACAAGTTCAGGCAACAGGCCAACAATCTGGAAGTAGAAATGTAAGATTTACTTACCAATATCAAAATTATCAGTGACACAATCAGAGAAAAAACAAAACATTGTATGAAACAAACAGGAAAATAAACAATCAGCTCCCAAAGGCTCCTGATTCAATATAATTTTTTTCCCAATCAAATATTTCAAATAACAAATAGTCCCTATGTTATGTAAATGGTTCCTTAATACAGGACTGGTTTCATTTTATGAGTCAATACCAGTTACTTTGCAAGGGCCATTAAAATTCCAGGCCAATTACATGTATGTACATGGATGCAGAAACTACAACAAAATATTTAATCAACCACAACAACTAAACTCAAAGATTTAAGTTCTCTAGCCAGATAGGGTCTACACAAAGACAACAGCATGGCAGTAATTTAGGGAGAAGCACAGCATGTTCTATCAAAGAAAGGGAAACAGAGCTCCTCTTTTAAGCAAGTGAATGCCAAAAGATGTGTTTAGTAAAATTCATCACTTTTTCTTTGCTAAAATTCTTAAAAAAATAGGTAGAGAGGTTTTTAAAACAAAAAGCAACATTGTAACCTTTTTTTGGGTAATATTTCAGTCATTCCTTTTAAAAACAGGAAACTTACAAGAAATCTCCTGTCACTAGTTCCAACTTAGGAATTTTGCCAATAGCTATTTGAGAGAGAAAAACAAAGCAAGAAATAAAAATATGGTGTTTGCAGTTAACTAAGCTACTTAACTTGCTTTTGAGAGAACCCTCAGTTTTCTCAATTTGTAAATAATGATAAAACTTCCACCTCACAGGTTGTGTAAGAGATTAAAATAGAATGCTTGGGAAAGTACTTTTTAAAGCTATGAGACCCTGTGTAAACAGAAGGGACGTTATTGCATATAAAAATTTTAACCATCTATCCATCCATTCATGCAACCATGCAATCATCCATCCATCCATCCATCCATCCATCCATGCAACCATGCAATCATCCATCCACCTATCCATTCATCCATCCATCCATCCATCCATCCATCCATCCATGCAACCATGCAATCATCCATCCATCCATCCATCCATCCATGCAACCATGCAATCATCCATCCACCTATCCATCCATCCATCCATCCATCCATCCATCCATGTAACTATCAACCCACCCATCTATCCATGCAACCACGTAACCATCAAACCACCCATGTACCCACCCATCTATCTATCCATCCATCAATTCATCCGTCTACCATCCTCCTATCCAACCATGGAACCATGCAACCATCCACTGACCCATCTATCCATCCATGCAACTATCCATCCATTCATCCACCCACCCATCCATTATCCACCTACCCACCTATCCATCTTGTTCCAAGCCGTACACCAAAGGGCAAACATGGGGTGAGCAAAATTGGCCAAGGTTTCTGCTTTGAGGAAGCTTCTAGTCATGTGGGGAAATTGATTAAAGAAGAATGTCACCCACACAGATAACCCCAAACTTTGCTTAGTGCTTTGAATAAAACTGACAGGAAGCTCTGAGACATATAAGGTTGGGGTGGGGGTGAGTGACCAGGCCTGAGGGTTAAGGAAAGCCTTCCTGAGGATGTTGTGTAGGGATCTGAAGGGTGTTCTGGGTCAAGGAGCAGCAGTGTGCTGAGTGCTAAGAAGGCGGGCTTGCTTTTTCCTGGCTAGGTGTGGTCTATTTGCTGGTACAACATGGATGGTGTAGTCTATCTCTGCCACCAGACACATTGGTTCCTTTCTCTTCTCTTCTCCTTTTTCTTCTTTCTTTCTCTCTCTCCCTCTTTCTCTCTCTCTTTCTCTTTTTAGACAGAGTCTTGTTCTGTCACCCAGGCTGAAGTGCAGTGGCACGATCTCGGCTCACTGCAATCTCTGCCTCCCGGATTCAAGTGATTCTCGTGTCTCAGCCCCACAGTAGCTGGGATGACAGGCATGCCCCACCACACCCAGCTAACGTTTGTATTTTTAGTAGAGATGGGGTTTTACCATGTTGGCCAGGCTGGTCTCGAACTCCTGACCTCAGCTGATCTACCACCTAGGCCACCCAAAGTGCTGGGATTTCAGGCATGAACCACTGTGCCCAGCAGACATAGTACTTTCTTTCCCCCATGTTGTCTTATAATAAATAGCAGTGCTTTGACCATGTTTGTGGCAATTGCTATTTATTTCATTTGAACTATGTCCTAGAGGTATCCTTGAGAAAGGAAATATCAAATTCTGAACAGTTCACTGGGAGAAAAGAGGTTTATAGCTTTTGCCACATGATGCCAATTACTTTCCACACATACGGAACCAATTTACACTGCCTGCAGCAAGACACTGATGTGTCCACTGCTCCAATGCCCTTCCAGATGTCTTACTCAGTGTGTCTATTTATTTTTGCTAGTTTAATAGATGTGTGACAGTACTTGCAAGTTGTTTTAATTTGAATTTCTGTAATTGCCAGTAATGTTGTATATGTTTCCAGGCCACAATTTACTGCTGGTGTTTTCTTATATGTAAATTAACTGTTCATTTGTCTCAGTGTTTTCCTCAGTGGAATCTTTGAACAATGTAACAGCTAGGGCAAGAGTCTGACCCATCACTGTGGAGTCCCAAGCATCTAGCAGGTGATTTACAAACCTTGGCTAAATTAAATTCAATCATCAACTGACATGGAATTGCATCAATGATCTACCTTGGATTTAAGTGTTTGTCAGTTCTTTTTTCTGAAATATTTTCCATGTCCTTTCCTTTTAAAATTATGTTTAGTATAAATCATTTTGCTTTAATATTCATGTTATTTCTGACCATATATCTTCAAATACATTTAGAAATTGAAAGGCAATCATCTCCCACTTATAACTGGGATAAACATGCTTTTAAATATATATATGTGTGTGTGTGTCTATGTATATAACATCTATACAGATTATATCAATAATTACATCTATATATTTTATATATATTATTATATTACAGATATTGCCTATATCTATAGATATGCACACTCTGTTGAGTTTTCAGTGCTTAATGCTAACCTGTCTAGAATTGATTTGCATTGTAATAAACTGTGTTGATATCCAACAATTCTCACAACCTTGGATAATGTTTTTTTTTTTTTTTTTTTTTTTGAGATGGAGTCTCGCTCTGTCACCCAGGCTGGAGTGCAATGGTGTGATCTCGGCTCATTGCTACCTCTGCCTCCCAGGTTCAAAAGATTCTCCTGCCTCAGCCTCCCAAGTAGCTGGGGTAATGGGTGCATGCCACCATGCCTGGCTAATTTTTTTTATCTTTAGTAGAGGTGGGGGTTCACCATGTTGGCCAGGCTGGTTTCAAACTCCTGACCTTGTGATTCACCTGCCTTGGCCTCGCAAAGTGCTGGGATTATAGGTTTGAGCCACTATGCCTGGCTCAATAATGTTTCTTACTGTTATTCTCTTTCTTATTCTATTCTCATTATGTCTTCTAGTTTGTCACTTAAGTTCAAATAACAGTTTTTCTGTTTCTGCCCATCTAGCTTAATCATTTTCTCTGTTGTTAACTAAATACAAGTGACTGATATGCTCACTGCTTCACGGGAGGTCTTAAAATCCAGCAGGACAACATGAACACCGGACTGAGAAGGTCTGTGCTGTTCCCATTCGCTTATTCTGCTGCGTGGCCCTGGCCACCCAATTTCGAGTTCTGTGAAGCACTAACATACACAGGGATGGTGTCACACTGGTCTCCTATTCCACAGGGAAAGCATATGGGCAGAGGACAAGGACAGGGGAAGCTTCGGTATTTGGAACCTAGGGAAAATGGGCATGTGTTTGGAACGTAGAGAAAAATGGGCATGTGTGGAACAATTGACTGAATTGCTCAGCAGGGCACAAGACAAGTGGAGCTGGTGGAAGGATGCTGGGAACAATCCAGAGTTTGCTTTCGTAACTCTCAGAGGGTAGGGGAAGGGCCTCCTCTTCTGCTCACACAAGTGACTGCTGAAAAGGCCAGGCCACGAGGTGTCGGGGTCCATGCCCCAGCACTGGCTCTTACCATGGGGGCCTTGCCAGGCCAGGCTGAATGCTGGGAATGCCAGTGCCCACCTGTGCTCCTACAGCAGCTCCGTCCACTGAGAAAAGGGTACGCGGCACCAGGACAGTGGTGATGTGTGCAGAAGTGCTCTGCAATGCACAAAGCTCTGGAATAACAATCTCTGCACCAAATGTGAGGTCCTACCTAAGACAGGAATGTTGCCCAGAGGCCTCAGGTGTCCCTCAGGAGAGGCCACCAGCTCCCGGCCATCAGGTATAAGCAGGGAGCCCTGGCTCAGGCACCTCCATCAGCAGCTTGCATGGCCCCAGTAAAGTGCCTGCCTTAACTCTGAGGATGTGCAGCTGGGCTGCTTGGGCTCGGGCACTGACACACAGACACGAAGGGTGGGGCACCAGGAACTTGCAAGCTACATAAGCCAGGACTAATCCAAAAAGTAATAATAAATGTCCCTCTCTCTTTAGGTTAGCTGCCAGATTTGAAATCATTAGAGACTTTTCAAAGGAAATTAATAATTTCCCCCATTGGGTTGTTTGAAAGTTAATTTCAGGTCTGGTCTACTTCCCACACTTAAAACAGCTCCGGCTAGCCTCGGCCTGGCGCTCTAACTGCTGAACAGGGATGAACATCGCGGTTAATCTGGGATCTGATTAGGCTTTTCCTGGCATTTCCGAGTTTTCCTGTTCCTTTCTGGGTATGACAACATCAAAGCATTGAGTTGTTTCTCATGGAAACACAGCTAAACATTGACAGGATATTCACCACGAACGCAGGCCGTCACATTAGATGTTCTGGCAGGACTTCGACCGCTTTAAGAGGAACACTGCCCAGCCAGGCAAACGGCTTGGCCAGGTCTGACTTTACTTCACTTTTGTTCCTTAAAGAGTGTGTTCCAGCAGTCCAGACCATGCAGTGTGGCCTCTGGAACCTTCTTCAACCAAACACCAACAAAACCCAAGCAGCCAGCCACTGCCAAGGGAAAACAAACGTGAGTTTCTCTGCACTTTCTCCATCTGCTGGCAGAGGTAGATTCGGACCATGCTTGATCCAGAAACATGTAGAGGGGCTGCTGTAACTGGACCAGCTGTGGCTTCCACGCAGGCAGCAATGACATTAAAAATACTGACCAGCTGGTGGGTTAGGCAGAACTCAACCACACAAAAAACACAATGGCACATGCGTGATCTCCCTAAGATGCCACCATGACGGCACATGCGCGATCTCCCTAAGACGCCACCATAATGTCACATGCGCGATCTCCCTAAGACGCCACCATAATGGCACATGCATGATCTCTCTAAGATGCCACCGTGTGGCCTGTGACGACTTGTTGTACCAGGGCTGGAGCAACAACCTCCATCACACGCGCCCTGAAGGATTTGATAGTTCAACAAGGTCACGCCCATGACTGCCAAACGCATTTTCACACCACCTATCATGTCAGAGAAGCACCCTTTTCATGCCTACCCTTGTGTAATATTCTGAACCAACCAAACTGTCAGTTTAATCCCACTGGATACCTGGGAAGGTGGGAGCACTTACCTCTGGCTCCTGCGTCATCCTTCCTGATGCTGGAGCCCTCCACCTGGCCCCCCCTCACCTCTCTTCTACCAGCTGCAGAGCAGGAATGTGCTGTTGCAGGCTGGAGCTAACGGGCAGCCAGGCACACCCACTCCAAGGTACTTGCCTTTGAAATTCACTTGAATGCTAAAAATACCATCTGCTTTGGGGAAGCTCAAGGAGTCCTTATGACTCAGGTTGTACTGAAATTTCATTTCCTCTTCTGACTCCACGCAACAGAGCCAACGGGAGGAAAAGCAACATTGTCTTTTCCTTGTCTTTTCATTCACAAGACACAGTAATCACTGCCTCCATGCTCTATGCCAACCTTAACAGATGGAAGAAAAGTTACCCCACAGAAAAGATCACAGATAGAGATGACAGCCATTTCTGCTTTTACCTTTACACCAAGAAAATCGGAGACACTGGCTCTCGACCTTGGGTGCACACTGGAATCACCTGGAGAATTTCTAAAACTCTTCATCTCACCCGAGAGATTCGGATTTAATCAGTATAGGATGTGGTCTGAGCATCAGGGTTTTAAAAAGTTCCCAGGGATCATGATGTGCAGAGAATCACTGTCTACATGAAGCCTAGGTGGTAGGGTTCAGGAACTGAGAACTGGGGAAAGCCCTGTGTTTAAGAGTCCGAGCATCAATATTGTTTAGTACTTGTTGACCTTGGACAAATAATGTCTTTATACCTAATAATTTCATCTGTAAAAAAGATACTATTCTCTGTAGTTCTTACTGAGGTGTAATGAGGACCAAATAAAAGTGCTTAGGAAAATAACCAGCACTACATAAATGTCGTGGTTACATGATCATTATTTTCTTTGGGGCTGGGAGGCTAATAATAATGTCAGCTAATATTTATTGAGCACTTATTATGTGCCAGGCCCTGTGCTAAGTGCAGCTGCCCTCCATGGTGGAGATTATTGTTATCTCTGTTTTATAACTGAGAAAACCAACCAAGGCACAGAAAAGTAGAAATATACAGAAACTAGAATATCAGTATTCTTTAGAAACCAGGAAACCAGCAGGAATAAGGGAAGGGTAAAAAGGAAGCAGCAATAAATATAATTCTAAAAGATGGAAAAATATATACTAATAGGACAGGTTCTACACAAATGTGAAGTAGATGGACTCCTCTTTCAAAAGATACACACTCAGATGAGATTAAAAACCAAATGCTGTTTACAAGAAATATGCCTACGGCAAAGAGACAAACAAAAACCTGAAAAGAAATATCTGGGAGAAATGTATCCAAGGTGGGCACAAAGAAAAAGAGGGCAAAGTGGCTGCGTGAAGAGAAAACCAACTCAGTTTCAAGGACAGGGACATCAACAGGATTAAGGTGGCCATTTGATATAATGAAAATAGGTACTGATGAGTTATAAAGCCAGAAACCAGGTATGTCAAGACTTTACAGAGAGATGAGAAGAATGAGGCATGAAAAAGCAGCAGAAGTGGGAAATAAACATATGTACTTGTATCGATGGGTATGTGTACCCTTGCACATCTCTATATATCTGTAAATCTCTATATTTCAGACTCTGATAAAGGAAGCCAGCACAAATAGGCAGCACAGAAAGTGCTCAAATACTGCCATCAACAAGCTAAAATTAGAGAAATAAAAGCAGAAATAAATATTCACCTCAAGAAACAGGGAGCATCTATGAGGCACTTGCCACATGGCAGGCACTGTCATTAGGATGTTATAAATATTACATCTATTTGTCAAGCATCCCTCTGAGACAGGTATTTTATTGTTTTTCCCACTGATCCAAGACACAGAGGAATGCCCTGCAGCAGTGAAGCTTAGATCCAGATGAGAACCAGAAAGTCTCATGCCAAGGCCTTGCTTTAACCTCAATGCCATGAATAAAACACTCAAAAAAGAACATATGGGCCGGGCCAGGTGTGGTAGCTCATGCCTGTAATCCTAGCACTTTGGGAGGCTGAGGCGGGTGGATTGCCTCAGGTCAGGAGTTCAAGACCAGCCTGACCAACATGGGGAAATCCCATCTCTACTAAAAACACAAAAATTAGCTGGGCATGGTGGCGCACACCTGTAATCCCCTCTACTCCGGAGGCTGAGGCAGGAGAATCGCTTGGACCCAGGAGGTGGAGGTTACAGACAGCCAAGATCGTACCATTCCACTCCAGCCTGCGCAACAAGAGTGAAACTCCATCTCAAATATATATATATATATGAGAATAAGGTTTTAATACAAACAGAAGCTAAAATTTTTGAAATAACAAACAAAACAAGTAATGTAAAAAAATCTATCAAGTTCCTTGACAGGACTTGTATTTTAGCATAAATCTCTGGCTGGTTTGATTAAGTGTGAAAGAGAAAAAATAAAACTGTTCAATAATGTAAATGAAGAGAGTTACCTAAGTATAGATATAGAAGAAAAGAATAAGAAAATGCAACATTATGATGGCAAATTCAAAAACCTAAAGGAAATGGATAATTTTCTATGAAAACGTAATTTCCTGACTTGCATATAAGGGAAAGCAGACAATGTGAATTGACAAACGGCTTCAAAAGGAATCAGAAAATAAAGATCTACTTTATCTAACTAATCTTTAACAATAAATAATTCCTATGAGGCTTCTTCAGATAATATTAAGATGGAAAGTTCCCCAAGTTACTTTGTAAAGCTAGCATCGTCTTATATTAAGCCACATAAAAACATTAATAATAGAAAATTATAGATCAATTCACCTATCAACACAGATGCAGAAACTGTAAATAAAATATCAAGACATCAAATCCAGCAGTTAAAAAAGAGACAATTAGCACTTATAACAGAAGTTCAAGATTGAGTCAACATCTCTCATAATCATTTATTCAATAAATACATTAAAGTAGAAAGGCTATATGAATACACTAAGTGCTGCAAAAGGGGATTTGACAAAGTTCGGCAATATTTCCTAAGAAAAACTCAAAGCAAAAATGAATACATGGAAATTACCTAAATATAACAAGAGCTTATTTGCCAAGTGTCTACAGCAAATGCTCATAAATTGGTCACACCAAGACCTTCAAAATCAGGAACAAGATACATGTAACTGCTAGAATCATGATGATGTAACTTTTGAAATTTCTAAAGATACATAATAAAACAAATTATATAAATATTAGAAGAGATCAACTTGTTTTGAATTTGTAGAATATGATCACGTCCAAAAGTCTCAGGGAATTCCAGTAAAAACTACTAGAGTGAAAAGAGAAGACGGGAAAAGAACTGGGTAAAACAGAAAAAACAAAACAACTTTTCTGCATACTAGTAACTCAGGTTGGAACAGAAGTGGAAAGAAGTTATATAAATACATAGATAGTTCATTTAAATGGTAGCAAAAACAATAAAAAAAAGTCACAGATAGGCAAGACAGGTCCGGGACTTTTAGAAGGAAAAGAAAAAAAATTTCATTACAGAAAATAAAAGCTACACAAATAGAGTCACTGTGGGAAATGGGCAAAATAGAAGAACAAATGTTGAGTAATAGCCCAGTCAAGATATCTCTGAAAAAAACAAAAACCAAATGAACAGAAAACTTGCATTAACAGATTGTAAGACTTAAATGTGGTGCCCATAATCAAAACAATATGGCATTTGCCAGAAACAGATTAACAGGCCAGTGAACCAGTACTGAGAATCCCAAAATGTACACAGATATAGATACTGGGGAAAATGCCCGTGGTGACATTTAAATTCCGATGAAAAAGGAAGCTTTTTTTAAAAACTGTGCTAGAGTGACTGGCTAGGTATCTGGAAGAGACAAAAGCTAGCCACCTCCACTCCCTGCCACTTCCCTCATACAATACACACAAATAAATACCAGAAAGGCTAAATCTTAAAATGTAAAAACTAAATGAATGAAAACATTACAAGGAACTCCAGAATACTGAAATAAAATTAGAGTGAAAGTGGCCTTCTTTTATAAACAGATACCAGAAAGAAAAAGATGAACATACTGAATTATGTATTCTTTCATCTTTGCTATCACAAAAGATAACCAAAAAAAGAAAAGACAAGACAAATAATGAACTGGGAAAAATATTGGTGACATTTATGATAAGCCAATTCTTAAAAACCTCTACTATACCAAGAAAAAGGAAAAAAACCCTCCAAAGTGAGAAAAAAAGACAAACGACCCTTTAGAAAAAATAAAGAACGAACAGTAACAGGCAGTTCACTTAAGGGGAATGCAGATGGTTCATGAACATATGAAAAGATATTCAATATTAATAAAAACATGGAAATTAAAATAAGGAGTTTTTTTTTTTTTTTTTTTTTTGCCAATCACGCTGATAAAAATTAATAGGCTCCAGGATGCCTATTGCTGGCTGAGGTGTGGGACAGAGAATTCTATATTTTGTTGGTGAAAGTGTGAATCACCAGAGTTTTTGGGGGCAGTGTTTCCAAAGCAGTCCACTTTTGGGACTCTGCTCTATATAAGCAAACATACCATAGCAAATCAGGCTATAGCGCAAGAGGAAAAAACATATTTCAAATGTTTGCCAATAGAAGGAGAGCTATGTCAACTAAGCCACATTAACTCTATGTATTTAAAGAATGTACCTGAAAGAATGAGTTGTAGCCACACTAACTGATCTGGAGGAAGTCCATGACAGAGTACTAAATTTAAAAAGCCAAATTGAGGATAATATAAATCATGCAATACTATTTTTGTTATTAAAATGAGAAATTAAAACTAAACCTTGTAGAGATTTATAAATGTTTTTATAGCATCGCATATGGAAGGATGTGAAAAGATTCCTACTTGGTTGTTAAATTATTTACGTCAAGGGCAGAAGAGCCATCATTTTTATTACCGCTTTCAATTGTTATCACTTGTTACACAATCATATATAATTTTAGTATTTTTAAATTTTAAAACATAAAAATTTTAAAAAGAAAATATGTTAAATATGATGTATTTAGCCAATTTTTGAAAAAAGCAAACAAACAAAAACTTTGGGAGGGGATGAAGCCCAGATTTCAGATCCCACCTTGCTACAGTTTGAATGTCCCCTTCAAAGCCCACGATGAAAGGTAATTGCTGTTGCAATGATATTAAGGGGTGGGACCATTGAGAGGTGATTAGGCCAAGAAGCCCCAACCCTCCTAAATGGATTAACATTGTTACTGTGGGAGTGGGTTTGTAATTTTGAGGGTGGGTTGTTGTAAAAGTGGGTTCTTCCCTCCCTTGGTCTGTTGGTCTCTTGCCCTCCACCTTCCGCCATGGGATGCGACTGCATGAAGGGCCTCACCAGATACCAGTGCTATGCCCTTGGACTTCTCAATCTCCAGAATTGTGAGCCAAATATATTTCTGTTTATTATAAATTCCCCAGCCTGTGGTATTCAGTTTCAGCAGTACAAAAGGAAATAAGATGCACTCCACAGGCAGTGACTACTCACTGTTTTTCCCGGATAACTGCTGGGCAAGGCACTGGCTTCAATGAAATACTTTCTCAGCAGATGTTTGCTGGGGTCAGGACTGTCCAGTAAGATGTAGGAACAGAAATAGGCCCCATGCCGAAGCAGGAATATGGCAATGTCTTCATTCCCTAAAGGAACAAAACCAGAAAGCTAAGGGCATGCAGGTGCAGAGAGTGTCACAGTTGTTGGAAGAGCAGCCTCTGATATGTGGAATGGAAACTGAAAAGGTACTTGTGCTGGTTGTACTTCTCTATTTACTTCCCTTGATGTGTCGAGTTCCCGTTAGTGGGAGAATTTCTGTGGGGCTTTGCCCTTTGGAGTGCCTCAGGCAACAGTGCCACTAGCCACAGTCAGTCTCTGTCACTGAAATCCCCTTGCGGGGCAAGTCGGGGGGAAATGAGGAAGGGTGCAGATATTTTGAAAAAGAAATACAGAACAGGAGTTGCAAAAGAGGTAATTTGAGAGCTAAGAGTGAGAATAAAGACACGGTCCCACATCTGGAGGCTGAGACAGTCTGCACGGTCAGAGCTGACTCGGGTAGCAGGGAGACCCACCTGACTTGATGGCCGCATAGAGGGGCAAGCGCACGATGACAGGGAACTCATTCTTCCTGATGGCGTAGCTCTCCGGGTCGGCCCCATGTGTCAAGACCAGGAGCTTCACAACTCCCAGGTGCCCTCGCTGGCAAGCCAAGGCCAGCATCCAGTTCAGCAGCCGTTGGGGACTGCAGGGACCTGGCAGGATATGGCAGGACAAAGGGAAAGTACCACTGAAGGGTGCTGCTTGCTCCCACTCTGCTCTTCCCCTAGACATATGCCCCACGGAATACTACACAGCCATGAAAAAAGAATGCAATCATGTCCTTTGCAGCAACATGGAGGGAGCTGGAGGTCATTCTCCTAAGTAAACTAACACAGGAAGAGAAAACCAAATACTGCGTGTTATCACTTATAAGGGGGAGCTAAATATTGAGTGTACATGGACACAAAGAAGGGAACAACAGGCACTGGGGACTACTTGAGGGTAGAGGGAGGAAAAAGGGTGAAGATTTAAAAACTACCTACTGGGTACTATGCTGATTACCCAGGTGACAAAATCATCTGCATACCAAACCCTGGCACATGCAATTTACTCATGTAACAAACCTGCATATGTACCCCTGAACCTCAAAGTTAAAAAAAAGCAAAATCCAGCTGTCCTGTTTCCAGCTGAAAGTTGCTTCTGTTGAGTTGATAGTGTTTTCTGGAACAGGCCCCCGAACTGCATATGACATTTCCCACATCATTCACCTACCTGCATATCAGATAACGCCAAGTGATAAAATGTAGGATTCCAAATGTCATATAAAATAGGTGTGTGGAAATAAGACTAGAAAGAACTACCCCAATGTTGTAGTGTTATCTCTGGGGTCTCCCCCGCCCTCAGCCCTCCCCTAGGGTAACATTACATGCAGGAGTATAAACTTTGGGGACAGGCATTTTAGAGTTAAAATAGTTGAGCTATGTAATTTTGGACACATTTCTTAATCTCTCTCTGCCTCAGTTTACCTATGGGTAAAATCGGAATAATAATACTCATCCTCCCAGGTTTAATGTGAGGACTACATAATGTATGTCAAGTGCCTGGATCAATAAATCCTAACTCATTATGTTGTGTTATTATGTTATTAGAGTACTAAGACTTCCCCACGTTTTTAAATTATCTGTAACACTCATATATTACTTTCATGAGTAATAATAACACAAGCTTTGGTGAAAGAAACAGATCTAAACTGTCAGGTCTAAGACTGAGAATTTCTCCCCAGTAGAACTGCCTACTTAATTTCAGGATGAAATAACACTTAACACATTGAATTAATGGGGACAGTGTGGGCTGAAATGTTACAGTATCTTCAAATTCAAAATAGTGCAATATCATTTAGGTCTAGTTGCCAGGGAAAAATGACCTCATCTTCTGCATGGACACTTCCCAAATGCATCATAACACACTGTCTCATTTCCAGAGGCACAGAGTCCTTAGGGATCCAAGTGCTCCCAAGTGAGGAGGGAGTGACCCTCTCCTTCATGACAGGACATTGATAGGAGCCCAGGGTCAGGACAGCCCTGTTATTCACCAAATAAAGCACCTCACATAGGGCTGAGGCTGGAGCCGGTGCCAAGTAAATATCCCTTCTTCTCCCTCTACTGTTAATCAGAATTAATGATTTGGAGGTATGTTAACAGAAAATAAGTGATCCCTAATTCACTTACCCAAGAATATCTAGGTAAGAGAAACACAGTAACCATGCTCGTAACTTCTGATGAGATGGGGATGCCTCAGTCTTAGGAGGCAGGCATCGTATTTCAGGACCATGACTTTAAGATGAGGAAACCAAAGCTCAGAGAGTTTTGGAAACGGAGGAGACGGGTCAAAGCGGTGGCAAAATCTATAGGGAAAGGATGCAAACCTTCTGAAAGGTGCGGAGGTTCTGCAGAGCCTCGGGAGAGAATAGCCGAAGGCAGCTGTTCTACAACCCTCAGGCAGAGGGCAGGAGTAGGTACAAGGGATTGTGGGGAAAGTTATCTTAAACAGGCATGGTGCCCAGGAAGTGACCTTTGATCATCTGCATGGGTGAGGTTATGGGAACATTATAAATGTTAATTACCTACAGGTTGCGTGGGCTCCAGGTTTTCGGCACTGTGCCTACACTGAATAAGAGCAAGCAGCTCCAGCTTCTCCGGGCTGCGATCTGGCCACTAGACCCAGACAGTCATCTGGCTGCTCTTACACTGCATACCTGTGTCTGAGTACACATTTCATCCGTCGGCCAGGGTCTGTGGGACTGACCGGGCAGGGGAACTTCCTAAAGGTCCCGTACTTGGTAAGTAATAAGATCAAGACCTAAACCTTGCCTTGTCTAAAATCAAAGGGTACTCTCTTAACCACACAAAAGCCCTACAGGTATTGTCTACAGCCTAAAGCCAGCAACAGAGCAGCCTCTCTTCCTCCCTTCTCAGCTTCAGAAACCAGAAAGCACGTAGCAGTGTGCCTCAAATAATGCATCCCCTCAACCTTTCATCCCTCTTCTTCTCAATCCTCCTTGTTCTCTAGCTGCCTCATTTTTGTTTTTTGTTTGAGACAGGGTCTCCTTCTGTCTCAGGCCGGGGTGCAGTCATGTGATCACACCTGACTGCAGTCTCGGGCTCCTGGCTCAAACCATCCTCCCGTCTTAGCCTACCAAGTAGCTGGCACTAAAAGCATGTGCCACCATGCCTGGTGAATTTTTTAAAATGTTTTGTAGAGAAGGAGGTCTCACTATGTTACTCAGGCTGGTCTTGAACTCCTGACCTCAAGTGCTCCTCTTGCCTTGGCCTCCCAAAATGTTGGGATTAGAGGCGTGAGCCACCACGTCCGACCTGCCTCTTGTTTGTCTTCTTGCCTTAACTGACTCCTGACCATGGCTGACTTCCCTTCTGGCTTGGGAACCCCTTTGCAGGAAGTGCAGGGGCGGGTACACACTGTTTTGCCCATCTCTGCACTTTCTGCAAAGCCCACCACAATGGTCTGAAATCCTTTCATCCTCAGCAGCTCTGCTCAGAGTTGAGCTAAAGACAGGATGCTCCTGGGAGCAGCTGAAAACCGTGATGAGGTCCAGCCACACTTCCTGCTCTGCAAAAGCAGGCAATCCAAGTCCTTCCCTCATGTGTCTGCAAAGAAAACTCCTATTCACTCTGCAATGCCCAGGTCAGATGTCAGCCTCCCTTGAGAGACCCCATCCTGCAAAGGGGTGGACTGCAGGGAATGTTTAGGGCAGTGAAACTGTTCTATGTAATACGGTAATGATGGACACATGCCATTATCCATTTGTCAAAACTGACAGGATGTACAACAGCAAGAATGAATTGCCATGTAAGCGACGGACTTTAGTTAGTAAGAAGCTATCAATATTAGCTGATCAATTGTAGCAACTGTTACCACACTAATGGGACACGGAGTTATAGGGAAAACCGTGTCGGGGGTGCACGACGGAACTCGCCTCTCTGAACTTTGGTTTCCTCATCTTAAAACCATGGTCCTGAAATATAGCAGCTGCCTCCTAAGACTAATACATCCTGATCTCAACAGAAGTTACAGCATGATTACTGTGTTTCTTTTACCTAGATATTCTTGTGTAAGTGCATCAGGGATCACCTGTTTTCTGTTAACATATCTTCAAATCATTAATTCTGGAACTCTGTACATTGCAATCAATTTTTCCATAAATATAAAACTTCTCTAAAAAACCCAAAGTCTATTAATTATTTTTTAAAAAGCAATGTTAATTACATTCTCTATGAAATATGGCGTGTGAGACTTTCCCTTGTGAGTTCAGGGGAGTGAGAGGTGGGATGTGGCTGGCAGGAAGCTTCACTTTGTTTGGATGTCGGTGGCCTGCCCTGGATTTCTTGATCTCATTATTGGTGAAAGCATGAAGAAATAAACATTTTGGGGTAACGCCTAAGAAGAGGGTACCCTGAGACATGGTTAAGAACTCGCCTTGTGATTTACCTGGTAAGGACTCAAGCAATTCCTGCACAACTGCCATGTGCCCATAATACGCTGCCACCACGGCTGGGTTGTCATCTGTGGGTTCTGTCGGCAGCTCCACCAGTCTTTCGGTGAGTAGATAGCGGACCATCTCCAGGTCCCCATAGGCGGCTGGGATGCTCAGAAGCTGGCTCTGGTCAAAACACAACAGGGCTCCAGTGAGACTGGCTCAGTGATGCTTCACCAGGTCCCAGGGCAGAACTGGCGTTGTGTTGCCCAGAATGGCAGCACCCGCCAAGTGTGGCTTCTCAAAGTGAGAGGGGGAGAGTGTAAAGCCACACATGAATTCAAAGACCAAGCACAGAAAGGGTATGCTAGCTCATCGGTAATTTTATGTTGGTTACATGATGAAACAATGATTTTAATATATTTATGTTAAATATTAGCATTTTGTTTCTTTCTGTTTGCTCCCCCCACCTTTTTTTTTGAGGCAGGGTCTCTCTCCGTTACCCAGGCTAGAGTGCAGTGGTGCAATCTGAGCTCACCGCAGCCTTGACCTCCCAGGCTCAAGTGATCCCCCTGCCTTAGCCTCCTGAGTAGCTGTAGCTGGGACTGCAGGCACACGCCACCATGCTAGCTAATTTTATTGTTTTCTTTGTAGAGACCAGATCTTGCTATGTTGCCAGGGCTGGTCTTGAACTTCTGGGCTCAAGTGATCCTCCCACCAGAGTAACTGTGATTATAGGTGTGAACTTGTTTACTACTTTAATGTGGCTACCAGGAAATATGATATGATACATGGGGCTCACATTCGCTGCTCTCGACTACCTGCTTCATGAGGATGGGGAGGGTGTGCATATCCCCGTCTAGCACAGAGCCAGAGCTCAGTAACCACTTGGTACCTGTTGAGTCAGCCCTGGGAAGAGGGAAGGCAATCAGGCCCTCTGAGGAACCATCCTGTAAGTTATTACTAAATGGAATGTGACAGACCAGGGGACTTCACAGATCTGAATCCAGGGACAAAGATCTTCCAGCAGCATGCAGAGGGACTCTTGACTTGGTGGCCCAGAGGAAGGAAAGGATATGGTGGAAACTGGACCCAAGCCTGACTTCCTACTCACTGCAGTCCTCCTGGTGTGTAAAGGTTCTGTGAGGCGGGCCGTGTATTAATACATGGACAGGATGTGAGGTTCAGAGAGGTTTCAGAGCTTGCCCAGGACCACACAGCTAGTAAGTGGCTATCACAGACCTGTGTAAAAGCAGCCTTGACTTATCACGAGCTCTCCAGGTCTAAGAAAAAGATACTCCGATGGCTGCTAGATTGGCATGTCAAGTGTTTGATTGCATTTTTGAAATGTCAAATCCTTTGGAACCTGGCTGCCTCCTATGGGCTTGAACATCAGTGGGTTCAAGCAGGTAGATGGGAAGCCCCTATTGGAATGGGATGGCCAGTGCCCCCATCAGCACTTACTGATGATCTACTGTGTGTGAGAGGTGGGACTGGGCACCGAGGATGCCAGGGGCCATTTCTGGCCTCCACAGATTTACAATTAAGTTTGAGGTGGGAATATGAATAGACAGCCCCCAGTGAGCACATTTTAGTTGCTGAATAGTTTATAACACAAGTGTGTTTGGAAATCATTTTAGGTGAGTTGGGCAGGAATGGGTACATGGAGCCCCCAGGAAAGGGAATGGATATTTATCAAAGCTCTTACCATGTGCCAGATGCTGGACTGAGTACTCTATTTACATGGCCACATTCAATCCTCCTAACATTCATGCCAGGAATGTGTCTGTACTTCTGTGTTAAGGATGAGGACATAAAAGCTTGACCATGGTTAGGGAGTTTATCATCGGCCGAACCTCTCAGTGTTTGAACTTGGCTGTGTCTAGCTCCAAAGCCCAAGAGTGTCTGTTCCATCCAAGACTTCCTGGAAACAAGGGACTTCGAGGAAGGCTCAGGTTCTGTAAGTAGAGTGAATGGGCTGGTGGTGGAAGGTATGTCTGACAGGTGAGGAGAGGAGCGGTCTAAGGGACTGGGATCAGGTGAGGGACAGGAGACTCATACATTCAATATGACCAGAAAAGAAAACCCCCCTTACCTGCCACTCTGCCCAGGGTGTGGTTCAGTGGTCCTATCATTCCAGGAAAGCATTTGCATTATGGAGAGAAGCTGCAGTGATTGATTAAATGCTTCACTGCACGCAACTAACAGCTGTCTAGACTCGGTCGGTTAGAGGCTTAAAAGCCCCATCCTTTAGAGGTGGTAAGTGATGTCATAGGAGCCAGCCCATGGCCAAGAGGGACCCAGACAGTGGGAAAGGTCAAAGCTGGCTTTTTAGCTGGAGGCTTCACAGTGTGTATTTTTAAAAATTCTAACAGCATAGAAAAGTATAAAACAAGAAGTAGGCTTCCCTCTATGGCTTTATCTCCCAATCGCCCTCTGCAAAGAATGCCTTCCAGAACATGTTTATTCATAATGCTCACAGGAAATCTCATATAAAACCAAATGCTTTTTTCACTTAATTCATTAAATTGCCCTTTTAATCAGCCCTATAACACACCTGCAGAAAAGTACAAATATTTTAAGTGTTCAGTTTCATGAAAGGCATTTGAACACATCCACATAACCGATCTCGTTCCAAAGACCAGGACGTTGTCAGTGCCCAGAAACGCCCTTTCCTCCTGCTAGTCACTGCCCTCTGGTGAGGAGCCAGTCTCCTGAATTCTAACATCATAGATTAACTATTGCCTGTTTTTAAGTGCTGTAAAAGTGGAATTATACTTCACTTATAATTTTTTAACTTTTTGCTTTGAAATAATCAGATTCACAGGAAGTTACAAAGATAGTACTGAGAGGACTCAAGTATTCTTCATCCAGTTTCCCCATGGTAACATCTTACATAATTGTAGCAAGATATCAAAGTCAGTAACTTGACATTGCTACCATATGTGTATATAGTTCTGACATTTTTTTTTTTTTTTTTTTTTTTGAGACGGAGTTTCACTCTTGTTACCCAGGCTGGAGTGCAATGGCCGCGATCTCGGCTCACCGCAACCTCCGCCTCCTGGGTTCAGGCAATTCTCCTGCCTCAGCCTCCTGAGTAGCTGGGATTACAGGCACGCGCCACCATGCCCAGCTAATTTTTTGTATTTTTAGTAGAAACGGGGTTTCACCGTGTTGACCAGGATGGTCTCGATCTCTTGACCTCGTGATCCACCCGCCTCGGCCTCCCAAAGTGCTGGGATTACAGGCTTGAGCCACCGCGCCCGGCCTAGTTCTGACATTTTGTCACACATGTAGATCTGAGTAGCCACCACCACAATCAAGACAGACCTGTTCCAGGACCACAAAGGTCTCCCTCATGCCATGCACCGATGGTGGTCTCACTCATCCTCTTCCCCATCTCTCACCCTTGACAAGAACTAATCTCTTTCATCTCTATAATTCTGTCATTTTGAGGATGTTATATAAATGGAATCATAGAGACTACGGTCTTTTGAGATTGGCTTTTTCTTTTTTTTCCTTCTGAGCATAATGTCCTGAGATCCATCTGACTTGTTGAAAGTTTCAGTAGACTTCCTTTGAAGAGCTGAGTAGTACTCCATGTATGTTTAAGTATTCACTTTCTGAGATCTTTGGTTGTATCCAGTTTTGGGCCATTGCAAATAAAGTTGGTATGAAAAGTCATGAGCAAGCTTTTGTGTGCATGTAAATTTCCTCTCTCTAGATTAAATGGAGTTCAACTGCTGGTTCACAAGTGTATTTTTAGTTTTTAAAATAAACTGACAAACTATTTTCCAGTGTGATTGTACCATGTTACATTCTTGCTGGTAAACTTCTCTGCAACCCAATTCAAATTTGGTATTGTCATTACTTTTTATTTTTGCTGTTCATAAAGGTGGTTAGTGACATCTTATCATTGGTTTAATTTTCATTTCCATAATGGCTAATGAGGTTGAACATCTTTTCATGTGCTTATTTGCCATCTATGTATCTTCCTCAGCAAAATGTTTCTTCATGTATCTCATAAATTTTCTATTTGGATTGTTTACTTTTTAATGTTGAGTTTTGAGAGTTCTTTACATATTCTAGCTATAACTCCTTTGTCAGATAAGTGGTTTCTAAATATTTCTCTCAGTCTGTGGCTTTTTTTTTTTTTTTTTTTTTTTTAAGAATCACTGTCTTAGGTATTTCTCAGAGCAAAACTTTTTAATCTTGGTGAGGTCCAGTTTACCAATTTTTCTTTCATAAATCATTTCTTTTATGGATTTTCTGTATAGATTGTCATGTGATCTACCAATAGAGACAGTGCAATTTATTTTTTTCATATCTGTGTGCCTTTTATTTCTTTGCCTTCTTGTATTGGCTAGAATTTCCAGCAATCTGTTAAATATATTGAATAGTATTATTTTAAAAACTATGATTTTATAGTTGCTCTTGAATAGAACTTGCAGTATTGCATTGAGAGTGGACATTCTTGCTTTGTTCCTGATCTTAGGGGAAAACAGTCTTCAACATCAAGAATAATGTTAGTTATAGGTTTTTGTCAATGTTCTCTAGCCTATGAGGAAGTTCCCTCCTATTCTTAATTTTCAGAGTTTTTTGAAAACATGGTACTGAATTCTGTCAAATTTTTTTTCTGTATCATTAGATATAAGGTAACTTTTCTTTTTTAGTCTATTAATAAGGAGGATTACATTGCTCAATGATTGAATGCTGAACCAACTTTGCATCTCTGCAATAAACTCCACTTGATCATGGTTTATAATTCCTTTTACATAGAGCAGAATTTCACTCGCTAATATTTTGTTAAGAATTTTTGCAGCTACGTTCATAATGGGCACTGGTCTGTACTTTTTTGTTTTTTTTTACGCTGTTTTTGGTTTTGGTGTCAGGGTAATACAGAATTCATAAAAGTGTTAAAAATATTCCTTCTTCTATTTTTTAGAAGAGATGATGTAGAATTGGTATTAATTCTTTAAATATTTGGTAGAATTATCCAGTGAAGCCATCTGGATCTGTTAATTTATTTTTTGGGGAGGTTTAAAATTATGAATTGAATTTTCTTAATTGTTAAAGGGCTATTCCAATTATGTGTTTCCTATTAAGATGTGGTAGTTTCTACTTTCCAAGGATTCATCCATTTCATCTAAGTTGTTCAATTTATGTGTTTACAGCTGTTCATAATGTCCCCTTATTATCTTTCTGATATCTGCAGGATCCGTTTGATATTCCGTATTTCCTTTCTGACGTTGGTGATGTTTGTGTTTTGGATTCTTTCTACCCTAAAGGGAACGTTTCCCTTTGACTTCTTTCAGGCTTTATTTTGTTTTGTCTTTAGTTTTAATAAGTTTGACTATGATGTGCTTGGAATGGATTTCATTGGGTGTATCCTGTTTGTAGTTCATTCAACTTCTTGAATGTGAACATTGATGTCTTCTGCCAGTTAGAGAAGTTTTCAGCCATTGTTTGAGTTCTCCTCAGTCCTGCCTTCTGTCTACTCTCCTGGGGCTCTGATGACATGAATGTTACATCTTTTGTTAAACTCCTCACATGCCCATGAGGCGCTGCTCTTTTTTCCTTTTTTTTGTCTGTTTTCTTCTGATTTGGCATTTGTTCCAGAGTGAATAATTTCTGCTGTTCTGTTTCCCCCTGAATGTTTCCCCTGTCCTCTCCGCTCCACTCTACAGCTGAGCTCGTTCAATGAGGTTTTTTTTTTTTCTCTTTAATTTCAGGTATTGTACTTTTAAGTACTAAAATTTTCATTTGGCTCTCCTCATGTCTTTTATTTCTTTGCTGAGACTATTTTTCCACTTGATTCAAGTGTATTCACCATTGCTCACAGAAACATTTTTATGGCGACTGCCTTAAAGTCCTTGTGAGATAGTTCTAACATCGGAGTCATCCTGGTGTTGGCATCTCTTGGTGGTCTTGTCTCAGTGAGTTTGCGATCTTTCTGGTTCTTGGTAATTATGAGTCATTTTTTATCATGGCCTGGATATTTGGGGCATTATGTTTTGAGACTCCGGATCTTACTTAAATCTTGTGTTTTGGCAGGCCTCCTCTGACGCCACTCTGGTGGGTAAACAGGAGTGTCCCTTTAATGCTGCCTGGTGGTATGGAAATCTGGGGGCTGTACTTAGAATCGGTTGACTCCCAGTAAGCAGGGGCTCCTTGTTATTGCTGGGCAGTGTTGGGACTTCAGGTTTTCTTCTAGGCCTGCTTCAATTCCACCCAAGTTGGACGAGGAACTCGTGTCTCATGACTGCCAGGCTGGATGGAGACAGAAGTCCAGGCTTCCTGCTTGTTGTCCACTGATGGTGAGCAGGGGCTGTTGTCACCACCTGGTGGGGATCAGCACCCCAGCTCCCCAAAGCAGTCTCTGATGCCCTGGGGTGGGGATGATTGGGGTGCCTGTTACAGCCTGGGAAGGGTGGAAGTCTAAGCTCTGCACCTGGCCTTTGCTGGTAAGGGGTTGGGCAGGGCTGCAGGTATATTTCTGCGGTGTTTGGCTGAAAAGGATTGGTGACTGACAGTAAGTTTCCTTTCTGGCTTTGCTGTGGCTTTCCTGGTGCTTTGTAGAGAGAGCAGGCTTTCCTTGGATTTTGTTTTTCTTATCTGTGCCAGTTTGTGTTTCTGGATTGCTAACTTCTTCATACACTGGAGTTCTTTTGAAAACAGTGGCTAGAGATTATTTTGCCCTTTTGGAGTGCTGTGTGGTATTCTAGGACCTGGACAGACTGAGATTTCTGTAGGAGTCTTCTCCCGTGGATAGAACAGTTAGGTGGTTTGCAAGGTTGTGCTATTGTAAACACAACTTCAATGAACAGCCTTACACATAAAACTTGGCAATTTTTTTACAAGTACATCTGTTAAGTTCCTAGCAGTAGTTGTGCTGTGTCAAAGATGATGAAATTTTAAAATTAGACAAACATTTTCAGATTGCCTTCCAAAGAGGCTGCACGCATGTATATTCCTAGTAGCATTGAATAAAGGTGTATAAGTTTCCAAAGCTTTCCTTCTGATTTTTATCAAACTTTAAGGGGCCAATCTGACAAGCTTAAAAATGCTATTTCCTTTTTGTTTTACTTGCCCTTCTATAAGCATTAACAAAGTTGAATAACTTTACATATGTGTACCATCTATCTGAATTTATTTCAGGTGCGTGTGCATCTATTTGCCTTTTCATATTCTTAGTCATTTTCATTCCAGATACTGTTCCCATCCACCATTGGTACTGAGGTTGTGTTAGCCTCATCAAAGAAACAGGGGAGTGCACACTCTTTTTCTATTTTCTGGACAAGTGATTATATTATTTGGCAGAACACACCGGTGAAGCCACGTAGACCTAGAATTTGTTTTGTCAGAAGGCTTTACATGATTGTAAGCCATGTCTTCATGGCTGAAAGTCTACTTATGCTTTCTGTCTCTTTTTAAAGTTAAATTTTTCTTACTTGTTCATTTCATCTAAATTTTCAAGTGTGTTAACATAAACTTGTTCATAATACATTCTCTTATCTTTTTCATGCTTGTGGAAACTGTAGTGAAGTTCTCTTTTATATTCCTGATTCATCTATTTCTTTTTTACCTTTTACTCTCACCAGAGATTTTCCATTTTATTGATCTCTTCAAAGCACCAATTTTTGATGTGGTAGTCATTTCTACTTCTTTCTGCTTTGCTTTCTATTTCAAAACTTTCAAATTTTTTTTTTTTTACAACTTTATGCCTTCTATTTTCTTTACCTTCATCTTGCTGTTTCTTTCCATGTCCTGTTGTCCTTTTGAAAATTATGGTATTATTTCATATTGACTTATACCAGCTCTCTGTCAGTGAAGGATATTAGCCATATACCTTCTCTGTTTGCATCAATCCTTGACGCTGATTTATGGTGTGTTTTGGAACTACAGTTATACATTTTTATGAAAACACAGATGTGTCCATCCTTTTCCTCACTGTCTGCTTAAAGTCCCGTCAGCTGGGGTTCCATCAGTCCTGTATTCAGGGAACAGGCAGCCTTCCAGGAACCTTCTTGATTTTGCATTGCCACTGTTCATGATGCCACAGAGAAGTGACCCACACCCAGGACTCTGTTTTTATTTATTCAAATATTGGCCAGAGTGCCCTTTTCCAAATTATCATGCCACTCCCTTTTAACAGCTGTTCTACCCTCAGATGAAGTCTCACCCCACTGGACTCTCGGGTCCCTCCATGATTGTCTTCCCCCATCAGCGTCTCCTGCTGCTACATCCATGAATCTGCCCAGCTCTGAAATGAGCTATCTCTGGCTGCTTGGCCACTTGGCAGGGATGCCAGGCTGTGTTTACTGCACAGCTTCCCCCTGCTGGAGACCACTGGCATCCACCCAAGGAACCCACACTCTACCTGCTTGTGTGCACAGCACAGCATTCCCTGTGCAGAAGGATGCTCCTTTGCCATATCCGCTATGAATTCCTAATCGGAGGGATCTCAAATGCCTTCCTTTTGCTTAACAATTCCCAAGGATGCTGCACTGCCCCTCCCTGCAATCTCTTACACATCTGAGAACAGGTTGGAGTTTTAGGAATTGAATGAATTCTAGCTATCAATTAAATGGAGACATGTTAAACCTGTCCTAATCAAAGTAAACATCCTTAAGGTATTTCCATGATAACAGCCAATAAGAATCCCCCACAAGGGCAAAAAATGTGGTAATGACCCACTCCAATTGTTGCTGGGAGGCTTCTGTAGAAGCTTTTTGGAAAACAGCTTGACATGTGTTCCAAAACTTTAAAAGTCCTCACACTTCACATTCTCAATTCCTGCAGATCTGTGCTAGGAAAATAACCTCACAATAAGAAAAGAATTAAGCAAAAACATTCAATAGCACATTATTCACATTAGTAAGAAATGATAAGCAATCCAGATATCCAACCAAAATGAACAGCCAGGTAAATGCAGTCCCTCTAAACAGAGTGACATGTAGCCACTGAAGGAGACACCTATAAGCAATGCTTAATCATCTGGAAAATTCTTAAAGTAATATTACAAAAGTACAAGCAGCAGCTGCATGATCATATATACAATCTGGCTGCATCTATATTGGAAACAACAGCAACGATGTATGCTCAGATCAGCAGGCTGAAAGAAAATACAGTAAAATGGTTAAGTGGGTTTTGGGGTATATTAGGAATTTGGTAACTTTTTTGTCCATTTTTCTTCCTTTTGTATATTTTCTAAGTTTTATTTTTCCAGCATGTGCTACTTTTTCTAATGATGAAAAGGCTAAAAGAATGCTGTAGGTTAAGCCTTTGGGTGGCATTTTGTTCTTTACATTTAAGTGACTCCACCACTGTCCCTCAAAGGCCTCCCAGGAAAAGGTGGCAGGGGCCTGCTTAGGTGAAGTAAAACTGAGAAGTCACCTAGAAAGGAAAGGCGCTCACAAGTTTATATGCAAAAGGAAGTATTTCCAGAACCCAATAAAAATGCTTGTTACAGCTACGACAATAACGAGAAAATCATGTGAGCGGTCACCTTGGTCCAGCCCAGGACTGCCCTGTCGGCCGCCGGGACAGGCGCCCCTCCTACCTTTTCCTGCTGGGACGTGCACTGGTCGCAGGCCTCCCTGAGCAGGTCCTGGGCGCCGCCGCGGTCTCCCCGCCTGTACGCTGCGTGAATGCCTTCAGTGCTGGGGCACTGCGCTGCAGGGTCACCGCCTGGCGTGGACAGTTTGCTGCCCATGTCCCCGGCACCTGCGTGGGAGGAAGCACACACGGGGCGTCACCGTCACTGCCGGCGTGCTCTAGGGAATCATGGTAGAACACAGCAGAGGCACGCGCGGTCCACAGCCCGATCGCGGGGGCTGCAGGAAGAGACAGGGATGGCCGAGCAATGCCCCCGCACCAAGCACCTGCCGCCCTGCCCGCCTCAGAGCCTTCCCAGGGCTGGTGCGAAGGGGGCTGTCTGCGAAGGCGTCGGGCGGCTCCTGCAGAGAGACTGCCACCTGGAGCCCTTCCAGGGCACGGGGACAGCTGCCTGTGTGCGGGGGAGCTGCCAGGCCGACCTCGCCGACCGCAGCGGAGGAGCGGGGGCTTTGGCGAGAGCGCTGGAGGTCCCAGCCGAACTGCACTGCTGCCTGCTGTGCCCGCAGCGGGACAGAGTATCTAGTGATGGGAGACAGACAGGCCGACTCCTGGGGGTGTGGCGATCTAGCCGTCTTCCCTCCCTGCCTAGAAAACCCCACGAAGGGCGTGGGACTTAGAACGGGCAGCCCTCACTCCAGAACTGCCCTTGCACAAAACGCGCTGCGTAACCACCCGGGACAATTCCCGGAAACACCGGTCTCAGGTCGCGCTGCTTCACCGGAGCACTGGGCTGCTCCAGGTCGTCTGAGCACCTGCTGCCATTCGGGAGGAGAGGCCACGATGCAGCACCCGGGCCACTGAATAAACGCACCGTTCATTTACTGAGTGGCGTGACAGGCCGAGCATGCACCGGGTGCAGAAGAAGCCGAGGTAAAGGAGGGCGGCCTCTCACCCTCCCTGAGAGGCCAAGGTGGGTGGATCCATTGAGCCTAGGAGTTTGAGATCAGCCTGGGCAACATGTAGACCTTGTCTCTATAAACAAAATTAAAAATTAGCCAGGCATGGTGGTGCACACCTGTAGTCCCAGCCACTCAGGAGGCTGAGAGGTGGGAGGATGGCTTGAGCCCAGGAGGTGAAGGCTGCAGTGAGCTGTGATTGCACCATTGCACTCCAGTAGCCTGGGTGACTGCGCGAGAGCCTGTCTCAATAAAAACAAAAGAAGAGAGAGAGAGAGAGAGAGAGAGAGAGAGAGAGAGAGAGAGGAACAAGAAAGAGAAAGAGAAAGAAAGAAGGCAGGCAGGTAGGAAGGAAGAGGGCAAAGATTTGAACAACAACAAAAAAAATAATCAAAAAGCTCAATGTTTTAGTGCTCAGGGAAATTCAAATTAAAATCACAATGAGACACCACTATGCTCTCACCAGAATGGCTAAAATTGTAAGACCAACATAACTTGGTGAGGAAATGGAGCAACCAGAATGTTCGTACCTTGTTGGTTAAAGTGCAAAATGGCCCAACCACTTGGAAACAGGTCTGGTGGTTTCTTATAAAACTAAATGTATACCTACCCTATGACCCAGCAATTCCATTCTTAGCTACCCAAGAGAAGTATGTCAAAAAATGTACCCAAGAACGTTCATAGCAGCCTCATTCATGATATTTCCAAACTGTAAACACCCCAGGTGTCCATCCACAGGAAAATGAATAAGCAAACGGCCATACAATAACTACTCAACAAAAAGGAAGGACTGATCAATCTACAAAAAGACTGATAGCAATCTCAAAAAAATAATGCTGAGTGAAAGAAACCTTGCACAAAAATGATTCCATTTATATGCTGTTCTAAGCTATAGTGAAAAAAAATCAGAAGAGCGAATCGTGGGCAGAGGGTAGACGCTGAGGTTTACCGGGGATGGGGTATAAGGACATGAGTTTGATGGTTCTATATCTCACTGGAGTTTTCATTACACAGTTGCTGTATTTGTCAAAACTTATCAAGCAGTCCATATATGTATATTTTACTTTTTATATATTTTTTACCCAAAAAACTACCAACAATATTGAACCGTAGTCCATACTATGCATGCTACAGTATTTAAGAGTGTAGTGTATAGTTGTTTGTAATATGCTTTGAAATGCATTAAAGATGAGTGGATAGGTGGACAGAAAGGTAAGAGAGAAATTTTGGAAGGTGTTAAGGGTGCTATCTGAGTGGTAGGTATATGAATATACAAGCCTCAATTCTTTCGTCTTTAGCGTATGTTTGAAATTTTTCCTAACAAGATGTTGGGCAAAAAGGTGAGTCCTAATGTCTATACTCTAAATGCACGGCTTGCCATATGACACACAGTATAAGCTCATGCCACCAAAGCTGAAAAATCCTGCTCTGTAGAAAGGCAAAGGCAAGCTGCTTATGGAGCGAAGGCCCTAATACCAGAACAGGGTCTTTACAACCCACGCTGAGCCATGACTTGCTCCATTTCAGAGACAACCATTCTGAAAATCCAAGTAAATGAAGACCATCACACACCATCTGTATCATTCCTGAGATGCCAACACAGAACTGCTGTGTCTGAATGGAGATTACTGTGTCTTGGCTGTGTGCTTTTGAAAAGAGGAATCAGGAAAAGGCTTGGCGTGTAAGCGGTCATACGTGTGAGTAAGGCAGTTTCACTTCCCAACACGCATTAACAATCACCATTAATTATTTATAGACAGAGCCCCTGAGACATCTGAGAGCAGGCCAGAGGGAGAAAGGCCATTAGCAGAGCCCAGAAGTGGTAGCTTCAACTGCAGTCATACCTCAGATGGGGGCACTTAATTATGTCATGGCTCGTCTTTTAGAATTAAGCAAATACCCACTTAACCAGTAAAACAGATGTGCAGGCATGTGTACATGTGAATGCACAAGCAGGTAGGAAGTAGCTTCTTCTGTCCATGCTGGGAACACACATGCAAACCGCGAAATTTAAGCCCAAGCGATTTTTAAATCATGCCTTGTGTGTGGAGTAAATGACGTCATAAGAATCTGGAACCTGCTCAGTACTCTTTACATTATAAAAATGTTGTGGTGTCTGTTTCGAATCTGATTTTCTTAAGTTGCAGGGATGACACCCTATCTACTCTCACTGACCCTGTGGGCTGTGGATCTGGTCCCATCAAATTGTTGAATGGACATTAGGAAAAAGCACTAGTTAATGAATATCCATTTCATTTAATCTGCCAATCTCACTTAATTTCCTGAAATTATACAAAGAATAGTTAACATTTATTTAAATTGCAAGAAAAAAGTCCAAAATACTTTGACCATAATGAGTATTACACATGGGCCACGGGGGAATTCATGACAGAACTAGAAGAGATTTTTCTTCTTTATTTCCTAAGTCCTATGTAATGGGAATATAGAACTGCTTCATTGAAAACTTTAAAGAAACTATACAAGTAATGAAAAAAAAACACATTCTCACTGAAAAAAATTAAATAGTTCAGAAATAAATATAAAAGCAAAAGCCCCTCCTCACTGTCACAGGCACCTTTTCCTAGAGATAATATTTATTTAATCATTTTTTTCTCCAAAATACTACTGTTTTGTATTTGAGAATTGGCAACTTTTGACTTAAATTAAAACGTAGGAAATGTATTTATACTATTTGAGATAGTTCAGTTACTTGTGCTTATTCATCAACTATTATCCATGATTACATTGTTATACAGTGAAATATCTCAGTTCTAAATATTTTCCTCATAAAGATTTAAACTCGGCCGGGCGCGGTGGCTCAAGCCTGTAATCCTAGCACTTTGGGAGGCCGAGGTGGGTGGATCACGAGGTCAAGAGATCGAGACCATCCTGGTCAACATGGTGAAACCCCATCTCTACTAAAAATACAAAAAAAAAAAAAATTAGCTGGG
>NW_022437020.1:9091947-9116902 GCF_009761245.1 Sapajus apella | reverse complement strand
AAAAAAAAAAAAAAAAAAAAAAAAAAAAAGATTTAAACTCATATTAAAAAATAAAATGGGGCAAACATTCTATTTCGATAACACATGAATGTCCCAAGTAAGTAGCCAGTAGGAAAATGAGAGAACATTGCTAGAGTGCAGTTTTAAATCTAAAAAATCCTTTTTCTTCTCTAAATTATAATTTGTGTCATTCTTTTCATATACAGCAATAAAAATTTCCAAATTTCCAGGCATCTCACTTGCTTATAATGCAAAGTTAATACATTCCAGTTAAGTATTTCAGTAAAGTAGGAGAAGGATAAAAGAAGAGCACCAGGGAAACTTTTTTTTTTTTTTTTCCAGGTTTGGTTGGTGTTGCTAGTTTGATCTTTCCTTTCTTTTTCTTTTTCTTTTTTTTGAGACGGAGTCTCACTCTGTCCCCAGGCTGGAGTGCAGTGGTGTGATTTCAGCTCACTGCAACCTCTGCCTCCTGGGTTCAAGCGATTCTCCTGCCTCAGCCTACCCAAGTACGTACCTGGGACTACAGGCACTCACCACCACACCCAGTTAATTTTTGTATTTTTAGTAGACACAGGGTTTCACCATGTTGGCCAGGATGGTCTCGATCTCTTGAACTTGTGATCCACCCACCTCAGCCTCCCAAAGTGCTGGGATTACAGGTGTGAGCCACTGAACCCTGCCACTAGTTTGGTTTTTAAAGGCAGTCATTAGAAGCAGGAATTGGTAAGGGAAGATGAGATTATAAATGCAGTGAATAGCTCCGGTTATGGAATTGGCACATGCGGAGCCATTCAAGATGACAAGAAACATTTACAATAAGCTCTGAGCTAGTAACTGAACACATTTCTGGTTGCTGATAAGTGTCAGTCTTCACCGTATGCCGGTATTTCAGTGTGCTGGCCATGGATGGTACATTAAAGTTCCTATGTAAAGAAGTATTTGGTTAGCAAAAACATAAAATATTTAAAAACCTATAGGACATGAACACCATTTAGTTCTTGATAATTGCTTTCAACTTAATATTCTCTTTTTAAAGAAACACCTTCAGTGACACTATGTGTTTCACAGTAGCCATTTCAAGGAGAAATGATTTCAGCAGCCAGTAACTCAATCTTTGAACATCACTCCATAATGAATGTTTCAGAAAAAACAAAGTATTCTAATTATAGAAAAACTATCAGAAATTATTTTTCTTTTTCAGTATTCTGAAAGAGTAATAAAACGGAATTTCATGAATGTGACGGAGTAATGCTGGCTGTGAAAAGCGTGTCCCTGAGTAGGCAGCTCACTGTTCTGCAGGCACACCTCAAAAGAGACTGCCCTCGTCTATCCATCCTGGTTCTGTCTGTCCTTAGGTTCCAAGGAGACAGTCTTATGTTTTGTTGCAGAACAATAATTGTTAAGTCATCTCTTCCATCTCAATAAATGGAATAAAATTCTCTCTCTTTTTTTCCCTACAAATTCAGGACAATAGAGAAAATGAAATGAAAGAAAAATGGCTTTAATTCTGTAAGTTCTAATATGTTGGCCTCGTGTGTGTGTGTGTGTGTGTGTGTGTGTGTGTGTGTGTGTGTGTATTTCTCTCCTCCCCGCCAAGGAAAACATTTAAAATAAAAGGCAAATGCTATTTGTCGATTCAAAGATTTACATCCTCTGTAAATCTTAGAAAAGACACTGCTGTTTTATTTGCACATCCATGACGTTTTAAAAATTGCATTTCCCTCCATCAATACAGCAGCAAAAAGTAAACAACGATCTACCAACCCACAGCTCACTGCACAACAAACACAAGTAAACTTGAAGATGCTACTGACCTGGTCATACCTGTTTAATGACCTTCCTGTGCCACTGAGTCCTCATGTGGCCAAAGCACCAGGGAAAAGGGGCAGGCCCTCCTGGGAGGTGACACCCTCCTGGCACTTTGGGGGCTCACCTTCTGTTGCCCAAGCTTTGCCAGCCTTCCCCTGGAAGGATGCTTCCTTCTTTGCCAGATATCCCTCTAGTGTTTTAGCCTTGGCAGCCGTTTTCATCTCTGGGTCATGTTACGGTGAAATCCAACCCTTGATTTATTCGGGAAAGATGTGGAGGTTGTGGGTGTGCAGAGGAGGGAGGTCACCCAGCCCCGGGGCGATCCTCGGTGATAATTCCTCTCCAGATGGCGGGTGCTCAGGGCCATCACACCCGTCACCCGGGCCCTCCACCCACATCAGACAGGAAAGCAGAGGCCAGGGCCAGGCTCTGCGGGTTCTTGCTAACAGCTCTGGCTCAGAGGCCAGCGTTTCTCATTGTAGAAAGGCTTCACGGCACAGATTACTATTTTGTGGATATCCTTACCAAATCACTAGGAATTTTTGTTAATAAAAGGGAGATGGGTGGTTATACATATAGACAGGCTGGTCCCACAGGGGAAAATTGCGTGGAAAAGTGCTATTAGCTTTAGTAATAAAAATATAATTAATCACAAGATGCCATGTTAGTTCCACCTGATACAGTAAAACATTGAAAGGCATCTAACATTCCTTGCTGGCCTGAGCGTGGGAAAATGGATGCATTCTCTGGTCCACTTGCCATCTTGGGAGGCTTGCCAACCAGATGGTCATTTCAGACAGCAAGTGGACAGTACTACATTACAAAAGTGGGAGGTTGGCCCGTTCACCCATGTTTTTCTCTTCTAGGCATTTTCCTGCAGAAATGACATTGCGGACACTAAAAGACCCCTCCTGAGCCGGGACTTCTGCAGGGGTCTCTGCCACAGCCGAGGTGACAGCAGCTCTTCAGATAAGCGGCCCAGGCCAAGAACGAGGGAGTGGAGTTGAGCAGAGCGGTGCCCAGGGGCCAGCACAGGCCTGGGGACTGGACGCACGTCACTTAACTGAATGTTCACAGAAGCGCTAGGTAGGTGACTCTGCTGCCATCTTACAGAGGAACAAGGTCAAGCCAGTGACATGAGTTCACAGAACAACGGCGCTGGCAATGAACAGCTGGAGTGGAAGCCACGAGTCCTGACCCTGGGCCCACAGCGTCGCCACTACTTGGCTTTCTAAGTTAGTACCTGCTGCTGCTTCAGAATGAGCGGCTTGGAGGCAACCACTGGAACCAAGGACAATGAAGACTAAGGAGAAGTGCGAAAAAATACTCATCAGATATCAGCTAAAAGTAGAATATAGGACACAAGCTGCAACACATCACAGGAAAAACAGAACACAGATGGACACCACTTAAACATATGCGCAATGAAAGAATGTATCCTAGGTGCTCAGATTATCTGTGATTAAAATGCCTTGAAAAAAGGTTCCTCGTGAGTCTATGAGTATAGATGATACATGCAGTCTATGATTTTTGTTTGTAAAACCTGAACCTGACTCTCTTTTCGACTCCTTCTCCCTGTCTCTGTTTAGAAGGAAGACCTGAAGGGCACACATAAATGACAGTGACCAACCCCTTCAGTAGATGAAATGACTGGAGTTTTATTTATTTATTTATTTATGAGACAGGGTCTCACTCTGTCAGCCATGCTGGAGTGCAATGGCACCATCTTGGCTCATTTCAACCTCTGCCTCCCAGGTTCAAGCAATTCTTGTGCCTCAGCCTCCCAAGTAACTGGAATTACAGGCCCTGCCACCACGCCCAGCTGATTTTTATATTTTTAGTAGAGACAAGGTTTCATCACATTGGTCAGGCTAGTCTCGAACTCCTGACCTCAGGTGATCTGCCTGCCTTGGCCTCCCAAGGTGCTGGGATTACACTCCCAGCCTGGAGTTTTTAAAATAATTCTGTTTTTTTGTGTTTTTCAATCTTTCTCTCTCTCTCTTTTTTTTTTTTTTTTGCAAAGAACTTGTATTGCTGTTGAAATTAAGAAAAAAAATATTAAAAGATGAATTATGGACTGGGCACAGTGGCTCACGCCTGTAATCCCAGCACTTTGGGAGGCTGAGGCAGGCAAATCAGGAGGTCAGGAGATCAAGACCATCCTGGCCAACATGGTGAAACCCTGTCTGCTGAAAATACAAAAATTAGCTGGGCGTGGTGGCGCGCGCCTGTAATCCCAGTTACTCGGGAGGCTGAGGTAGGAGAATCTCTTGAACCAGGGAGTTGGAGTTTTCACTGGGCTGAGATCGCACCACAGCACTTCAGCCTGGGTGACAGAGCGCGACTCTGTCTCAAAAAAAAAAAAAAAGGAAAGAAAAGACGAAGTAGTATGTCCAGCAAAATGTTAACTATGTTTCCCCCTGGCTTAGTGAACCAGTTCTTCAGTGGTATTGACTATACTGAAGCAACTATTTAACTACTTGCTCTTAGATATACCAAATCTTAACTCAGTTGCTCTAGAAAAAAGGATGGAGAGCAAGAAAGTATTACGGAACAACAGCTGGCACAGGTGTCACAGATTTTAAATGATAAAATCAAATGGTTTATAACAACATTTCATGTACTGGTCATTGGTGCCATTTATTGAGTCCTGCCGGATGTTGTAGAAAATGTCCTGTGTGCATCTGACCTCCCCCTAACACCAACAGAAGGCTGGGAACCTTCTCATCACCACTCACCACAAGGTGACCAGTGCCCTGGGTGGTTAGAGAAACTGCCCCCACCCAGCTCCCAACAGCAGAGCTGAGATTCCGACCCCCAGCACCTGCCACATGTTGACATTAAAGCTCACCCCTGCTTCCTAGGTTGTGCGTTCCCAACTGCTATGGTTTTAATGTCCCCTCCAAAATTCATGTTGAAACTTAATCCCCATTGTAATGGTATTAGGAGTTGGGGCCCTGGGGATATAATCAAGATTAGATAAGGTCATCAGGGTGGGGACCCTGTAATGAGACTGGCGGCTTTATAAGAAGAGGAACCTGAGCCAGCACTCAGCCCCCTCGCCATGTGACAACCAGTGCCAGACTCTGTAGAGAGACCCCACCAGCAAGAAGCCCTCATCAGATGCAGCCCCTCGACCATGGACTTCCCAGCTTCCAGAACGGTAAGAAACAAATTCGTTTTCTTTATAAATTACCCAGTCTCTGGTATTCAGTTAAAGCAACAGAAAACGAACGAAGACAGCAGCCAAACATGAGACTCTTATTCAGCACCTAACATGCATGGCGAAAACGTGGGAACTACCACATGAGGTGACCCGTCTCAGTCGATGGAAAAAACAGAAAGGAAATGGAAACCAATCCCTCCATGAATTTTCTGCTGCAGAAGAAGAGAAACACAGAAATACAGAGCTATGAAGATGAATTCTTTCCTAGATTTTGTTCCTCTTCCAAAAATTTGTTTGTTTATTGCTCACTCATTTTACAAATATTTAGTACTTCCTGTGTGCTGAGCTAGACCCTGGGGACACAGCTTGCTGAGACACACAGGAAGAACTCAAGTGTGCTGCTACAGGATTTCCAGAGTTTACTTTTAAACATCTATAACAGAAACCATGCCCTTTACCCAAAATGGGATGCTTGAGGGACTTGGGAGAGCCAACAGACAAAAACTGACATGGTAAAGAAAGAAGAACCATCTTCCGGAAAAGTAAAAATCACAGAAAGAGGACAGCTCATTTATTTAATACTCAGAGATCCTACAGAAAATGGTACAATTTGAAGATTAAACATACACACACACACAGAGTCAGTCCTACTCCGATTTTGGGGAAGATGATTGTGATGGTAAATACTGGAGGGTCAGGACACCCTTTGACGTTGCCATGTTGCTTCTGGGAAACTGATTCCAAAAGAATCGTTCTACACATTTAAAAAGTACTATGAAAAAAAAAAAAGCAACATGCCGTGTAGATGCTGATTGCAGCATTGCTTAATATAGCAAAGAATGGTGATTATGACAATTATAACATGCACAGACCCTGGAGCTATACAAACAGGAAAACTGACAAAAAGGAAGCCCCTAAAATGATAACATTGGTTTTTCTTGTGTGGTGGAACTTAGATGAACTTGTCAAAAGCCTTTTCTCTATTTTCCAGTCATTTCTCCATTATTGCTACAACAAGAACATCATTATATTTAAAAACACACCCACACTTTTCAGGTTAACAAAGTACATTTTCTAACTGAATTTATTTTCCTCCTAACAAAGGTGGGTGCAAGGAAAGGAAGAAAGTGTCTCAATCTGGAAGGAACATTTAGGATGAGGCACCGAGACTTTGCCAATCACGTCATCTGCTGAGAACGGTGTTAAAACCTGCAGTTGCAGAAAGAACTGTGCTCTGTAAGTTGGAAGGCTTGGTTTCAAGTCCCAGCTATGCTCTTTGACATAGCATGGTGTTTTGCAGGTATCGATGTCTGAATATTATCATCTTCTTGTGAAAGGAAACGGTTTATATAAAAGATACTGCACAATGCATACACATAAAAAATATATATACACAAATAGAGGTGGCAAGCACACCAATGGGGGCGACTTCCAGACGCCTGGCCCCTTCCTCCCTACTCCAGGTGCCTGTGAGGCAGCCAGACTGCACTCCCATTTCCTCTAGGACCCAGGATCCCTTAGCTTTTGTTCCTGTATCTCCCTTATCTGGAAGGAGCCCTTACACCTTCTATGCATCTCAAAATTCTCCTCCTCCTTCCAGCCAAATGCAGGGGTGCTCCCCAGAAAGGACTTGCAGAATTTCCCACGGGGTTGCCTCTCCTTTCTCTGCCTGCACGTGGTCTGACCTGGGGCCCGGACTGGGTTCAGCTTACTCACTGCCATGGGTGCCTACCAAGCCTGTGTATTGAAAGCCTCTCCACTTCGATTTGTCCACTGCCCAGAGCTCTCTGCATATTAGTAAGGGGTCGTCTATAATCTTGCCTGTCTACAGTTACGGCATGGCCACGGGGGCACAGGATTCTCCCAGTAAAAGGAGGAGAGTGATGCCTTCAGGCACTTCTAGATTCTCCCTTCCAAGAATGATTTTTTTTTTTGGCCACTCAGCTCCACATCCCCCTCGAACCCTGCCCTAAAATCTAAAATTGTGGTCTCTTCAGCACCATTGTAGGGTTCATATCAGCTCAAAATGTATACTCTTGCAAGATAATATTTGGGGACTTTCCAAGTCATAAAAGTATCTGAGACGTTAGTCATACACACTGCCGGGAAATACACGGCTCTGAAACGCTGGCAGGGAAGGAAGCCCCAGAGCACAGAGAGCCCGGGAGAGAAACGGAGAAGTGGCACCACCACGCTGACCTGCCCTGCTTCCTGGGCCCACCTTCAGGCCCTGGCACATTTCAGTCACCTCTGCTGCCTCTTCTCTGCCACAGAACTGGAGAGGATGGTAGCACCTACTTCAGGGGGGTGACTGTGAGGCTCAAGTGGATGAAGGTATGAGAAGTGCTTAGAACACTGCCCGACCCTGGCGGGCTGCAGATAAATACTAGCTACTATTATTGGTTTTTGAAGTTAAGTTAGAAATTTGGCCCCTGCCTCAAAATGGTGAAGTCTGGGTTTCCTATCTTATTCCTTAGGTATCTGAGATGAATCATGCCAATCCAAATGAATAAGTTAGTGGGTTTCAGAATCTTATTTACTTAGCTATGGGTCAAATGTTAATGAGTCCAAAAAGTGGAAAACAAAAGCCTTGCTTTGGCACCCTTGCTGAGAGGGCTGGGGAGCAGAGGTACAGACATTCCCAAAACACCTGAACATCAACTCCAGACAGGACAGCACATGCCAGTGGACACAGCCAGATCCTGCATGCTGCCAGCACACAGCTGAAGCTCAGTAGATATTCAGTACACATGCTACTTGCCAAAATGAAGAGCCCCAATTGTTCACTCTGATAGTTCCCTGATTTAAAAATGCTGCTTAATACACTACGGAAAAATAACAAATTGAAGAGAGAATGAAAACAGGCCGGGCACAGGGGCTCACGCCTGTAATCCCAGGACTTTGGGAGGCTGAGGCAGACAGACCACTTGAGGTCAGGAGTTTGAGACCAGCCTGGCCAACATGTGAAATCCCGTCTCTATTAAAAACACAAAAATTAGCCAGGTGTGGTGGTGCACGCCTATAATCCCAGCTACTCAGGAGGCTGAGGCAGGAGAATCACTTGAACCAGAGGCGGACATTGCAATGAGCAGAGATCATGCCATTGTACTCCAGCCTGGGTGACAGAGCGAGATTCCATCTCAAAAACAACAACTACAGAACAATCAGAAAAGAATTAACAAATTGGCAAAAAGTATGTCCTTACTTATCAATAATGACTTTCAATGTAATGAATTGAATTTTCCAATCAAAAGACACACAGTAGCTGAATAGATGTAAAAAAACCCAAGAACCAACAACATGCTACCTGTAAGAGATTCACTTTTGCTTTAAAGATATACATAGATGGGCCGGGCATGGTGGCTCACAACTGTAATCCTAGCTTTCTGGGAGCCAAGTGGGGGGATCACCTGAAGTCAGGAGTTTGAGACTAGACTAGCCAAGATGGTGAAACCCCGTCTCTACCAAAAATACAAAAGTCAGCTGGGCATGGTGGCGGGTGCCTATAATCCCAGCTACTCGGGTGCTTGAGGCAGGAGAATTGCTTGAACCCAGGAGGCGGAGGCTGCAGTGAGCCGAGATTGCACCGCTGCACTACAGTCTGGGCAACGAGAGCAAAACTCCGTCAAATGAATGAATGAATTAATTAATTAATGATACATATAGATGGAAAGTAAAGGAATAAAAAAATCTATTTCATGCAAATGGTAACCAAAAGAGCTAAATAGACTTTTAGTCAAAATCTGTCAGAAGAGACAAAGAAAGTCACTATACAATGATAAAGGGATCAATTCATTAAAAGGGTGTAATAATTTTAAATATAAAAGTACCTAATATTGGAGCACATAAATATGTAAAGCAAATGTTAATAGAACTAAAGGCAGAAATAGATGCAATATAATAATAGTAGGGGACTTCAATACCCCACTTTCGACAATGGATAGATCATTCAGAAAGAAAGTTAATAAGAAAATAGTGAATTTGAATAACACTATAGACAAAATAGACCTAACAGACATATATAGAACAATGCCTTCAACAGCAAGAGAATATAATGTTTGTCAAGCACATGTGGAACATTCTCCAGGAAAGGTTACATGTTGGGCCACAAAACAAGTCTTAACACAGTTAAGATGATGGAAATAGTATCAAGTCTCTTTTTTGATCATAATGGTATAAAACTAGAAATCCCCAGCACTTTGGGAGGCCAAGACGGGCAGATCACCACAGCTCAGGATTTTGAGACCAGCCTGGCCAACATGGCGAAACCCCGTCTCTACTAAAAATACAAAAATCAGCTGGGCATGGTAGCGGGTGCCTGTAGTCCCAGCTACTCAGGAGGCTGAGGCAAGAAAATCACTTGAACCCAGGAGGCAGAGGTTGCAGTGAGCCAAGTTGTGTCACTGCACTACAGCCTGGGTGACACAGCAAGACTCCATCTCAAAAAAAAACAAAAACAAACAAAAAACCCTAAAAATAAGTAACAAGGAGAAAATGGAAAAATCCATACATATGTGGAAATTAAACCACACACTCCTGAGCAACCCATGGATCATAGAAGAAATAATTTAAAAAAAAAAATCAGAAGGTATCTTGAGATAAATGGAAAAGGAAACACAAAATACCAAAACTTATGGGATACAGCAAAAGCAGTTCTGAGATGAAAGTTTATAGCCAGAAATGCCTACATTAAGCAAAAGGAAAGATCTCAATTAGACAAACTAACTTTATACTTTAAGGAACCAAAAGAAGAGCAAACTAAGCCCAAAGTTAGAAGAAGAAAGAAAATAAATATTAGAGTAGAAATAAATGGAGACTAAACAGACAATAGAAAACTTCAGTGAAAGTAAGAGGTTTTTTTTTGGAAAAAAAAAAAGATCCAAAATTGACAAATTGTTAGCTAAATAAAAAAAGAAAGTTCTCAAATAAATAAATGTATAAATAAAAGAGGGGCATTACAATTGATATCATAGAACTACAATGTATCATGAAACTACTGTGAACAATTATACGCTAACAACTTAGATAACCTAGAAGAAATGGACAAATTCCCAGAAACATACCACCTATCAAAAATAAGTCACACAGAAATAGAAAATCTGAACAGGCCAATAATGAGTAAGGCAACTGAGGAAGTAATCAAAAACCTCCTAACAATAAAAAGCCCAGAACTAGATGGCTTCACAGGTGAATTCTGCCAAACATTTAAAGAAGAATGAATGACAGTCCTTCCTAAACTCTTCTAAATATTGAAGAGAATAAAGACTTTCAAACTTGTTTCACAAGACGAGCAATACCTCCTATCAAAGCCAGATAAAAACATCATAAGCAGAGAAAATTATAGGCCAATATCCCTGCCGAACTTAGGTGCAAAATCCTCAAAAGAATACTGGCAACTGATTTCAACAGCACATTAAAAGGATCATACCCCATTATTAAGTTCAATTTATATCTGGGAAGCAAGGATGGTTCAAAAGATGCAAATCAACAGACATTATACACCACATTAACAGAACAAAGGATAAAATCATGTGACAATCTTAACAAATTCAGAAAAAGCATTAGACAAATCAACATCCTTTCAAAATAAAAACTCTCAACAAGTTAGGTGTAGAAGGAATGTACTTCAACATCATAAAGGCCATATATCACAAGCCCACAGCTATAATCATACTTAATGGTGAAAAGCTGAAAGTATTTCCTCCAAGATCAGGAACAAGGCAAGTATGCGCACTCTTGCTACTTCTATTCAATATGATACTGGAAGTCCTAGCCAGAGAAATCAGGCAAGAAAAAGAAATAAAAGCCATCCAAATAAGAAACGAAGAAGTCAGATGGTCTGTTTGCAGATGACATGATCTTACGTGCAGAAAATATGAAGACTCCACCAGAAAACTACTAGAATAAATAAATTCAGTAAAGTTGCAGGACACAAAATCAACATATAAAAAATCAGTTGCAGTTCTATACACCAACAACAAGCTTTTAGAAAAAGAAAAAAAAAATCCCATTTACAATAGCCACAAAAAATACTTGGGAGTAAATTTAACCAAGGAGCAAAAAGATCTATACACTAAAAACTATAAGACATTGATGAAGGAAGTTGAAAAAGACACAAATAAATGGAAAGATATCCCATGTCTGTGGATTGGAAGCATTAATATTGTTAAAATGTCCATACTACCCAAAGTGATCCACAGACTCAATGCAATTTCTATTAAAATTCCAGGGGCATTTTTCACAAAAATAGAAAAAAAAAATCTTAAAATTTGTATGGAACCACATAAGACCCCCAAGTAGACAAAGCAATCTTGAGAAAGAGCACAGCTAGAAGCATCACACTTCCTGATTTCAAACTATATTACAAATTATAATCAAAACAGTATGGTTCTAATTTTATGCATTGGTCTATACGTAAAAATAGAGACATAGACCAATGAAACAGAAGGGAGAGTCCAGAAATAAATCCATGCATATACACATAACTAATCTTTGAGACAGATGCCTAAAATACACAATAAAGAATGGTCTTTTCAATAAATAGAGTTGAAAAAACTGGATATCTACATGCAAGATAATGAAATTGAACCCATATCTTATACCATGCACAGAAATTAACTAGAAATAAATTAAAGACTTGAAACATAAGAAACGGTAAAACTCCTAAGAGAAAACATAGGAAAAAGGCTCCCTGACATTAGTCTTGGCAATGATTTTTCCAATACGACACTGAAAGTACAGGCAACCAAAGCGCAAATAAAAAGTAGGATTACATCAAACCAAAAACCACAGGAAAGGAAACAATCAACAAAATGAAAAGGCAACTTATGAAATGAGAGAAAACATTTGCAAACCATATATCTGATAAGGGGTTAATATTCAAAACATGAGAGGAATCCATATGACTTAATGGCAAAAAAACTAAATAACTTGATTTTAAAAATGGGCAAAGGACCTGAGTAAACATTTTTCCAAAGAAGACACACAAATGACCAAAGGTATAGGAAAAGGTTGTCGGCATCTGTAATCATCAGGGAAATGCAAATTAAAACCATGAGTTATTACTTCACACCTGTTAGGATGACTTATAAGAAAGACAGGGATAGCACACGTTGACAAGGAGAAAGGGCACCACTCATACACTGTTGCTGGGAATGTAAAGTGGCAGCCATTATGGGAAAAAGTATGAAGCTTCCTCAAAAAATTAAAAAAACAGAACTACTACATGATCCAGAAATCCCATTACTGGGTATTTGTCCAAAGGAAGGGAAATCAGTAACTTGAAGAGATATCTGTAACTCCATATTAACTGTATGTAGCGTTATTCACAATAGCCAAGATATGGAAACAACCAGTGTCCTTTCACAGATGAGTGGACAGAGAAAATGTGGCTTACCTACATACATACACAATGGAATACCATTCGTCCTTTAAAAAGAAGGAAATCCTGTCATTTGCAACATGGGTGAACCTGGAGAGTATTATGCTGAGTGAAATAAGCCAGACACAGAAGACAAATACTCTATCATCTCACTTATATGTGGAATCTTAAAAATTCAGAATAAAGAAGCATAGAGTGAATGGTGGTTGCCAAGAGCGTGGGAGAAGGAGGCAGGTGTTGGTCAAAGGGTACAAACTTTTAGTCATAAGATGAGTAAGTTCTGGGAATCTAATGTACAGCCTGTTGACTATATAGTTAATAGTATTAAGTCGTATACTTGAAATTTATTAAAAGAGTGGATCTTAAGTGTTGTTTACATATAGAGGCACACAAAAGTAATTATGTGAAATGGTAGTTGTGTTCATTGACTTGATTGTGCTAACCATTTTGGAACATTTATGTATATCAAATCATCACATTGTAAACATTAAATATGTGTAAGTTTTATTTGTCAATTATACCTCAATCAAGCTATACAATAAATAAAAATGCTGCTTAATGAGACTAGCCAACAGTCACACGAGTGGCCTTGCAGTTAATTTTGGCTAATAGATTTTGTAAAAAGATCTAGCTTAAAAGCGTAAGAACGGCCGGGCGCGGTGGCTCACGCCTGTAATCCCAGCACTTTGGGAGGCCGAGGCGGGTGGATCACGAGGTCAAGAGATCGAGACCATCCTGGTCAACATGGTGAAACCCCGTCTCTACTAAAACTACAAAAAATCAGCTGGGCATGGTGGTGCGTGCCTGTAGTCCCAGCTACTCAGGATGGTGAGGCAGGAGAATTGCCTGAACCCAGGAGGCGGAGGTTGCGGTGAGCCGAGATTGCACCATTGCACTCCAGCCTGGGTAACAAGAGCGAAACTCTGTCTCCAAAAAAAAAAAAAAAAAAAAAAAGCGTAAGAAATGGCCAGTAATGTTCCCAAGTAAGATGTAAGCTTTATGATGCAGTCTTAAAACCTGCAGGCAGTAGAGTTAATTGTCTGGTTAATCACTACAAAAACCATTGATGGGAATGATTACCGTGATAAAAAGTAGATGTAACTGAAAACCTGACAAGCAATTTGATACCATTTCCAGGGAAACGTGTGCTGGGATTGAATGCTGTCTCCGTCAGAGGAAAGGGTGCACCAGGGCAGGAGTCAGGGCTGGTGAGAAGGGCCCCACAAAGAAGAGTGTGCTAATCAGTGGTGTTTGTACAACTGGATAGCCACATGGAAAAAGATAGGATCAGATCCATTCCTCACATGAAACACCAAGGTAATTCCAAAAAAATTAGAGATATAATGTAAAAAAAATAAAATGATGTAAGCATTAGAAAAAGACGCAGGCAAATTCCTTTTTAGCCTGGGAGTATAAAATCCTTTAACTGTGGCTCACAACCCAGAAGTTATAAAAGATGGATACACTGGCCACATTGAAAAGATAACAGCTTTATTGAGACATGATTCACATATCAGAAAAGTCACCATTTAAAAGTGTACAATTCAGTGGGTTTGAATATATTCACAGAGTTGTGTAACCATCACCACTCTCTAATTTTAAAACGTTTTTACCACCCTGCAAAGATGCCCTATACCGGTCAGTTCCCACTCCCTCCTTCTGGGTCCCTGACAACTACTAATCTATTTTCCATCTCTACAGCTGGCCTTCTCTGAACATGTCATATAAGTGGAGTAATACAATACGGTTTTTGTGACTTAATTCTTTCACTCAGCATGTTTTCAAGATTTACTCATGTTGTAGCATATATTAGCATTTACTCTTAATACTATTAAGCATTAATTCATACCTACTAGTAATGCTATTATCTCCTCACTACTGCTGCATAATATTCCACTGCATGAATAGACCACGTTTGTTCATTCATTCATCAGCTGATGGGTGTTGGGGTTTTCTCATTTTTTGGCTATTAGGAATAATGCTACTGTGACCATTTGTGTGCAAGTTTTTCTGTGAATATCTGCCCTCAGCTCTCTTGTGCATATATGTAGGAGTGAAATTGCTGGGCCATATGGTAATTGCACATTTAAAATGTTGAGAAACTGCCAAACTATTTTCAAAACTGCCCGCAGCATGTTCCAGTCCCACCTGCAGTATATGAGGGCTCCAATTTCTCCATATCCTTACTGCCGCTTGCCATTTTCCATCTGTCTTTCTCATATCCATTATGCTGGGTGTGAAGTGGTATCTCATTGTGGTTTTGCTTCACATTTCCATAACGATTAATGATGTTGAGAATCTTTTCATGTGCTGATTGGCCATTTTCACATCTTCTTTGGATAAATGTCTATTTAGACCTTTGCTCATTTTTAAACTGGGTTGTCTTTTCATTGCTGAACTGTTAGAGTTTTTTTTTTGTGAGATGGAGTCTCACTTTGTCACCCAGGCTGGAGGGCAGTGGCACAATCTCTGCTCACTGCCACCTCTGTGTCCTGGATTCAAACGATCCTCCTGCCCCAGCCTCCCGAGTAGCTGGAATTATAGGCATATGCCACCATGCCTGGCTAATTTTTGTATTTTTAGTAGAGACGGGGTTTCACCATGTTGGTCAGGCTGATCTTGAACTCTTGACCTTGTGGTCTGCCCTCCTTGACTTCTCAAAGTGCTGAGATTACAGGCCTGAGCCACTGCGCCCGGCCTGAGAGTTCTTTATCTAGTCAGATACAAGTCCTTTATAAGATAAATAATTTGGAAATATTTTCTCCTATTTCACAGGCTGTCTTTTCACTTTCTTGATATATCCATCGAAGAACAAAAATATTTCTCGGATGAAGTCCAATTGCCTATTTTTCCTTTTGTCGCTTGTGTTTTTGATATAGTATCTGAGAAACTATTGCCGAATCCAAGGTCATAAAGATTTAATCCTGTTTTCTTTTCAGAGTTTTATAGGGTTAGCCCTTACATTTAAGTCTATGACCAATTTTGAATTAACTGTTGTATATTGTATAAGTAGAGATCCAATTCATTATTTTGCATGAAAATACCTAGTTGTCCCAGCATCATTTGTTGAAAAGATTTTTTTTCCATATAATTCCCTTTTCATTCTTGCCAAAAATCATCTGACCATAATGTACTAGCTGACTTCTGAATTCTTAATTCTATTACTTTGATCTATGTATCATTCTTATGCCCATACCATAGTGCCTTAATTACTATAGTTTTGTAATAAATTAAAGGGAGTCTTCCAACTTTGCTCTTCCAAGATTGCCTATTGTGGTTCTCTTGCATTTTATTTGAATAGTAGAATCATCTTGTAATTTTTGTAAGAATTTCAGCTGGGATTCTGATAGAGACTGCACTAAATGCATAAGCCAACTTGGGGAGTATTGCCTTCTTACCATTATTAAGTCTTCCAATCTATGAATACAGGATGTTTTTTCATTTATTTAGGTTCTCTTTAACTTCTTTCAACAATGTTTTTGCAGCTTTTGGTGTATAAATCTTGCACTTCTTTTGTTACATTTGTTCCCAAATGTTTTATTCTTTTTGAGGCTATTGTAAATGTAATTGTTTTCTTACATTTTCAGATTGTTAAATGATAGTTCATATAACCACAACTGGTTGTTACATTTTGATCTTGCATCCTGCAAATTTGCTGAAGTGATTAGTTCTAATTGTTTTTTGTGTACTGCTTAGAATATTCTACATACAGCATGATGGCATCTGAAAATATAGTTCTACCTTTCCAATATGGAAGCCTTTCATTTCTTTTTCTTGCCTTTGCCCTGGCTAGAACCTCCAGTGTAATATTGAATAGAAGTAGTGAGAGTAGACGTCCTTGTTTTGTTTAATGTTAGGGGGAAAGCAGTCAGTCTTTCACTATTAAGTATGATGTTAGTTACTTTTTTTTTTAACAGATGCAGTTTATCAGATTGAGGAAATTTCCTTCTATTACTAGTTTATTTAGTGTTTTTTCATCAAAGCGTGGTGAATATTGTCAAATGTTTTTCTGTGTGTTGAGATGGTCACGTTTTTTCCTCCTTCATTCTATTAATATGGATTATTATATTGATTGATGTTAAACCAAGTTTGGAATCCTAAGATAAATTCCACTTGGTCATGGTGTATAATCATTTTTATGTGTTACTAAATTTGGTTTGCTAGTATCTTGTTGGGATTTTGCATCTATATTTGAGAGAGATATTGGTCTGTAGTCTTCACGTGATACCTTTCTCTGGTTTTGGCTTTAGGGTAATACAGGTTTCATAGACTGAATTCAGAAGTGCTCTTCCCTATTTTATTTTTTGGAAGAGTCTGTGAAATTGATGCTAACTCTTCTTTAAATGTTTGGTAGAATTCACCAGTGAAACTATCTGGGCCTGACTTTTCTTTTCTTTTTTTGAGAGGGAGTCTTGCTCAACAGGCTGGAGTGCAGGGGTGCAATCTTGGCTTACTGCAACCTCCGCCTCCGGGTTCAAGTGATTCTCCTGCTTCATCCTCCCGAGTAGCTGGGACTACAGGCATGTGCCAACATGCGAAATTTTTTGTACTCTTAGTAGAGATGGGGTTTCACCATGTTAGCCAGGATGGTCTCGATCTCCTGACCTCGTGATCCACCCACCTCCGCCTCCCAAAGTGTTGGGATTACAGGCGTGAGCCACTGCACCTGGCCTGGGCCTGGCTTTTCTTTGTGGGGAATTATTTATTTATTTATTTATTACTAATTATCTCTACTTGTTATAAGTCTATTCAGATTTTCTATTTCTCCTTGAGTCAGTTTAGATAGTTTGTGTCTTTCTAGGGCTTTATCCATTTCATCTACATTATTGAATTTGTTGGTGCAAACTGTTCACAGTATTGTCCTATAATCTTTTTTTATTTCTATAAGGTTGGCAGTGATGTTCCTCTTTCATTCCTGATCTTGGTAATTTGAGCCTTCGCCTTTTAAGGTCATTCTAACTGCAGGTTTGTCAACAAAAATTGTTTTTTTTTCAAAGAACCAACTTTTGATTTCACTCATTTTCCCTACTGCTTTTATATTCTCTATTTATTTCTGCTCGAATTTTTGTTATTTCCTTCCTTCTACTTGCTTTTGGTTTAGTCTACTCTTTTTCTAGTTTCTTAAGGTGGATGTTTAGGTTATTCATTTGAGATCTTCCTTTTTTTTAATATAGGTAGCTGCCGCTATAAATTTTACTCTAATCACTGCTTTAGCTGTATCCCTTAAGTTTTAGCATGTTGTGTTTTTGTTTTAATAATTCTATTTATTAAATAATTCTGATTTCTTTTGTGATTTCTTCTTCAGCCCACTGGTTATTTAATAGTGTATTGTTTAATTTCTACTTATTTGTTAATTTCCCAAATTTTTGTTATTGATTTCTAATTTCTTTCCATTGTGGTCACAGAATATATTTTGTGTTATTTCCATCCTTTTAAATTTATGGAGGCTTGTTTTATGGTCAAACATAAAATCTAAACACATAAGGATAAAAACCCCAACTCTACATCTCAAAACACAGAAACAAGGTAAAAAAACAAATGGGGACTTGGAAAAAAATGTTTGCAACTTAGACAAAGGGTTAATATGATGAAACAGACATGCTCTTTAATTGCTAGAGAGAGGGAAAATGGTACAACTCATAGGGAGGGAAATTTACCAATACCTAGCAAAATTACATCCTTTATATGACCTCCATGCATTTGTAAGTCACATTTGAATGGTGGAGACAAAACCCACAAGGAGGTGTCCCATCTCCCTGCCTCTGCCTCCTCCTTTACCGTAAGGCAAGTGCAAGTGGACCTTCCTTCCCGGTGCAGGTGCAGGGCAGGCAAGGGAAGGGGTGCCAAGGGGCCAAGATGTCTGCATTGGAAGGGGCAGGCGTGGAAGACAGACTCACAGACAGAAACACACATACATAACAAGACAAACTGGCTTTGGGGGAAGCGCCTGGGGCATTTCTTGAGAGAATGAAATTTAAGACTGACAACTGAGACTGTATTTTGAGCTTGTGGGGAAGAGCTGGGCAAAGGAGTTTTAGGGGCTTGGCTGTGTGCTTTCAATGGAATTCTCTGCGGATACCTTGTCAAGCAACTGTCTTAAAGACTTCAGCTGCTTATTGATTTTAAGATTCCAGGCTAGAGTTTCCTTTGAGTATATCACTGTGTGGACAAAGGTCATGGGACAGCTCACGTCTCCCCAGATTTCACATAAATATTCATTTCCCCTCCTCTTCTTTTTTAACAAATGGAGTATATGATACGTTCTGCATCTTGCTTTTCCTGCTTGAAAGTTCTTCTGCATAGGTACATGGAGATCTAGCACATTCTTCTTCATGGTACCTTCCTGCCCTTATGGTTGAACATTTAGGCCATTTCCAGTTCCTTCTTAGTCTCTGCAATGCTGCCATAAACATCTTGAGAAATGCTATGCATTTCTGCCCGTGTAAGAACTATAGAATCTCCAGCAGTGGAAGGAGCAGAGGATATACTCAGTCCGAATTTTTATAAATATTGCCAATTTCCATTCAACAAGTTATTTTCAAGATAGCCTCAATTATTAACTCTCTCAATACTGAGTTAAAATATTGAGAATAAAACAGATATATAAAGTAGAACAAAAACGATGGTCTTACTAAGTTAAATAATATCAAACTTTCTGATTTTTCCAACCTGTAAAGCAGAATAACATATCTCATAATTGGTTTTCATTTGCATTTCTTTCCATAGGAATGGGCACAATGTATTTTCTATGTTTATCAATTGTTTCTATGTTTTTGTAGGAACGAAAGTAAACTGCCTAATCCTGTTTTTTTGTTTGATTTGAAAATTGGAATGTTCTTTTCCTCATTGATTTGCTAATGCTTTTTGCAAAAGAAGGAAAATAGCTCTTTGGAGTCTATGCTGAAAATAGTTTTCTACCTATTTGTTGATTGGCACTTAAGAAGGACTTTGCTACAGAATAGTTTTAATTGATATGTAGTTGAACATTCATTTGACGTCTCCTAAACGTATGATGTCTAAGTTTTGTGCTGTGCTTAGAAAAATGTCTTTCTTTACTCCAAAACTGTTTAGTGTCATCCTTTTCCTAAGTTTCATCCTTTTCCTAGACTTTTAGTGGTGTTGATTTTTATGCTTAAATATTTAATTCATCTGAAACTGATTTTGGAGTGGGAGTGAGAAAGCAATATGCTACCCCTATGCTACTCCCAAGTAAACCTCTCCTGGACTCATGTTAATTCTAACTAGCAAGGCTAAAGCAATGTGCATTTTGGCCTGTTTTCCCTTTGCCACTCTGTTCCATTGCTTTCTCTGCACACTCCCTTTTTAGTCTCCAACCCCAGTCATTACTGGGGCATTGGAATGCTTGCTAGCATACATACTCTGCGACCCAGCCCCTCTCCTCCTCTCACCCCATCCCCTCCCCGCCTGAAATTTCCTGGCTGTTTTTATAGTTTATTTTTCTGGATACTATGTATTATACTTTTTTCATGTTCCAAATGGCAATCCTATTTGTATTTTAATTGAGAATGCATTACATGACAGGATCAATTTGTGGAGAACTGATATATTTACAATATTAAGTCTTCCAACACAAGAAGATGAAATGTTTTTGTTTTTTAACTCAAATATCCCTCATATCCAGAGTTTAAAGTTTTCTTCAGGTAGGCTTGATATATTTATCACTATTTTTCCCAGGTATTTTATTAACATATTCATTTAATAAGTAAGATAAAAAGGTAGAGCATTTCCTCTATAGCACCTTCGAATATTCAATGTTTTCATTTCAGTTTTCTCTGTTCTTAGGTAGATCTTGACAGGGCATCTAATTATGGGTTAACAACCACTAGATACCATGCCAACACTAATAGTGCCTAGAAATTGATAAGGAAAATCAGAGTTTCTCAAAAATTGAATAATAAAGAATATAAAGGTCAGCACGGTGGCTCATGCCTGTAATACCAGCACTTCGGGAAGCCGAGGTAAGTGGATCACCTGAGGTCAGGAATTTGAGACCAGCCTGGCCAACATGGTGAAACCCCGTTTCTTCTAAAACTACAAAAATTAGCCAGGCATGGTCATGGATGCCTGTAATCTTAGCTACTCGGGAGGCTGAAGCAGGAGAATCATTTGAACCCAGGAGGTGGAGGTTGCAGTGAGCTGAGATTGTGCCATTGCACTCCAGCCTGAGTGAGAGAGCAAGACTTGGTCTCAAAAAAAAAAAAAAAAAAGAAGAAGAAATAGTTATTTAAAAAGCAAATATAACTACCTCTCACACATGCTAAAACATGCTTAGCTATACTCATCATCAGAGAAGTACATATTCAAACTAGACTGGGACACCATTTTTCACGTAACAGACTAGGAAAAAGCAAACATTTGGTAATAAATGCTTGTCAGCCACCGGGAAACAGAGAAGCACACACGTTGTCCGGGATGGGACATAAACAGGAAAAAGTTTCCGGAAGGGCTATATAGCAACATGTGTCAGATTGTTAGAAGCCTATGTCCTTTGACCAATCAGTTTGAGAACGTATTGCACAGATATGCTTCTATATGTGGGAAAAGACATCTGTCATTATTTGTTACAGCACATATTAGGAATCAACCAAATGCTCAAGAAAAGGAGGCTGCCTATATCACTGAGTTTCAGCCACGCCATAGAATACTATGCAGTTGTCTAAAAGAACGCCAATGATGTCCTTAATGTGTGAAAGAAACAGGCAAGGTACAGAACAGCATCTGCGATCAGTTACATTTTATATAAAAGAGGGGAAAAAGTCAGACTGTATCTTTGTTTTGCTTGTTTATATAACAAAAAATTCTGGAAGGATGTAAGGATCTCAGAATGGTAGATTGACATGATTTTTGAACCATATGGCTGTGTGACATTTTCAAACAACCAAAGTTTTAAAATATTGGCAAGGGAAAAAATATGAGGTCATGTTTTCTTCCTTTTCCTCTGCATGTCTTCAGGCTGAGATATACACCCTCAAGTTCAAACAACAGAAATTGACTCCAGCTGATTTGTCTCAATACTGGGACTGCCATCTGCCTTCCAAATCCAAAAGCAAGCACAAAAAATAGAAGCAAAAAGCCAGAATCAGGAGTCCTCTGTAGCTGCTAGGATTGGAGGCTGGTGTATATGACGTGAGGATTTGACGTGAACCCAGTGTGTGATGATAGCGTCGCCTCTCAAAGCTTAAAGCAAATGCCACAACCATCCTTGTAAAAGATCATGCTTAACGGAAATGAATGCCTGCCCACCCCGCCCCTTTGACCTAAGACACAAACTCTGAGAAGATTCTCAGTCTGCAGCGAGAGTGAGCATTCCCTGGGCACTGCACTGCTCTGCAGCTGGGTTTTCGGTGCATGGTTGAGTTGGATCGATGCTGGGCTGTGGGTGTTGCATTCACAGCTCTTTTCCTGGATGGAGAAACCCACTTGTGTACGGTGCAAACTTCTTCCACTTAGTACAAACTCTGGCTGGACAATGATAGGTCTCCTTTTTTTCATGAGCAATATCCTGATATTAAGGCAAGATGCTCTACAATTCCATGACCCAAACCTCACTAACAGCTCCCCCTCCACGATTCTTCTCTGACCTGTGTTCAAGGCGTTCACTATGAATGGCTGGAGGCCAAACATTTAAAAGATACAATCACTTGCAAACAAATGATCACAAAAAGGCCAAGAACTGGAGAAGGAACTAAGCTTATTTTTAGCTAAGAAAACCAAAAAAAAAGAACCAAGCAAAAAGGGACATTGTCTAAGATTCAATTCAGTAAAATAAGTTTCTGATAGCTTCTCTTTGTTACTTCCTAAAGCTACTGCTTGTTTGTTTAAATTTTTAGAAATCATGATGGCAGTAACAACAAAGAAATTTGTTGTTTTGTGGAAATTGAGGGGGAGGAGAGAGAGAGCAGAAACATTATTTTGTAAAGGCAGTGAGCCAATATTCAAAGCAAACACTTAGATTAATTTATTTAACCCCATCATGTACTTGTATTATCTCCACTTACAGATAAAGAAAGAAATCCCCAGAGATTTAGTGACTTGACCGAGGGAGAGGGTAGAATTCTCACTTTAAATCACTCAACTTTTAGTAAAAAGGGCAGGAAACAATGAGTCAGTAAGCTTTTACACCCTCTTGGAGCAAAACAGAAAGATTAAAATTATACTTAAAGGAAAGGCAGGTCATCTTATCCCAATTGGAAGAAGGGGAAATAATTTGCTTTACATAGACTGTTGCCTTCGGCCCAGAAGTCCTTATATAAGATCCCAATTTGGAACATACCAAGACAGTTTATGCATATTTTTATTAAGTCACTTCTGAGTTATTCTGGGAAAACCCAGGAAAAAGCACCTCCCACACTTGTTGAAAAGGGATGGCCAGCACTACAGGTCGATCAGTAAGCACAGGCGAATGGAGAACCCTGGGAGTCGGAGTCCAGCATGGACCCAGAGGCTGTCTCTGGGCAAGAGCACACCCCACCTAACCACTATGAGCAGAGAGCCCCCATGACTTCCCAGGACTGCTACCCACAGAACCAGCGGGGGACTCTGGGCACCACACCACCAGCCCTGTTTACTCCATGAATTTTAGAACTTCACACTTTACCACTTTTCTTCACTGAGACATACAGGTTTTGTAATTTGGAAAAAAGATTTTAAAAAAGCATTCTGAAGATGAGTCAAGGAAAGGTTTGGAAGGCAGCTATACCAACCACTATACCACCAACGCCATGCAAGGAAAGATTTGAACGTTAATTTGTGATATTGTGCTGGCCTAGAGCCAGAACCGGAGCAAAACTATTTTATAAAATGCAAAACTGTTTTTAGATAAGTTGAAATGGCTGCCCCATTCTCCTTACAATAACTACTGTCCTTGGCCTCTGTAAATAGAACTGCAGTTTGTTCTTCAAAACTATGTAAAGCTGCTTACCTTTTCTTATCAGTAACTGCTCTCTGTGGCCCTAATGTGACAGGCAAGCAGTCCTAACCCATGCCATCTTGGCTCCTGTGGCTTGTAATAAGTAACTAAGGTCTGTGATTTCCACCTTAACCAGATAATGTGTAAACAAATGTTTATCTTGACTTCTGTAAACCACTTAAGTAACAAACGGAATGACAAAAGTCCCCTTGGCCCTTGGAATGTCCGGAGACCCCCACCCTCATCTCTGCCCAGGAGGTAATTTACAGAATCCACTAGCCCTCGGAATGTCTGAAGCCTTTTCATTCCCATCCCTGCCCCTCACCCCCACTCCCAAGGTGGTTTTTCGGGTATAAAAAATCGTGGCACCCTCCTGTTGCCACCACAGGTTGGAGAGACGTGAGTCCTCTGTGGTCGCCGGCATAATAAAAATGACCCTGCAAATCTGGCATACTTTTGTCTTGTGATAACTTTCTACATTCGGTCAAATACAACAAATTCAAATATTTTTATTTAATATGTTGATTTAAAACTTTAATTTTGATTATTAGATTTGAGGGTCATCACGTTTCAGCTGTACACACATTTGAATATGAAGACTGGCCACATTTTAAATTCATGGCTTCCATAACTTCTAGCTTAGAGCCAAATAAAACCAGACTTCCCATTTTGTAAGGACCCTACTTTCTTTCTTTAATTATTGCAACATTATTATCATTTTCACTAATAGAAATGGAGTCCAGCTGAGGCTACACAATTTGCCCAATGGAGAAAGAGAAAAAAAAAAAAGGCCATTTTTTGAGGGTCCACCTAGCATGTGCACTTGGCATGGTGCTAAGCATTCCAGAAACAGATTCTAACCATGCCCATTACAGATAGGACTAGCTGTGGAAGCATCAGGATTTGAACCTGGTTCCTTCTGACTGCAAAGCCCAGGCTCTTGACACTCTCATTCAGTGTTCTCTGCAAGCACACACTTTGGAGATGCCCAGGAGACACTGGAAGATGAGATCAAGACAGCAGCCTGAAACTGGCTGTAGCCACCACCTTCTGCTCCAAATCCTTAGAAATTATTAAAAATATCAACAAGCCTTATTAGCATGGGAGAAGAAGCGACCTAAGAAGGTTGGAATCCATTGTGCATGAGGTGGAGAAGGCTTGGGAGTGCTCCAGGGATGCCAGGGAGCACGGGAAACAAGAGGGACCCCAGGTGACCAGCAGGGCAACTGGAAAGCGTGGGGAGCCACAGTGGGCAGACTCCTGTGATCTGGCCCATCTCCAGCTTGTGCCAGGTAGCCTGGGACTGATGGGTCTACCCTCGATGTGGGCTGAAGAGGAAGTGTGGTGGGCAACTCCCAGGAGGCACATGGAGCCCCCTACCTGGAAGGCATGCTCTGGATGTCCCCAAGGCAGCCTGCTGCAGTCCCCTGGCCCTCCTCTTCAAAGCCTATTGTGACAAATGCTGTGTTCACAGACAGCTACAGGGAATCCCAAACAGAACAGTCAGCATCCACCAGGCACCTGCAAACATTTCAGGAAGAGCAGCACCATGAAGAGAAGCACCAAACTCCACTAACCAAGCCCAAGCAAGCCACAAATCGGCAGGAAGAGACATCCCACCTTCACCTTCCATACACACACACACACACACACACACACACACACACAC
>NW_022437020.1:8816549-9091847 GCF_009761245.1 Sapajus apella | reverse complement strand
ACACATACAGACACACAAACACAGGCACACACACAGATACACAAAGACACACACAGATACACATACAGACACACAAACACACAGGCACACGCACAGATACACAAAGACACACAGATACACATACAGACACACAAACACACAGGCACACGCACAGATACACAAAGACACACACAGATACACATACAGACACACAAACACACAGGCACACGCACAGATACACAAAGACACACAGATACACATACAGACACACAAATACACAGGCACACACACACACATAGACACAGGCACAAACAGACGCACAAAGACACACACACAGAACACATACACAGACACACAGACACACACAGACACTGACATACAGACACAGATACCTACACACAGAACACTTACACAGACACACACAGACACACAGACACTGACATACAGACACACACAGATACCTATACACAGACACAGACACACAGACACACACGCAGAGACAGACACACATACACAGAGACACACATGCACAAAGACACACACACACACACCAAGAGACATATACGCAAACACACAGATGCACACATACACAGAAAATAAGCTAGTATTATGTTCCCTATTTATGTAGCCAAGGGCACAGTGTCATTGGAAGCAGGCTGACCACCTAGGGCAGAAGCTATGTCGTATTTCCCACTGTCCCCCTGGGCCTCAGAGTCCCCAGGAGGAAGTGAGCAGCTGATGGTGACAATGTCTGTGCAAGGCAGGGTCTAGCCAGGTCAGAGAGCTCATCTTGCTGTATCCTTGTATTACCGCTCGGGGGAAACCTACACAAATCACACAGTCACTGAACTAGGGGAGCTTTAGGCTCTCCTGGTTCACAATACAACTTGGTACCAGCAACTGTTTAACCTTATCCTGGAGGAAAAAACCGAGTGAGCGCGGGAGCTTCCCTAAGCAGAATCTCTGTCTCCAGCTTTCCGGCACCTGCAGGGTCCTTCTTTATGCAGAATTAATGTTAGTAGAGCAAGAATGAACTCAGAATAAACATTACTGAAGTCTTGGAAAGAAACAGGAGTACGCAGCATCCACAAACAAGAATCAACTAAAACTTTTGGAAATTAAAACGAGAAGCGTTGCACCGTGAAGCACAGTGGGTGAGCTGCAGAGCAGAGTGGAAGCCGCTGAAGCGCAAATCAGGGATTTGGAAGACCATGCCGAGGATGTAGCACCGAAAGACAAGGAGGCCGGGGGGAGAGATGAAAGAGTGAGACACACTGAAGAAATTTCTTGAAGTTTTTCAAAATGTGTCTAATGAGAATTTCAGAAGCATCTACTTAAATAAGAGTGATTCTCAAGTTGCAAAAATATGGCCTCAGAAGTGACAGGATATTAGTCAAGAAGCTGAAAAAAAGGAGGAGTAAATTTAGAAAAAAGAAGAATAAAGGACTGGTGAAATAAACTATCTTATGGAAAGACTGACAAAATGAGAGAGAGAGGAGAGAGAGAGAGCAGGACACATGAGAACACACAAGCAATATGTGGAACAAGGAGACAGAATTACATTCGAGAATTTAAACCATGACATCATCACCGAAGGACACAGGGGTTCTTGGAGAAACAGTGTATTGTGCTTCGGGGCAGGATACGGACAACCTGGCCTTGGATGTCTTGTCACATCAGAAAGCAAGGAAGTTATCAAAGACTCCTGGGGTCATGCCAAAAAATAGAAGAACCTACTCAGGGGGCCTCCTGGCAAAAGAGGAACAGCTTTAGCATCAAGAATCAAGTAAGTTAAAATTCATGAGTTCATAATGATACTAAGGAAAAAACCCACTTTCATTGGCCGCCTTCAAGAGGTGCTAGGAAATTGACTTATTTTCAGGAGAATGAATAAGAAAACTAAGAGAAAAAACCCAAACATTTGTCCTGACTTTGCTTTACAAACTGTAACTCAAGGTACCACAGAGTTGACGGAAGAAATTTCTTCTTTAGAGATGCGTTTCAGCTAACAAATGAAGAAGGAAAGATAGGCTTAAAATAACACCACTTTGCAACCTTGAATTAAATAATTGATCTGCGCAACCATCAATGCCTGATAAAACTGTGTGTCAAAAGTCGAAAAACCGTTAGAACATTTATAATGAATGATCGTGCTGACACCACCAGAAATCACTGAAACACTCTGAGCAACAGAGAGAGACAATTAGACATTCTGTGGCTAGGTGAGGCAGGAGAGGTACATACCATCTATTGGGCATTTTTGCCAAAACATCTTACTAAATCTAATCAAACCTCTGGATCTATAAAAACATAGGGAAGACAGGAACATGTCAGGCCACATATAGGGATGCCACATTGTCAAAATCCAGACTGTGGAGAATTGCAAAGGACAAACAGTATGGTTTTATCAACAACGAAACCACACGGGAAAAGAAATTGTGGGAGAAAAACAGAAATTAGGAGACTTAGGAACTGTACTGTCCCAGTAGCATGCAGGGACCCGGACTCAACAAACCTGACTCAAACAAACCAATGACAAAGCCAAATTAAGAGACAATTCAGGACATTTGAACATTGATTAGCTGTTTAATATTTTGACTTTGAAAATTTATTTTTGCTATTTATTTTTATTTATTTATTTGAAATGGAGTTTCACTCTTGTTGCCCAGTCTGGAGCTCACTGGCACGATCTGGGCTCACTGCAACCTCCACCTCCTGGGTTCAAGCGATTCTCCTGCCTCAGCCTCCCAAGTAGCTGGGATTATAGGCCTCCACCACCACGCCTGGCTAATTTTTTGTATTTTTAGTAGAGAGGGGGTTTCACCATGTTAGCCAGGTTGGTCTCAAACTCCTGACCTCAGGTGATCTGCCCACCTCAGTGTCCCAAAATTCTGGGGTTACAAGCATGAGCCACCACACCAGGTGGGGTCCAACCTGGGTTTCCCCTCTCAGAAGCCTAGCCTGTCAATTGCATGCTACTGTGGGCATACGTCAACATAGATTTTTAAACATCTTTTAAAAATGCATGTTAAATTTATTTTGTTTTTTCCTTTTTAGACTTCTTAAGCTATAAGTATGAAATTGGGTTCTAAAGCATCTGGAAAGAGAGAGAAGAGGATTTACATGGACGGAGATGGGCCACGTCGGGGAAGGAGGGAGGATGGTGACAGGTGGGTTACCTGCATGGGAGGAATAAGTTCAAATGTACCAGGACACTGAAGGGGGAATGGAGCTAACAATAGTTTGTGGTCTATTTTCAAAAAGCTAGAAGAGTGGCTCTTGCATGTGCCCAACACAAAGAAATGATAAATGTTTGAGATGACGGATATGCTAATTATCCTGATTTGATTATTACACATTGTATACATGTATCCAAATAGCACTCTGTATTTCATAAATAAGCACAATTATTACACGTCAGCTAAAAACAAGAGGGTAAAAAAAAGGTTGGCCGTGTGTGATAATTACTAAAATTGGGTAATGGGTACAAAGGGGGTCCATTTTAATATTCTCTCTACTTTTGTACTGTGTTCAAAGCTTTCTGTAATAAAAAATTTTTTAAAAGTGGCCAGGTGTGGTAGCTCACACCTGTAAACCTGGCACTTTGGGAGGCAAAAGCGAGTGGATTTCTTGACCTCAGGAGTTCGAGACCAGCCTGGGCAACACGATCCCCATCTCTACCAAAAAAAAAAAAAAAAAAAAATTAGCCGGGCATGGTGGTGTGCACCTGTAGTCCCACCTACTCAGAAGGATGAGGTAGGAGGATGTCCAGGCTATAGTGAGCCGAAATGTTGCCACTGTACTCTTGCTTGGGTGACAGAGTGAGACCCTGTCTCTAAGTAAGTAAATAAATACAAATTTTAAAAAAGGGAATCTAAGGTAAAAACATAACATTTTAAAGATCCACATAGCTGAAGTCTTATGAAAAGGGGGAAAAATGCCATTTTGAGTCCATGGCTAAAAACTGTGGTTTCTGAGGCCAAAGGGGAACTAAGTATTAGCCCTGATTCTTTGGAAGAGAGGGCATTTGTTGTATTTCCTGTTGTACTTTTAAATTGTAAGTATATGTTAAAAATGAGTAAGATAGTTTAAAAATATATGGTAAAATCCTGAACCACTATGAACTTCATGTTAAAACATTCAAAAATTTAGATTAAATGGTAACTATCTAAAAAATGTATTGCATAAATTAACTCAACAATAAACAGAACATTTAAATAAACCTACAACCTTTAAAGACAGATAATCAATAGTAAGACATCTACCCATTAAAAAGCACCAGGCCTATATGGTTTTATAGGCAAAGTGATGTATCCCGCTTCTTAGAAAATATTGTACATACTTATATTATCAAACTTAATGTTGGCTGAAAAAGCAAGCTGCAAAAAGACTGGCACAGTATGAAAATATTTAATCCAACATTTTTAGTCTGGAAACTGTTCTGACAGGGGCAGTATTGACAAAACAGGACTGTGGTTGCCCCATCCCCACCACAGCTGGACAATGAGCCAGCTGAGAGATGCCCCCTTCTCCCAGATGAAGTGATAGCACCCAAGCTCAGTTTTCCACAGGTCTATAGCTTCATCACTGAGGACTGAACATCCCACAGACCCCGAGTTGTCCCATATAAGCAGCCGGCACCCACAGCTCTCATGCTATTGACAGGCTGGGCTTCTGAGAGGGGAGACCCAGGCTGGAGTAGAACCAGCTCCGTCCAGCCCTGTCTAGTAGATGACCTGGCATACCTTCCTTCCGTACATGCCATGCTATCCTGCAGATTCAGGAGTTGTGATTTTCTTTCTCTTAATGAAGCCTATTCTCTAACCTCAGTGGAGGACATTGTGGAGTTCATGCCAACCCTTGCACAACAGGTGGTAGCCCAGAGGAGACCCATGTGGCAAGGCAGAGACAATATATTTATGGACACACAACACACATGGAGCATGGAGGGGACAGACACGGGATCGAAGCAAGAAGAACCACCAGCTGAGCCCTGCCTAGATTCCTGACCCACAGAAACCTGGGAAATGGTAATTCATTGTTCTTTTAAGCCAACAAGTGACAGGGTGGTTTGTGACTTGTGTGAAAATACCCGCACAAGTCCTGATAGCTTTCTTTTGAAACCTATTTCCAGTGCATTCTCTTCTTCCCACTCCTACCCCACCATCCGGGGCTAGGCCTCTTGCCTTCTCTCCAGGGCTCTGGCAATAGCCTTCTCATTTCCTAAATAAGATCATCCTGCTACTCAGATGTTTCCATCAGCTCTAGAACAAAATCGACACTCCTGCTGTGAAGGTCCACCTCTCCAGCCGCATCTGGTGCTTCTCTCACTGCCCCAACTGCACAGGCCAACGTGCGGTCACTCAAACCTACTGAGCTCATTCCCGCTGCCCAGCCCTTGCACTCACTGATGCCTTGCCAGGAGTGCCCCTTCCCCAGCTCCTTTACAGGGCTGACCTCCTGACTCCATTCACTTCATTCTGCATAAATGCCACCTCCCCCCCAGACACCTTCCCTGATTTCTGAGCCGCAGCAGCGCCCCCTGCCTGTCGCTCCCCAACCCTGCAACCCGGCTGTGATTTCTGTCATGGCCCTGATCACTCCTGACAATAGAGAGCATGTTGATTTACTGCGTTTCCCCTGCTGGACTGTAAGCATCACGAGGACATTTTCCTGGCTTCCCAGGGCCCTGACCATAGCAGGCTCTGACATAGCCGGGAGCGTATGACTAAGCACAGGATGGAGGGCTGGGCATCTCATTCTGCTATTTTCAGTATGTTCAATAAAGACTCTTCTTCCCTGCCTTCCCATGGCTGCCTCCTTCCGGTCAACTGAGCGGATTTCAGATTCAACATCAATGTCTTAGCTAATAACAAAAATGGCAATATTGTGCCTCTTTGTACATGATCTTACTCTAATGTTTCATAGAGCAACACTCTCTGAATTTCTTTCTTTTTTTTTTTTTTTTTTGACAGTTTCTTGCTGTGTCACCCAGGCTGAAGAGCAGTGGTGTGATCTCTGCTCACCGCAACCTCTGCCTCTCAGCTTAAGCAATCCTCCCACCTCAGCCTCCCTCAAGTAGCTGGGACCATGGGTGTTCTCCACCATGCCTGGCAAAATTTTTTTTTACTTTTTTTCATTTAAATTATACTTTAAGCTCTGAGGTACATGTGCAGAATGTGCAGGTTTGTTACATAGGTATACACGTGCCATGATGGTTTGCTGTATCCATCACCCCGTCATCTACACTAGGTGTTTCTCCTTATGCTATCTCTCCCTCATTCTTCCATCCCCTGCCATTCCTTCCCTAGCCCCCCACCCCCCGACAGACCCCAGTGTGTGATGTTCCCCTCCCTGCGTCCATGTGTTCTCATTGTTCAACATCCACTTATGAGTGAGAACACGTGGTGTTTGGTTTCCTGTTCTTGTGTCAGTTTGCAAAGAATGATGGTTTTCAGCTTTATTCATGTCCCTGCAAAGGACATGAATTCATCCTTTTTTATGGCTGCATAGTATTCCATAATGTATATGTGCCCTCCCTCCTGTGCTTTTTGGAGACAGTGTTTCGCCATGTTGGCCAGGCTGATCTGGAACTCCAGATCTCAAGTGATCCACCTGCCTCAGCCTCCCAAAGTGCTGGGATTACCTGTTTGAGTCACTGCACCTGGCCAACAGTTTATAAACATTAAGAAAAAGAGGAAGAGTTGGAAAATGTGAGCAAAAAGATAAGCAATGTGTATCTTAATTAACAGGGGTTCCAGAAAAACAAAACAATAGCAAAAGCAGAAGAGAAAAATATTATCAAAGAAAATACAAGAAATGTCCCACACCTGAAAGGGATACACGCGTGGCCTACCCAGTGCCAAGCAGCAGGAATGGAAGAGGGCTCTCGCCCACGGCTTACGCTGGAAAAGTTTGGAAGACCAAGCACACAGGAAAGATCCTCAAAGCTTCTGAAAAGGAAAACCAGGTCACCCACAGAGCAGTGAGAATGAAACCAGATCGGAGGACAAGAGAGACAGTTCCAAAGGCAGAGGATTCCAACCGAGATTGCAGGAGCGGGGAAGATAAAGATGCCCTTAGGAACACAGGGTGTCTTGCGGGAGCCTCCCATGGGCCCTTTCTTAGGCACTTCTTAGGCCGATGTGTTCCAGTTTTATTTAACTGGGTTCAAATTAAGAGTCCAGCTTTATTTATTTGGGTTCAAAATAAGAGTCCCGGGTGAGAGGCGGGAGGCGGATGGAGGTGGCAGGGAAGCGGGTGGTGGTGCTCATCTCCAGGGCCTCACAGGATACTGAATCTCTGAGCACTCGTCATCACAAGGGGAACATATCATTTAAAGTCACAAATGCAACCTAGGCAGGAGTCAGCCCCAACAGAATGAAATGCAGAGGAAGCAGCAGATAGATGAGGTCGAAAATGGAAGGAAATATTCATTTCTCATGGCAGGAAGTCAACAGACACCGTTTCAACAAATGCGCAATAGAGAGGTGCGGGCATCTTCTTTACATCGAGAAATGGTAATTACCTGAAGAACTAAAACCAGAAACAGGAAGTAAGGACTCTTTGGAGGTGACACTGGGGCAGGGCCTTGGTGCTCTTCCTCTATTATAGTCCCGTCTGTCTGACAGCCTTCATTAACCAGGGGTGTGCCTTCCTTTGATAATTTGTAATGTGCTTATTCTGTGATCCTGCAATTCTGCTGGGGCATACACAGTAATGTTCAACTCTTAGAAGCAAAAGGTAGAAAGGATCTAAAGACACTTTAATAAGAGACTGACAAAACGTGGTTGTATTCAATCCAAATGTGCATATAGAGGGAACTCTGAGAGATACTCAGAGAAAAAAGCTGCGCAATAGTATGTACAACTGAATATGCACGTAAAACCAGAAATACACACGAGGAGAACCACGCATGTGCTTTTGAAGAGGTTAGGAAGAAAACACTCAAGCTGGGAGCGGTGGCTCGCGCCTGTAATCCCAACACTTTGGGAGGCCGAAGTGGGTGGATTGCCTGAGGTTAGGAGTTCCAGACCAGCCTGGACAATACAGCGAACCCCCATCTCTACTAAAAATACAAAAATTTGCTGGGTGTGGTGGCACACACCTGCAATCCCAGCTACTCAGGAGGCTGAGGCAAGAGAATCGCTTGAACCTGGGAGGCGGACGTTGCAGTGAGCCGAGATCATGCCATTGCACTCCAGCCTGGGTGACAAGAGTGAAACTCCATCTCAAAACAAAAAAACAAACAAAAAAGAAAACACACTCAGCTAACAGTGATTAACCATCGGCATGATGGACGGGGGCCAAGAAAAACTGTGGCTTTCTCCTTATCATTTCAATCCACTGTGTGAACTGTGGGATTCCACATAAACAACTGTTTTCTTAACCTTCAGGGAGGGGTCGGGTGCCAGGAGAATGCTTGTAGCCCACTGTCAGGCAGGGGCTCTTTGCTTCTTATTTTTGAACCCAGGGATGCTGGTGATGTTCACACAGAGACTGGGGTGACTGCCCACTGGAGTCATTTGAGCCTGGAATCTGGGGTGGGGGCAGAATGACTGGAGGAGCCCTATCCCTGGCCTCCCCCACCCAGCCCCACCAGCAGAGTGAGACCCTGAATGCTCCATCTCTAACCCTTGCAGGTGTGGCCCACCTGTGACCACCCATTTGTCTCTCAGAGTTCACATGGCAGTGTCAAGTCCAAACTGAGCTACTAACAGGAACTTCAGAGAGCCATTCTTATTCATTTACATTCAATTTCTAACCTCAAATTTGCATCGCAACATGGTTCCATATTTAAAATAATAGTGTAACATTTTCTATGCCTTTAAATATCTCTAAGTCTCTGAAAAGTTCAAAGTGTCATGTAGATTATTTTTGCTCTTGGTTCTCCAGAAATGACCAGGTAGGTGATTTTCAGCCAACACTTGGCCACATGCCCCGGACCCTGGGTGCTGCATGTTGAATGGGGGATGAGAGGAGGTAGCCAGGCACAACCCTAGCAGCATGAGCAAAAGGAGCTGCAAAAGCAGCTCCTAAAAAGGCCTTTACAGCTGAAAATATGACTTCTGACTAATGCGTGCTTCTTTGCACAGCACGGGGGTGATGAGCTCAGGGGGGATTCTATTGCTTGAGATGTGTGTTTCTGTTTGATTTTTCCCTTTTCTTCTTTATGACAAATGTCACTCAATAAATAGCAAGACGGTTAAGTGGAATCTGGACAAACCGAACCCAAGGGTGGCTGGGATAGTGAAGGAACTCAGAATTGGGACTTCCAAAGAATAATAAATAGTAGCTCCTTATTTTCATTCATCAAAGTTCCCCAAAATGTGTGCGCACTTCACGCGCTCAAGCTGACTGACATGGCATTAGGGGTGGTGGGGTGGGAGGGTTCCGTTCCCAGGGAACTAAAGAATTTCAGAAAAGTCGCCAGTGATGGCTCCTTCAATGTCTGTCTCAAGCAAACCAGGAGGGGTGAAAATCCTTGGGCCTCTGCACAGGGTCTGGGGATGCCCACACGAACATCCTTCTGCTCTCAGGCTACTGGCCTCTTCCTGCGGGTCAGGGTGGATGGCTGCTAAGAAAATCTTCTCTCTCGGTGGCTGAATGCATGCCAAGTGAGCCTGGGCTGCTCCCTAGCAAGTGCAGGACCACCAGATAGGGCTGCCCTGCACACCCCACATAAAGGGGGCCAAGTCAGGAGCAAGTGTGGGGTGGGGGAGGCCAGGCAGGGGATGAGGACTGGGGCTCCGGGGAGCCACCACCTTCAGGCTCAGGCCACCTAGAATGGGGTGGATCAATGGGGGTGCTCCTGAGAGCCTGTCCACAGCAGAGTGGGTAAGCAGGTAGGGGCCGCTCTCCCCATGGACCCAGGTGTCTATGGCCTAATAATTAGCACAAAGACAGGCTGAAAAGTCAAAAAGCTCTTGTGATATCCAAGCAGAACGTGTAAAGTTGCTGATGGCCTGACAGTGGGATGGCTTACTCAGCCTAAACAGGAATTTGCAGTGAGGGCCACACATCTGCTTTTAGTGACTCCAAGAAATGGGTTATGGGATTCCGATCTGCCTCAATGAGTAAAGCCAGGCACAATGAGAGCCCCACAGCATCCCCTTCCAAGCAGGCCTGTCCACAGAAAGGCTGGCGTTGTTTGCTAGGGAGTCAGCTCCCCATTGCTAGGAGTAAGCAAGCACATTCCAGACAAGTAATTAGGAGATCTAAGCCTCGGGTTAAAACAAATGTTCAAAGGCTCATCAAGGCCTAGAGCATCTGTAGCTGGGCTCTGCTTCGTGGGCATGAAGCACAGCTGTGCTAACCGCCACCTGCATGGATGGACGCACACAGCCACCTCGCCCACCACCTGGGCCACCAATCAGCCTCCCTGTCCTTCTCACTCATTAGAAGATTCCTGACCGGATGTGGCTGTGCTCCCTGGAGGGGCCAGCATGCTCCTGTGGCCAGGCTGGAATCTCCTCCCCTGCAAGGCCCTGCCCGACCCCTGCCCATGGCTCCCACGGCAAGAACACAGCCCATCACGGTCAGGCAGGACACCAACAGGAGGAACAGGTCAGAGAGGTGGGCTCCGCTCATCCGTGGGGCTCTGTCCCTTATAGACTTCCCTGCTGTGGCCTGACAAGAAGGCCGGCTGCCACCCTGGCGGCACTTCCTAATTCTGTCTATTTCCTACTTCTATTTCTGGAAGGCAGGAAGAGCCCCCACTTGAGCAAAGCTCTTAGCTCCTATATTAAGAAATTGTATTTCCACCATAGAAAGCATTGTCAAAGTAACCGCCGAGCTAAAGCCAGCCCGAGAAATTGTATTTCAAATACAGGTTTGAAAAAGCCAAAGGAGAAAAATACAAGACATTGGAAGGAGCCATGAAACAACCTGGGATTTGAAGACCTTCTGGAATGTTCCTTCTCCTCCTCTGGTCCATGCTGGGTGTGGTGATGAGCAGTGCTTGAGAGGCGTGGGACTCTGGCTGAGCTTTCAGGACCAAAGCGACGGCCGCTCGCAGACAGCCAAGGGTGCCAGCCACTGCCTGGGCGATGTCTGCTCAAGCTCCACCCACCCTCCACGATCAGCAGTCTCCCAAGTGTTCTCCACCTGAGTTATCTGGAAGTTTCCTCACTTCTCTACTTTCCAGGGCAGCCCTTGTTGGCTGGCAGGACTGGTTTTTCCACTCTGGCTGGTGTCAGACACACTTGGAAGAATAAACGTCTAATGACATGTTTGTCAAGTAGTGCCCGAGCTGGAGCCCATGCCCCGTATCTCCCTGACAGCTGCTCTGTCAGCTAGCAAATCTACGCCGGTCAAAGCTTTCCAACCATTCCTCCTGCACCGCAGGAGAGCTGACTGCTGCCGGTGCCAATGAGGTGGAGACTGTCACACACCTTCCCGGGACACTATTGTGCTGCACAAACACACAGCGGGCCTCGCGGCAGGGCCAGCACACACAGAACCCGGCTCCACACCAGCTGGGCGAGGCCGAATCCAGGGCCTTTGAAAGGATTAACCATTCTAAACAAACACGAGCTGAGGTCACACAAGTCACAACAGGTAGAGGGTGTGAAAAGACACACCTAGTACACAAATAAAAAATAAAAAATACCATTACCCCAACACCCAAAAGTAGATCCTGTGTGGTTTTTTTTTTTAATATATATATATATTTTGAAACAGAGTCTCGCACTGTTCCCCGGGCTTGAGCACAACGGCACGATCTCAGCTCACTGCAGCCTCCGCCTCCCAGGCTCAGGCGATTCTCCCGCCTCAGTCTCCCGCGTAGCTGTGATTACAGGCGCACACCACCACACTCGGCACATTTTTGTATTTTTTTTTTTTAGTAGAAATGGGGTTTCACTATGTTGACCAGACTGGTCTTGAAATCCTGACCTCGTGATCTCCCGCCTGTCTTCCAGTGCTGGGATTACAGGTGTGAGCCACTGTGCCCAACTGACACTGTGTCTTCTTAAAATGTGGGTCTTTTTCTAAAGCATACTCAGAAGTATAATAAGAATGTTATCATTTTCAAACACGTTATCTTCCCATGATTTTTGAAGTGTGAGAAAGCTGGCCCTGCGTAATTTTGAGTATCATTGCTTTTCCTTCTGGCCGCCAATTTTTCTCAGCCAGAGCTGGAAATTAGGTCTGGAACAGTCTTCCCTGAGTGAGGCTGGTGGATTTGGGGAGTGGGAGAGGGGAAACAGGGCTATCACCCCACAAAGTCTGGGAGAAGGTGGGATGGGACAAATCCAGCTTAGGCTCTGGGGACACGCTCAGAGGGTGAGTCCTGCGGGGGGCTGGGGGGACTCAGCTGCAGTCATAGTGAGCCGAGTATTCCACATTTATTCGGAAAAGACATCGAGGAAAAGAGGTCAGTGGAAGCAGATCTAACTTTGGACGAAAGCAGTGAAGGCTGCTGAGGTCCCATCAGGGTCCTTGGCCCTGTGTGTGTCCCCTGAGTTATACGGAACAGGGATGGCAGGGACTTCTAAGATCCCAATGGGGAAAGAGGCCGGGGGAAAAAAGACTGTTCTGTGCCTTCTCTTTCCCATCAAAGCACAGTTGGGAGAGGACGCCTCCTAAGGAACAGTGCCAAGCTCACATGCAGGCCTTTAGGGAAAGTCATGGGGGGCTGGGGGAGGGACACACTTTGACCTCTCGGAGCACCTTAACATTTTCTGGTTATCTGTTCTGCCAGGAGCCTGGGGGTGGGGATGGGTTTGTTCAGGGCCCATTGCGTCCTGGTCCCTGGGACCTGTAAGAATCAATGGGGAAGGCTGGGCATGGTGGCTCATGCCTGTAATCCCAACACTTTGGGAGGCCGAGGTGGGCGAATCACTTGAGGTCAGGAGTTTGAGACCAGCCTGGCCAACATGGTGAAACCCTGTCTTTACTAAAAATACAAAAATTAGACGGGCATGGAGGCACGTGCCTGTAGTACCAGCTACTCAGGAGGCTGAGGCAGGAGAATCGCTTGAACCTGGGAGGTGGAAGTTGCAGTGAGCTGAGATTGTGCCACTGCACTCCAGCCTGGGTGACAGAGACTTTGTCTCAAAAAAAAATTTACCCATGCTTGCCCGCTCCTCCCGCCCCAAGATGCTGCTCTAGTGGGTCCATGTGGTTCCAGGGCCCTGCCTGGTTTGGGCCACTACCCAGTGACTCTGTGGGCCATGGCTGAGAAGCACTCCTGTAGTCACTCACTGCTGACCAGGATGGGGAGGGAGCAGCGCCTCCTGTGGGGCTTTTTCAGATGACACAGTCACCTACCCAACAGGTCCCAAACAGACCCAAGGTCCCTGCCCCCACCCTGGTCCCTCATCCCTCAGGGCCGCTAAGAAGAGCAGCAGGAGGGTAAGGGAGTCGCACATGCACTGGAAAGGTGGAGGTGCTACCCCTGAGTTGGGGACAGCATTCGATCACCCCTGCCACCTTGATCGCACACTAACAGAGCAAGGCCTTTCTACCACAGAACAGAAAAGAGACATATGTCTAAAACAAAGAAAAAGAAAATTTACAAAGATACAAGCTGAACACTCTGGAAAGATTTAGTGCTGGGCAATGTCAAGAAGCAAATTAGTCTCCCATTTCATAAGGTGATGGATGTGAAAAGACACCTTCCAGAAACCTCACCCTGGTCAGTTGCTGGACATTTCAGATGGAGAAAAAAACATTCAAACAACTGAAGAAAGTGTCTGCCAAGCCAGGTACAGCGCCTGATCGTTAGTTAACATGGTTAAGGGTATAAACGTGGACCTCTCACACCCAACATATTGACCCTTTCACCTCCCATGGTATGGCCTGGCATTTAAGAATGAGTGTCTTAGCATTAAGACAGGCTTCAGATGGCAATTTGTGATTTCTGAGTTGTTGACCTTGAACGAGTTTAGCCTCTCTTACCCTCATGTTCCTCAGCTATGAAACAGAGATAAAAGTACCAAGTTCACAGGTTGTTGTGAGGATTTTATGACATGATTTCATAAAGCTCTCAACCCTGTGCATGTGGTGCCTGGTACACACTAAGGGATTAACAAATATTTATTAACAATCATATCCTATGGGTCCTAGAAGCGGTGCAACTGCAGTGAAAACTCTGGCAGTATGTGCCAAGAGCCTAAAGACGTTCAAGCCCAGTAATCCAACTTCTGCAAACCTACATTACAGAAACAACCTTGGAATCGAGTATGAACAGATGGGAAGGAAATGCTTTCCGCAGGAGTGAACGACTAGAGGCAACCCAAATGTCCCACAGGAGAATAAAGATTAGGTCAATAACTGTACACAGTGCTCCTGCAGAAAATGATGTTTCTTTTGTTTCCGAGTGCTGTCCAATTTATGAATCACTTTTTGATCAAATAAGCTATTACATTGTAAACAAAATAAAACAAAATAAAATAAATGAAATGTTTCCCTTGCTCACAGGAGCTAGGTGGTGCCCTAGGTAAATGTCACCGATAGACGGTTAAGAGAAAAAAAGCAAGATACAACATGACATACACCTTATAAGTACAATAAAGTTAAAACGAAGCCCCTTAAAGCACAGAGAAGCAGACTAGAGGAGAGCATGCCAAAGCCTTCATTGTGCTTGTGTTTGAGATACGGGGATTCTGGATGATTCTTTTCCCTTCTTCCCTTTTTTAAAAGAAATTATTTTTTCAATTCTTTTCTTTAATAAACATGTATCATTTTTATAATGTAAAAACAAAACCAAATCCTTATGCTTAAAAGTCCTTTAACCTGGTTGGGCCCAGTGGCTCACGCCTGTAATCCCAGCACTTTGGGACGCCAAGGTGGGGAGATCACCTGAGGTCAGGAGGTGAAGACCAGCCTGGCCAACATGGAGAAACCCCATCTCTACTAAAAATGCAAAATTAGCGGGGCTTGGTGGCACAGGCCTGTAATCCCAGCTACTCAGGAGGCTGAGTAAGGAGACTCGCTTAAACCCAGGAGGTGGAGGTTGCGGTGAGCCAAGGTCACGCCATTGCACTCCAGCCTGGACAACAAAAGCCAAACTCCATCTCAAAAACAAACAAAAAAAAGTCCTTTAACCCAACATGAAGTGATGTCTCAATTGTAAAGATCTGTGAGTCCACTATAAATTTTGTATACGGTTCTTTAATCTTTAGAATTTGGGAATCCCAAGATACATTTTTATGATGAAAGAGCACCAAATGATTGGCATTTTATTTCCTTTGGTTGACAACCCCTTGCTCTTACATAGCCTAGGCACCCTGCAGGAGGAACATGGCAGGTCGCACCCAGGCAGGCATAAGCACAGCCCTGTCCTTACCGTTAGGCGTCTCCATGGCGCGTTCTGGACACACAGCTGACCCCTCCGTCCCCACACACCAGTACATGCTGGGTGGTCTATGTGACATGCCAGCCATCAACCTTTGCAGCAGCCGATCTTCCAAGGCAGGTCCTGCTGTTGTCACTGCCACTGCTGCTGCCCATGCGGTGCGTTAAGGCATGGAATCAGAGTCATGGCTGAGCAGAAAGCTTTCTTGTTCTGGTGGTGAAAAACATCATAAAATCAGAAAGCCTTTTTCATTCCCGTCCTCCTCCCCTGCAAATATTGACATGGGTTCATTCAGTTTTCCCTCTGCAACATTCCTCTTTGGAGTCCATCTAGCCGGCCAAGCCCATCAGGTATGGGCAGGGAGAAGGCAGGGCTCCCTATTCCATCTTGATGCTGGGCTTAAATCTTGTCTACCTGACAAGAGGCTCAAGGAAACCCCAGACAATTGCAAAACACATACAAGTAACAGCTTCAATCACTGTTCAGTCAACGCACACCCACTATCACCTGCAAGGCAACCAGGCCCTGTGTGAGGCTCAGTGGCACCAAGATGGCTAAAGGAGGCTCTTGCCCTCAGGGGCAGACTCCAATGGGGGTACGGCAGACATAGTTCAGGCTGGTCACAATACAAGGCCCTCCTTTCGCCCAGGGCCAGTTCTTCTGGAAGTTCAGAGGTGAGCATGTCATTCCAAAGGGGCAGTCAGGCAACAATCCCAAACACAGGAAATTTATTTATTTATGAGACAGAGTCTTGCTCTGTCTCCCAGGCTGAAGTGCAGTGGCACAATCTCAGCTCACTGCAATCTCCACCTCCCGGGTTCAAATGATTCTCCTGCCTCAGCTTCTCCAGTAGCTGGGATTACAGGCGCATACCACCATTCCAGACTAATTTTTGTATTTTTAGTAGAGACGGGGTTTCACCATGTTGGTCAGGCTGGTCTCAAACTCCTGACCTCGTGATCTGCCCACCTTGACCTACCAAAGTGCTAGGATTACAGACATGAGCCACTGCGCCACACCAAGACAGGAAATTATTACTGGTTATGAAGTCAAATTAGTGTGAGCTTTAGCAGAAAGCTAGATGATGGGGGTTAGCAGAAATGAACCTCATAAATTCTGCCCCTTTTGGCAATGTCTGGAGACATTTTTGGTTATCACAACTGGTTGGGGGGGCTGCTACAGTCGTCTAATGGGAAGAGGTCAAGGATGCTGCTAAACATCCTACAATGTACAGGACTGCTATCTGCAACAGAGACTCCTCTGGCCCCAAAAGCTCCAAGGTGGAGTTGGACTAATCTCTTAAACTAGTGACTGTGACAAACTGCCCAGACCAGGTGCTGCTCCTCTATGCTGGGCTCGCACTGAGCTTGGAGTCCCCGATGGGCACTCATGCCCATCCTGCTACTGTGATTGAAGGACCAGAGGGAGGGTAAGACCCAGACCCAGCTCAGGCCTGATACGAGGTACTACCACAAGAAATGCATGTGTGCCTACCAATGTCCTATATGTAATGGAGTACGAGGTAATTAGCACCCCCTTGTCTGTGTTCTCTGAGATAGACAACTCTGGAATGGGCAGTGATAGCGTAGCCAAAAATATATGGATTTTTAAAATCAAGTTTACATAAAAATAACGCCTAAGAGACTCTGTAAAGGCAAAAGCACAGCGTGGATGGCAAAGGTGTAGACTGCCTCTGTCACAGGTTAGCAGTATGACCTCCAGCTGAATGAATGTGTGTCTCACTTTTTCATCTGTTAAAAATAGACATCCATCCTTACACCCTGCTCTGCTGGCAGGGTTACTGTGTGAATTCAACTAAAGTAAAGTTTCTGCAGCGACTCTCTACGACGGGGCTGGGGTGGTCATTACCTGCAATACCAGCGTGCAGACTTGGAGGCCAGTGGATCTAATTAACAAGATCAGAGTATCAATGCTGGAAGGCAGATGCCCACAGTGGGTAGGTTCTAGAAGGTGCTGTGAGCAGTAGGGGCACAAAGTAAGGTACAGAACAAGGCTGTGGGAATGTCTCACCTAAAAGCCTAGAAATCAGGCACCTGGCCCAGGTGGACTGGACTCTTCAAGGCAGGGGAAGGTGGAGCTAGGAAAGCCAGGCTCCAGCAGCCGTGTGCATTCTGCACACGTTTCTGAGCCAAAGAGGGAATGGTGGAGAGAAACCGTGTGTGAGAAACACCCATATTTGAAGTTGGGAAGCCTCAAAAGTCCAAGGAGGAAAGGAAAAATGATCAATCTGGGCAAACTTTAGGGGATGATTAAAGCCTTATAAATAGCAAAACCTGATTTGGAAAATCAACTTGAGACAGAGAGGGCGAGCCAGCAACACAGAATCTGTTTTAAAATAAAGGTTCCAAATTACACATCCACATCCGGAAACTGAGAAGCACAGTTGCCATCTGCTTTCAAACACCTCTGCAAAAGAGCTACCACACACAACCAACATTTCGAAAATCCAAACGCTAGACATTCTTCCTGAAAACACAAGTGTCTTGCCATACAATGTTTTTAAGTTAAAAAAACAAATCTTAAAAATATTTTAAGCTAACCCTTGCCCAGCAGATTTTGTTCCCCTTTTTATTTTCAGTTTCTTTTTGAAAATCACTTTACCAGTGGAAGAGTCTGCCCCTGGAGCAGTTTTAAAAGTTTAATTAGTATTTTGGCTTACACTCTAAGGCAGAAGTTTTAAGATGAGGTAATTCAAATTTTACTCAATCTTTGCACTCAAACGGATCTTTGCTTCTTCCTGCTTCTTTTGGGTTCAGATCAGTGCCAACATATGATGGTTACAAGTTACATGTTTTCATTATACTTCCTAAAGAGGGCATCAAGAGGTTGTGTGCAGTAATGATGGTTTAAATGATGTTTCAAAACCTCATCAATTTCCTTTTGCCAACTATTTATGCCTGCATTAATGAATAAACCTAAATATTTAATGAAAAGAAGGCCAGGTGTGGTGGCTCACGCCTGTAATCCCAGCACTTTGGGAGGCCGCGGCAGGTGGGATCACTTGAGATCAGGTGTTCGAGATCAGCCTGTCCAACATGGTAAAATCCTGTCTCTGCTAAAAATACAAAAATTAGCTGGGTGTGGTGGCAGGTGCCTGTAATCCCAGCTACTTGGGAGGCTGGGGCATGAGAAACACTTGAACTGGGGGAGGTGGAGGTTGCAGTGAGCTGAGACTGCACCACTGCACTCCAGCCTGGGCGATACAGCAAGACTCCATCTCAAAAAAAAAGGAACCTGTCATTCATTCTATAAATGTCTTATTGAGTTCCGTCTATGAGGAGGGAACTTCATGAGTTTGTGAAGCTGATGGGGGAGCAGACAACTAAGTAATTGCTATAAAGTTTCTGACAGCAGAGAAACCTGAGTATTTTAGGAGGCTTGGGAAGGACTGTTGATATTGAAGAGTTAGAAGACCCTTACCAACAAAGCATTCTAGACATGCTCATTCATATCACCCAACTTCTTTTTAAACCAAAATCCTGGTCAAAATGGTTAGCTCATGATTCTAGAAATCTTGAGTGCTATTTGCATCCCTTACTACCATTGGCTTGCCAGCAAAATGTGTTTAATGGGTTTGTGGGCATCAAAATACTTTGAAGGTGCAGGCCAGAGGAATATGTTGTTCTCAGTCCCAGATGACCACCAAAAGCCTGGGGGAGAGAAGTGTTCCATGAGTCTAAAACCACAGGTAAGTTAGGGCTATCTGTTCCCCATCCAGTCACTCTACCACCGAGCATGGGGTGTCTCTCTGAACAGTGATGGGAATGAGAATGCAGCAGTAAGCAAGACAGACTAGTCTCCGATTCCAGGAGCTCCAGTAGAGACCACAAGGTAATTAAGGAGAAATTAAACAGATAAAGGAGTACACAGTGGGGACTGCAGGGAGGCTGCAGAGTGAGGGACATTAGAGAGAGCATGCATTTTCAGAGGGTGACCAGCAAAGGTTTCCTGAAGCTGTGTGAAGAGTCGGGAGGCAGCAACACAGAGTTCAGGTCAGCAATGGCCTGGTGGTCTGAGAAAGCAGAGGCTGGATCAGCTGGGGCTGTGAGTGGAAGGAGGTCTCCTGGATTGCATGCCAATTGCAAGGAAAAGCTACTGAAGGATTCCATAAAGGGGACTGATATGATCCGATTTACCCATTTAAACACACACGCACACACACGCACACACGCACACACGCGCACACGCGCACACGCGCACACACACGAACGAACGTTTATGTGGGGAGGGGGAACTGTAATCCTACAGGAAAGAGATGCTGGTACTCTGGAGAAGGGGTTGGGGGGGCGTAAGAAAAAACGTGACGGGCCAGGTGTGGTGGCTCATGCCTGTAATCCCAGCACTTTGGGAGGCCGAGGTGGGCAGATCACAAGGTCAAGAGATTGAGACCATCCTGGCCAACATGGTGAAACTGCATCTCTACTAAAAACACAAAATTTAGCTGGGCGTGGTGGCACACATCTGTAGTCTCAGCTACTTGCGGGAGGCTGAGACAGGAGAATCGCGTGAACACGGGGGGCAGACAGTTGCGGGGATCACGCCACCGCACTCCAGCCTGGTGACAGAGTGAGATTGTCTCATAAAAAAAACTCTAAAATTAGTGTGGGGAAAAAAGGGCACAGACCAGGACACATTTTAGAGGTGGATCCAATGGACGAATGTTTTTGATCTGAGCTCCTGAGCTGACTGTGAAGCCACTCCCAGAGACATTGACATTTGGGAGAAGGACACTGACATTTTGGCTGACCGCAAAACCTCCTTTAGCAACAAATCAGGTGTGAGGCTAGTTTGCTGTTATTTTTGCTTTCAGGACATAGGCAAAGATGAAGAAAATCAAGTCATAAGAGGCATTTAATGTTAACGTTTTCCAAAACTGTGCATGTTCTTGGTGTCTCTTTAACGTCTGGGCATGCCGATGCCCTGTGAGTGAGTGGCAACCTCTAAAATTAGTGTGGGCAGTGAGACCTTTGCTGAAAGCTGAACGCCCCTGTTTCTCTACCTGTTGCAGGGGATGTGTTTGTGGGAGAAAAACTTTGCGGCCTCATACTGTGAAGGGGTAGGCTGAGATGGCCACAGCGGTCCTCAAATTCTCCACCGTCATCTCCCCGCTGACCCCGGCCTTCCTAGGCTTCCTCCCCTGCGTCCCTGCCTGCCTGGAAGGTCCGCTGTAGGCTGCAGAGACCACGGTAGACAGAGCAATGGTATCGCTATCAGCCAGAGAATACCCTAGGGCAAGAAACATAACCCAGACACTGAGGAGGGCGAAGCCTCGCTGCGCCACCCCGCAACACCAGGACGCCCCCGAGCAGCGAGAGACTCCTGGGGAGTCTCTTGCCAACACCCTGGCACATGCACACCCGCGCTCACACTCCAGCAGCTCCCCGATAAGGACGGGGTTTGCTCCAAAGGCAGAGGAAACTTATGGACGCCCTGGTGTCTTTCCCTACTTCTGTTTCCTGCCTCTGCTTCCCTGCGTTCCCGACCCCGTCCAGTACGGGGTTTTGGGGTTCACGGCTCGGGCCCCGCAGACCCGCCTCCCACAGGCTGCCTGGGCTCCGGGCGTGGCGGGAGGCAGCAGGGGCGTCAGACGGGGGTCGCCCCACGCCCTCCGCGCCCCTCGGGCTACTACGGCCCCTGCGCAAGGGCCACCCATGCCCGACCACGCGACTGCCTGGAGCTCAGGCCCGCGGGCAGGCAGAGGCCAGGGCTTCCCGCGGACGCCGGGCGCCGGCCCAGCTGGGTTCCTGGCCCGGCCGCAGGAGGCAGCCAGGCCCCCGGGGTGGGGGGCGCGGGCAGGGGCAGCACTTACCTGCGACGGCTGCGGGGCCGGGGTGCGGGCGCTCCGGGACGCGGGGCCGGACGGACACTGGCGGGCCCGGGCTTGGCACTCCCACCGCCGTCTGCCCCCCGCGCCTCGGGCCGCGCGCCGGCGCCGGGCCCAGACGCACTTCCTCAATCCTGAGGCCGGCGGGCGGGGAGGGCGGGCGGTGCGAAGAGCGCGCAAGGCAAGGCCGCCGCCGGCTCTCCCCAGGATGGGCGCGAGGCGTCCCCTCGGTGGCCGCCTCAGTTTCCCTGGCCGTACAACGCAGGCTATCACGCTCACTGTTGGTGCCCCGGGAGACGCCGGGGCCCGCGGGCCCTTCTAGTACCAGGTTCGGGCACCCGGCTCCCTTCACGAGGGTCCAGCGCGGCGAGGAGATTGGTCGGTGCGGCGCTCAGCCCCGCTTCCACTCTCCTCCGCTCTAGCGGCAGCCACCTCGGCAGACCAGCCCCTCACTTGCATGGGGCCCCTATTTTCTGGCCGTAGAATTTAAAAAGACGGAATATTCATTTGCGTGCCGCCCTTTACAAGGCAATATAGAACACAGTTCTAAAGCGTTAACGATTTGCAATTTACACAACTTCCATCACATGGATTTTACTAATTCAATTATGGATGGATGCAAAGATTTTGCTGTTTGGTGAATCACATTTAATTGTCGGCTTTGGGGGGAATACATAAAACTTGAAAAATTGGCGATGTATCGTGTTTCAACCTATTCTAAAGGAGGCATCAGGCTGCTGGGGCTAATCCCGGAACGCAGACCATAAAGATCGGCATCCACGCTGTAGGCGGGCCTCCCCGTGAGCTCCACGTGTCCACCCAGGAAAATGGCCTGCTCGGGAAAAGCGGAGGGCTCCACGCCCTCCAGGACCAGCGCCCTGTAGGCGCCTCTCCTGGAATGTTATGACTCGCGTATTCCCAGGATTTAGCGCCAATCTCCCCAACCTTCACTGCCAAGTCACAGCACCCGGGCAGCTGCAGAGTTCCCACACCACCTCCCGAACACCGCGGGGCCGTTTCCTCGAGCGGCCCCTTGGGTCCCTGTTTGGCGAGGGGACCACCGAGCAGCTTTGCTGTGCTCCCGGGAGGCTATTCCTGCCACTGGGCGACCTTCCCAAAGGGTGGACGCAGTTCTGCAATCCTGTCCTCACCCCTGAGGGCCCCACACCAGTTTGCGGGAGCCCGCAGTGTGATTGCTACCGATAAGCTCCCAACAATTGCAGGGCGTGGCGTCCTCAGGGCTGAGTGGGCCCCGCGACGGCGGCGCAGCTCCTCCAGGAAGGGCAGCCCCGCCACCTGGCGCCACCGGGAGGGAGCGCGGGCCCACGGCCCGGGAGGACGCTGGGGGAACGCAGCCGAGGCAGACAGGGCGCCTCCACTTCCCTTCAGAATGAGCTTGGGAATAGGCTAGGAAGATACATTGCCAGCATACCATGGTTTATGTATTCCCCCCGAAGCTGACAAAAAGGATTCATCAATCAGCAAAATCTTTGCATCCACCCATAATTGAATTAGTAAAATCCAGGTGACGGAGAATGTGCAAATTGTACATAGTTAACATTTGACACAGATGACTTGTATTCCGCTCCTTATGTCCCCAGCATTTAATTCTAGCCATTAGGTATGCATTAGCCACAGCTTCGCATAGGAAGGTTATTGCAGGTCAGTTAAGACGCCTTTCCACTCCGTCCTAAGGCTCGCTGACCCGTAATTCTCTAGCTTTTGCTGGGAATCCCACCCGGGTTCTCAGCACCCCAGGCTGGAATGACCCCTCCTGAGGTGGGTGGGGTCAGCTGGAAGCCACCTCCCTGAACTGACTTTTCTGCCTTTTTGAAGGCACAGTGGCTGAAAGCCTCTCCTCAGGAGTTTTCTAGTTGTGTTTCTTCAGCCCAGTACGCAGCTTTCCTCGGACAGTCGTCCTTGGGCAACTTCCCATACGCCCTTCAAGCTCATGCCTAGGAGCGGGGGGCAAAGACATTAGAAAGGCCTCCTCCACCAGCAGGAGAAGCTAGGACATCCCAAAGGGCCCACTTGTAGAGAATGTGCCAACCCCCACATGCACACCAGGGCACACAAACGTATGTGTGCAAACACTGTGAACAAGCACCTGCACACGCATACCACACCCTCCGATTATCCCCAGAATGGCTGGGGACATGTTCCAGGACACCAAAATGAGGGAAATTGTCATTCCCCTATAGTTTTCTGCTCACATTTGGATTGAGAAATAGGGTGTCTCTAAATAATGTGTCTACATTCTCTTAACATAAGTGTGTATGTGATGAGATATGTTCCCAGCCTCCCTTAAGTTTTTTCTTAAAGGGGTGGTGCTTTGCCACCCATGGTCAAAGTGACCTGGGCTTTCCACATCGAATGCAGGGGCTGAGCTTGGAGGAGCTACCCCAGTGTGAGCAATGATCTCGATCCAACGGCAGCATCAGCTCACAACGTGGTGATTGAGGCTTCTTGGTTAGAAGGTTTAGAAACTTTAGGTCAGTTAAACCCAAATAGATCCTTTCTCTAGATCCTCAGAAGAAAAAGTGACGAAAACAGACACTTGTGCTCACCGTCAGGGGCACAGTGCTGTCCCTTAATCCTCATGCAGTCCTCCCCACCATTTCCCACGCTGACGTCCTCACTGCGTTATGATGAAGGGTGGCTCAGGCAGCCTAGAAGAGAGCTGAAATTCAGCCAGCTACGACAGGGAACCTCCGAGGCCCAGCTCCATGCCTGGTCAGCCCCCAAGCCCACAGAAATGGGTTTCCTACTCAGGCAAAGCACTGGGCCTGATTGAGCAAATGTAATTTTGTGCTCACATTATTGATCCTGCTTCATTATCAGTCGTTTTGTACAGGTCTCAGAAAGAGAAAGGCCTGTCATAGAATTGAAATGAGTTTGGTCTTTAAATGAAAAGCATAATGTTTCTCAAATATCCAATTTTATTTTATCATTCTCACATTGTAGAACATGGTCTGCAGTTAGGATCAGAATTCCCAGGCCCATAGATTTTTAAACCACACCACAGGGGTAAACCTTAAAAGAAGTGAAACCTAACACTATATAGATTTCGATTTCTAAATACAGTATATTACAGAAGGTTAAATATACCACCTCTGTGTACTTATAACTATAAAAAGATACATTAACTATACCAATTATAAATAATGTAGCATTTCATATTAAAGACATTATTGTACAATGAAAGAATAGGAACCCTCTAATGTATTGCTATCAAGGTTAGTGTCTATAGCTACTTGAGATAAAATACTGAAAATTCAGTGTATGAAGTCAAATCCTGATTTAACAAGTTATTGGTAGTATAAGTGATAAGTGTTAGCTGATCAAGAGAAGGTAAATGTGGTAATTCATATCTCTGACGAGGGTGATCGGTCCATTTTATACATGGTTTTCCTTATACACACACTGGTTCTGAAACAGGGCTTCATTATATTATTGCCCTCTCCAACTTAATTTGCAAACTTAAGCACCACTTTTCCAATGAGAAAAGTACTAGTTAGTAACCATAAAAGTATCTGAATAACACGTTTGTGTTTTTGTTTTTAAAGCTATATGGGAAGACATTCAGTTTCCCAAGTTAAAACATGAAATTGCACATCATCATTTGGATACCTAAAGAGGAAAAATTCACAACCTGCCAGTGAAATCCTCAGGCCACTTGGATAAAGACCCAGGTCCTCCATGGAATCCAGGTGTTATTTACTAACTAATCAGAAATTAGTGTCAAAATAGGACTTAAAAATAACAAGGCTGTGTTATCACAGCAGTCTTTCCAGTTGTGTATGCCTTACTAATGTACAATGGATAACAGGACTAGAGAAAAGGAAAATTACATAGACTTATCATAAACCATTAGTGAGTATGATAAAAATGCATGATGTGTTAAAGCGAATTATGACTCTGATTTGTCCAAAGAGGGGGTGGTTAATTATCCTAGGATTTGCTATGCTGTCCTGGTGTTAGAAGATTGAATCTTTAGCAGCAAAGGTAATATCAACAATATTTTCTGCTTAAGAAAGTGCCTTGGTTAAGGTAGACCACGATATTGTTTTGACTAAGCTCTCTGGGCCACTGATTCTGTCATATTCCAAAGGCTGTATTAGTTTGAAGCTGCGTCTCACGGTCCAGGTCAATATGCAGTCCACAAAGACCCACACCTGTACACGCCCAAAGCCTCTGGCACCCTTCCATGGTATGCATTTCCCAAAAGTTTCCCACTGTGAAATTAAAACACACACACACACACACACACACACACACACACACACACACACACAAACTTAGTGTGAATCCTTTCCCATAGAATGGTCCCACCTTTCCCTCGGAAAGAGGTGTGGCTTGCTCTTTGAGCGGGTCCACCCTGAGGAGACCACAGGTGCAACAGCCCTGCTTTCAGAAGACGCAGGGGTTTTTCCCCACATTCTTACTGGAGTTAGATTTGCCGAAGCATTTTAAGCAACTGCTGACACTTCAAATACCACTCCCTGTTAACAACGCCCTGAGTTTCTCACTGTCTCTGGGATCTGGTCTTAAGGTTAAAAACAGAAACGGCCAACAGCTCCCTCCTCAGGCGGGACTGCGATTTCACACACAACATATGGGCATCCCCAGTTTGGTCAACAAACACGCGAGTGAGAGGAAGACGGCAATATTCAACTCCAGTAGATATAAAACCTCCAGAAGAAAGTGTCCTGGGAAAGTCAGAAATCTCATTTCTTCTGCAGCACATTTCATCTGCCACATTCTGCTGTCCGATGTTTGAGGAAGGAGCCCCGCTTTTCCTTCAGGGGTTCTTGTCGCCAAGTTTGATGGTGACAGTTTTCACTTCTGTGTATTCAGCCAAAGCATATTCACCTCTGTGATCACAGAAAAAAGGAAAATTCAAAATGGGCATGTTCCTTAGCCGTTGTGTAGAAACTGTTCTGATGCTTCCTCATTCCATCAGGCCATTGGAGGTTTATGCAAAAGGCCAAAATGGGATGACTTCATGGAATAATAGCCAAGACTGAAATACCACAGTAAGGGTTAGTAACTGCATATGTGACTTGAATGTAAATATCAAGGTTTTTTTGTGTGTGATGCTTTTGAAATAGCCAGGACTAGGGGTTTACCTTTGGAGAATGAAGGGGATTAAGAAAATATTAAGAGGCGAATTCCCTGGGGTGGAGATGGAGAGCAAAACGAGAGGGCCTGATGTATGTAGGGGTGGGTGTGGACAAGGGAGGAGCAGAAATTACACTGGGGTGATAACTTTTAGATGGAAATTGGGAGCTGCTTGAAGAGGAGACAGAAGAAGCGGAGGCCCAAGGCTATTGGCTGGGGATGCTGCCGGAGAGCCAGAGGTAAGAACACCAAGGGCCTGAAGTTGGCCTCAGAGTGCACAGCCAGGGGCCAGCTGTCAGACAGGGTGGCCAGCCTGGGGGGTGCAAGGGAAGTGGACATTAGCACAGACTACACACGAAAGCCACAGCCTTAGAGTTCACGTCCTTGGTGTATTTTCTTTCTTTAAATCTTGCTGGGCTCAGGTGACCCTTCCCTGACACCATGGGCCATCTTCAGGGTACCTTCCCTTCCAAGAGCCGAGAGGCAGCGCTGGAGAGATTTAAATCCCTCTCAGTGCTTGATCTGCTGTAAGGTGAAGAAAACCGTGTGCTTCTTTAGGAAGAAATGGAAGTAGACGTGGCTGCTGGAGTCTCGGTAGTTAAAAAGACCTGTGGCAGAAACCCATCTCCTCCCTTAGACCAATGGTTCTCAACGTGTGGTTCCCAGGCCAGCAGCATCAGCCTCACGTCCAAACTCGCTAGAGATGCAGATTCTCAGGCCTAGCCCAGCCCTACTATGGTAGGCAGAATTAGGATTTCTCCAAACGTGTACACAATAGAATCCCCTGAACCTGTGAATATGTTAGGCTACATGGTGAAGAACTAATGCTGCAACTAATCAGTTGACCTTAAAAGAGGGAGACTATCCTGGATCATCCAGGTAGACCCAGTGTCCCTAAAACTGGCAGAAGAAAGGCAGAGTGAAATGAGATGACAGAAACAGTTTCAGAGATGCATCACTGCTGGCTTTGAAGATGGAGGATGGGCACCAGCCTAGGAATGTGGGCAGTCTCTAGAGGATGGAAAAGGCAAGGAAGCAGATGCTCTCCTGAGAACCCCCAGAAAGGAACACAGCCCTTGATTTTAGCTCAGGGAGACCTGTTTCAGATTTTTATCCTACGGAACTGTAAGATAATAGATTTATGTAATTTAAGCCACTGATGTTACGGTAACTTCTTGGAGGAGTAATAAAAATTAATAACCTTACAGAATCAGAAACTCTACGGTAGGGCCCAAACTTCAGGATTTTAACAAGTCTTCCAAGTGATTCTGATGCATGCTCCAGTCGGAGAACCACTGGCTAAAAACTGTGTTGCTTAGGTAAGTTCTTTGCCTTCCCTGACCCTCAGCTTCATCAACTATCAAATGGGAATATCATCACCTCCTTGTAATTATAACAATCACAGATAATCATGTAGAGCACCTACTATGTGTTAGACAGAAAATGAATGGCAGGTGCCATAGAGATTTTTAGGTAATTTCCTAAAACAAATAGTTTCAGAACCCATTAAAATGAGTGAATTATTTTATGATCTTTTCTAAATATTACCCAAAATATAAAAGCCACAAACAGAAGGTAAATTCTACTTATGTAAAGCAGAGACTCCATCAAAACTCCCAAATGACAAACTAGACAAAAAAATTTAGAGCACTGAGAAAATCAGAGTGCGATTTTCCTTAATATACAAAGAACTATTGCAAACCAACAAGAAAAACACAAGCCATCAAATGGAAAAATCAAGAAAGGACAGGAACAGTCAGTTTGCAGGAAAAGAAATACAAATTACCAATAAGTATGAAAACGATGCTCAACGCCATCATGATTAAAGAAATGCAACCAAAACAGTGGTGAGCCCATTTTTTCACGTGGCATGTTACTCAATTTTAGGAATTTATTCTGAAAACGATCTCCCACAAGTGCATAAAGATGTATACCCAAGGAAGTACACCAGCATGGTTTGTAATAGCAAAACCCCTTGGAAGTATACAAAAGTTCCTCATAGGAGACATCAATAAAAAGACTGGATGGTTATCCAAAACCCAGTCTCAAGAACAACATGTAGCTTGCTCCCCTTTCATTTGAAAACAGAAAATAACACGCATATATAAATCCATTGTATGCAGAAAAAATGCACAATACACTTTAAAAAGTGAGACTATAATGTTGCGTTGTAAAAATTCAAAGCCAATAATGATTTCTCAAGTTAGTAAAGAAAAGCAAACAAAGTGATAAGATTAAATTAACACCGAACTAACACATGCAGAAGTATTAAATCATTCATTTAAGAATAAATACATAAATCCTCTCATTCTTTCTATTTCTTGTTACTGTCCTGCTTTAAATTCTTGCTGCTTTTATTCAACCCGGTGGTGCTTCTCCTAAATGGATTCTCACTCAGTCTCATCCACCTTGGAGTTCAAAGCTATCCATGAGCCCAGGCTCACTCCTATTAAGCCTCACAGAATGTCAGGAGGGACGGGGCCTGGTGACTGTTGTTCACTGCTGTACACTCGGAGCCTAGCATCATGCCTGGTGAATCAAAGATGCTCAAGAAATATTTGCCAAGCGAATAAAAGAACCAATGAGTAAACAAATGACTGAACAGTGTTTATCTCTAACAAGTGGGATTGAAGGGCAGAAAGGTAAGCCTTGACTTTCCATATCTCTATTGCATAGATTTTTTGATTACAGTATCATTTTTATTAAGAAGAAAGGCATCTGGAGGAAGAGGAATCGAAGGCTCCATCCTGAGACCCGCACAGAATCAGCTCCTGGAGGGGCCCGTGGATGGGCGGCCAGGAGCCAGCCCAGCCCAGGTGGCCGGGGACGGGGAAAACCATGGAATCCCCCACAGGATGCTCCAGCATTAGAAAACGGGAACTTCTTGCAACATTGAAGACATTCATCAGAGACAACTGAAAACAGAAATTGGTTTTCCAGGCAGTTTCTAGGCTCTTTGTGAATTATTTTAAAATATTTTATCAAAAGCCTTGAGAAAATATATGCCAAGGGTTTAAAACACAGACATTCAAAAAAGTCCCGATGGTGGCTAACTGGCAGGAGGAAACATGGACTGTGTTCAGTGAGTCCTCGCCCAGCCCAGCTCTGCGCCAGCGAGGGGGTGTTAAGGAGCCGAGGGCACCATTAGGGCAGCAAGGGGGGAGGCTGCAATGAGGGTGAATCGCCAGTGCAAAGCAGTGCACACCAGGGACGGGGGCCTGCGGCTTCTGTGCCCAGGGACGTTTGCTCTGGGGACCGGAGTGCTTGCTGTGGGACAAGGCTGTGTCTGGCCTCTGGGAGGAGGACTGTGGGGGGTCTGGGTTCCCCTGCCCTAATGACCCAGCTGGTTGAAGGCAGCAGATGAAAGGAGACAATGACCACGTGAGCCCTGGCTGGCCTCACGAACAGGTGGCGGACACGGGTGACCCCTGCTGAGCAAGGTCCTGCACTGCGGTAGGTCCAAGGACTAAGCTGCCAGCATTCATATCTCACTGTCACTTACCAGCTTCCTGTGCCATTTTCTCATCCCCAAACGCCTGGATCTGTCTCAAGGACGGGCGTGAGGAGGGTGTGAAGGAGCAGGCACAGGGAGCTCACCAGGCCTGCTGTGGAGTCTGTGCTCAGCAATCCCAGCTGTCGTCAGCACGACTGCTGTTGGAGGGCCCAAGAGGGGACCCTGGTGACCCCGACCCTGGCTGCCCGTCCCTGGAGGGCAGGCAGGTGTAAGAGTGAAGCAGGGGCTCACAGAACTCAAATACAAATGGGCCACTAGAGGGAGGCAATGCAATCTCTGCAAAGTGTCTTCATGGCCAAGAATTTACTGATGTCCCCTGAAGGGAAAGCCAGCCATAGGGGTAAGGCGGAGGCCAACGGGCAGGCTCCACTCACATGTGCAGACGCCTTGGGGTATTTGCCGAGAGTCAGGGATGGACTACAGAGCGGGACTGAGGTGGGAGGGGGACAGGACCCCAATTCCACATAGACTGGTCAAAAGCAGCTGTTCAGGGATGGAAGCCAGGCCCGTCACTTCGTAGCATCTTAAAGAATCTCAAAAGGGAGCCGCAAAAACACCCCAACCAAGACCCAACCAAGACCCAAGGCGAGGGAAAGGGTTCGAGTCTGTTCCCATTGGAAGATGTGCAAACAAGTACAAGGGAGTACATTTGTATATAAACAGCACAAACTGGTGATATTAACAAAAGGAAGAGTTTGTGTCCCTAAAGATGTCCCAGGAACAGCCCTGGGATGTTGTCACAGATGGTTCCTTGGGAACACTGATCCTACAAAATGTTTGTCCACACAGGCTAATAAAATCCTGAGCTGGGGAGAGAAGACAGCGTCCGGCTGGAAAACACACATGTCCACTCCCGGGCTGCTCTAGCCAGCTCTGGGCCTGGGCCAGACACAAGAAGTTCCACCCACTAATCCAGACCTAGGGAACTCATTTTCCCAGCAGGCGGGACAACAGAGGAAGTGCAGAGGGCTTTGCAGTCGGTTTGCACACACATGTGGAGGGGTCTGCATGGGTTTCCACACATACCTGTGGAGGGGTTTGCACGGGTTTGCACACACACATGTGGAGGGGTTTGTACAGGTTTGCACACACACATGTGGAGGGGTTTGCACACACACATATGGAGGAGTTTGCACGGGTTTCCACACACACATGTCGAGGGGTTTGCAGTGGGTTTCCACACACACACACGGAGGGGCTTGCAGTGGATTTGCACACACATGTGGAAGCGTTTGCAGTGGGCTTGCACATACTGAGAGGGCCACAGAGGCCCAAGAGGAGGTGTCATATGCCTCCTGGGACGGGACCCTTGCTAGGCTCAGAAGGACCTGGCAGGTAGGAGCCTTACCTGGGTCAGAGCCTGTCTTCCCTGCTGTGGGTACGGAGCTGTGTGAATAAAGACACCCCACATCTGGCAAAAAGGACACTTTTTCAGTTCTGCCTGTGTCCTCATCCAGGGAGCTTCTGCCAAATACCCACTGAAGGTCCCCAGCATGATGGGTGCTGGGTGGACACAAAAGCAGAGGCCTGGAGGGGGCAGGCTGACGGTGTATGTGGGAAGGGTAGGGGTGGTGGGCAGGAGAGAGGAAGGGATGTGTCCCCACCAGCCCTAGAGGGACACAGCTGGCCCAGACAGAGCAGAGGTGGGGGTCAGCAGACTGGAGCCAGGGTCACTGTCTGCACATCTAGCAGATCTTGTATTCAGCCTATGGCAGGCTCAGAATGATGGAAACACTTACAGTTCTCTGCCATTTCCTGACATTTTAAAGCCACCAAATGGAGCCTGTGCATACAGAGCGTTGTAGCAGTTGATCCTAGAAAAGAATGGAAGAAGGCTCAGAGTCACCTTGAAAAGAGCCCCTGGCTCCTGGCACTGCAGCCACCGAGCCCCTGATGCAGAGCATTGTCTAGTAAGTGGTCTTTTGCCAGAGCTTCCATGATGAACACACCTGGTACTCTCAACCTTTGCCTTCCCATTCTTCCCATTAGCAACTAAAATTTGGAAATCCTCAAGTACAGAGAGTTTCATTGGAATAGAAATGAAATGAGAAGGGGAGAAAAGAGAAGAGAGGGCGGGGCGAGGTGGCTCATGCCTGTAATCCCAGCACTTTGGGAGGCCGAGGCTGGTGGATCACCTGAGGTCAGGAGTTTAAGACCAGCCTGATCAAAATGGTGAAACAGTGTCTCTACTAAAAATACACAAATTAGCCAGGTGTGATGGTGTGTGCCTATAGTCCCAGCTTCTCAGGAGGCTGAGACTGGAGAATGGCTTAAACCTGGGAGGTGGAGGTTGCAGTGAGCCGAAAGCACGCCACTGCACTCCAGCCTCCTGGGCGACAGAGCGAGACCCCATCTCAAACAAAGAGAGAGAGAGAGAGAGAGAGAGAGAGAGAGAGAGAGAAATCAGGGTGTGGAGGAATAAGAAATTAGCTTTGAAATGAGACAGATCTGACCCCAAAGTTCTGCTTCCTAGTTATGTGATTCTGGGCTTGTTGCTTTCCCTCTCTGAGTCTCAATTCCTTCATCTTTAACATGGGGATCACAAAACATCATCTGCAGAATCACTGATGAGGCAGGGACTAGTATCCATATTTTGCAGATGAGCATGAACTGCTTTTAGAATCAGGACGGAAAATAAGATTGGAGGGGCAGTATAGCACGGGGTCACAGGCATGGGGACGGGAGCCCTCTCTCAAGTGACATGGGCAAGTCACTTCATCTCTCTGTGCCTCGATTTTCTCATCTATGAAATGGAGACATAATGGCACCTACCTCAGAAGGTGGTCCTGGGGATGGAAGGAAGCCCTGAGATAATGCTTGGCACGTAATATACAGTATAAACAATGAGAAACTCTCAGTTAATAGAAGAATAAGAAACCGAGCAAGAAGCAGCTCAGCAGAGCTGAAATACACACTGGCAACTCACCAGACTGTTCCAGACTCTAAGGCAGAAGCCAGCTTCAGGGCTTTGTCCAGGTTTTTTGTGAACACGGCTGCTGTGAGTCCATAGTCAGTGCTATTTGCTCTTTTTATCACTTCTTCAATGCTTTTGAACTTCAGTATTGGTTGCACTGGTCCGAAAATCTATGATTAATTGCAAGAATGGCAATGAGAGCTTTGATTGAATGGAAATGTATGCTGTGAGCACGCATTTCCTTCTCTTTACATGATTTTCGTGCACCCAGAGCACATACATAGATGAAAAATGATGGTTAGAGAAGCAGCTGCATTACCATTGAAGACTGAAGAGAAGGATTAAAATGAAACAAAAATAAAAAATAATAACAAAAATATATGTTGTGTTTAAGATGTCTTGTTGTCATCAGGGTTTCTGAGACACCCAGCCAGAGAGGCTTGGAGTAACCCATACCTGTGAGATGCACAGAAAACAAAACCTTTCAATAACTTTTTTGAGAATTATCTTGAAGGATACTGACAGACACTTTGTAAGACTGTGCCCCTACCTCTTGAGAGCTGTGTTTTCTACCAGTGAAGACACCCTGCAACGTTTTGATAATATCTACCAAGGGGAAAGAATTAGCTTTCCCCTTGGTAGTTTGTAAGGTACTTTTTTTGAAACTATGTTTCATCACAGTTGTAACATAACAAAGAAAAGGAAATGGAAGAACTAAGGCTTGAACATTTAAAGGTGGTTTTGAAGGGAGTTTGTAGTTGACTGAATATTAGACATAATTATAAGCTGGCAGGATGGTGCCCAGCCTGCCAAAATACCTTCCCTGGGTTCCCCAGGACCTCTTGTCACAGGGATGTTTAAGGAGCTGAGCTTCATGCCATCATGGCACACAAAAATCTCAAGAAGGAGCCAGGCACGATAGTGTGTGCCTGTCGTCCCAGCTACTCGGGAGGCTGAGGCTGGAGGATCGCTTGAGCCCAGGAGTTCTGGGCTGTAGTGCGCTATGCCAATTGGGTGTCCACACTAAGTTTGGCATCAATATGGTGACCTCCCAGGAGTGGGGGACCACCAGGTTGCCTAAGGAGGGGTGAACCAGCCCAGGTCAGAAACGGAGCAGGTCAAAACTCCCGTGCTGTTCAGTGTGGGATCGCGCCTGTGAATAGCCACTGCACTCCAGCCTGGGCAACATAGCAAGACTCTGTCTCTTAAAAAAAAAAAAAAAAAATCTCAAGGAGGATGTCTCTAAAATACCTGCCCCAGGAAGCCCTCGGCAGTGACTCGTCCTTTTATGTGCCCAAAAAGACCACGCGCAGGGTCTAATGTCCCGGGACCCAGCTCTCCTCTTATGAATGCTGTGTGAAAACCAGTTCCCATTTAGTGTAGTGTAACAGTGAGGTTGAAAGACAAAGATTTACAGTCTCATCAGCGGGGGAGTCTCCTAAACTTCCCTCATTTCTAAGACATCCATGGGAGAAAATGTCAATAAGAATTCCAGCTGTGACATGCTCCTTGAATGGACACTTGAAATTCAGGCTAGAGGCACTGAAGGAGGCTTTGGGCCCTGAATCCACAGGTTCCTGAATCGATTCCTGGCAAAGCCCACAGGTGGTGACAGCTCTTCCACCCTGGCTGCACGACTGACTCAGCGACGGGGTGTGTCAGAAGACCAGAGAGGGCTTGTTGCCCCCAGAGAAGGTGAGCCAGGAGTGGAAACAGGGCTAAGACAAACAGGGGACCTGCTGTATCATCCTTGGGGTTCCCTAGAGGTAGGGACAAAACGGCTTCCTCAGGGACCCCAAAGGAGAGGAGAAAACCACACAGAAAATAAAAAAGAAAAAGAAAAAAACCCCTCAGCTCACAAGGATTTCTGGGATCCCCGGCCCTAGGGAAGGACTCTGTTTGAAAGGCCCTGCAGGCCGCAGCCTCAACGCACCCCCCTTGTACCTCCTCTTTGGCGATCCGCATGTTGTCCGTAACTTCTGAGAAGACAGTGGGTTTGATGAAGAGCCCCCTGTCTTCCACGGCCGAGCCCCCGCATTCCAGCTTGGCCCCTTCCTTCTTCCCACTCTCGATCAGTTCTAGGATTTTGTCGAACTGCTTCTGATCAATCTGCAAAACACGAACAAGTACAGCCTGACTTCCTTCTGGGCAGCGGCTGCCATCTCGTGCTCAGTGGCCTTCACTCTGCACACTATTGTCAAGCCGTGATCCATGTAACAAATGCGCCTTGCAGGCACATATTCCTCCAGTGCCCAGAGCTGGGCTCTTTGGAGCAGGGGAGAGATGGGGAGACAGGCTAGTCTTGTCCTCTGGAGGTTTGGGACTTCTTTGCATTTCTATCTCGATTTTCCATGCCACAAAGTTAATCCATGGGTGACACAGGTAGGAAGTGGTCGCGTTCCTTCCTCTTCCAACTCTTCACATTCTACTAGGATTGCCACATCCGGCAAATAAAAATACAGGATGCCCAGTGAATTTGAATTTCAGAAAAATGACGCATATTCTCTTGCATAAGCATGTCCCAAAACAATATTTGGGACATATTAAAGCTAAAAGTGCATTCATTGTTTCTCTGAAATTCAAGTCTACCTGGGTGTATCACCTGGCAACCCTGTGCCCTGCTCAGCTGGTACTATGAATCAGGGTAATAGTTACTGGAATTCTCCTGTCATGGTGGAGAGAAGCAAAAAGCAAACCTGACCACTTTACTCAACACCCCTGGAGACAAAGCAGAATGAGCCTCCAGGTGGGGTGGAAGGGCTGCTCCTTGGTTGGAGGGGAACAGCTCATGAAAAAGACTCCTCCTTTTGCTGTCTTGTCTAGACATCTCCTTGGCTGGAGTTTGCCCAGTACCACCAGCCTGATACCCAGCTTGTGAACCTGCTACTGACCAACTGTCCAAATCGCACCCTTTTGGGAGACTGCTCAAGGCGGAAAGGGCTCTTTCTGCCCCCTCCACTGGTCCTTCTTCCTAAATCCATGGGAATCCTGTCCTTTATTATGGTCTGTGGCTGGTCCCCCTCCTCTTTGGCTGGGAGAGACAAAGCTTTACTAGGTTTACTACAGCTGGGACTTCTAGGTAGGAAAACTGGTTTCATTCCAATAATTGTAAACAGAAAAACATGCAAACCCAGACTGCCAACTGGATGGCAGTCTGTCCTGGAGGAGGCTGGCTTCCTCAAGAGAGAGGGCATAAGCCATGCACGCCATTTGACCAATCATCTCACGAAATATAGACCCCGTTTAAAAATACTAACTCAGATCCATACCTCACAACTTATACCAGCCAAACTCCAGATAGATCAAAGATATAACCATGAAGAATGAAACCATAGAAGTTTTATATGTGGGAGACTTCTGCAAAGTTGGAGCACCAATGGCCTTCTAATTCCTCAAAATGCAGAAGCCAAAAAGAAAAGATTTATAATTTTGAGTATGTAAAAAAGGGGGGGGGGGGAAAAATTATCATAACAAAGTCAAAGGGCAAAACAACAAACTTGGAAAAAATATTTACAAGTCATATTCATAGAAAGCTAACCTTTCTACTGCATATGTAAAGAAGTCTTAGAAGTGATAAGAAAAATGACCAACAATTCGAAAGAAAAATATTCAAAGCAAATGCACATTCGATAATAAGGGAAACACAAATGGCTTTTAAATATATAATAAGATGTTCTACCTTGTTTATTATAAGAGGTACATGCATATTAAAATGAAATAAGATACCATTTTTAACTCTCGGATGGGCAAAAGTCCATATTCTGTTGGCAAGGGTAAAGAAACAGACAAGCTTCTACAACGTTGGTAAGAATACACGTGGGTTCGCCCTCTATAGAGGAAAGTAATCCAGCCACACTTAAGGAAATTACAAATGCGTTCCCACTTAGCAACCCACTTTGGGGAATCTGTCCCTGGGATTTCCTTGTGTGTGTGTGAAATTACATACTCTGAGGCCTTGTGTGTGACTGCACACATACACATGCTAATCAGAAGATGTTACTTAAATCCTGGTGGTTTCATCCAGTGGGATTTTGTACACATGTGAAAAAGAATCAGGCAGGTTCCCATGGATTGGTATACAGAGCTCTTCACATTTTCTTAAGGAACAATAAAGTGCAAAACAGTATCCTATCGTGGTAACTTTCATGTAAAAATAACAGAGGCAATCAGGACACACATTCACGTTTGCTTGTATACACATGAAGACATTCTAGAGGGAAACGTGAGGAACTAAGAACTGGGGATACCCATGGGGGGAAAGGTAAGAACCAGGTGTATGGAGGTGGGGGTGGGACGGGCAGGAACCCTTTCACTGTAGATGTTTTAGGCGTTTTGGAGTTTGACCCATGTACGTGTACTCCTACTCAAAAAAAGTACAAAAACAAGGAACAACAACAACAACAAAGTAACAGGCTGGCGCAGTGGCTCATATCTGTAATCTCAGCACTTTGGGAGGCTGAGGTGGGAGGATCACAAGGTCAGGGGTTTGAGACCAGCCTGGCCAACATAGCAAAACCCTATCTCTTCTAAAAATTAGCCAGGTATGGTGGTGCCCACCTGTAATCCCAGCTACTTGGGAGGCTGAGGCAGGAGAATTGCTTGAACCCAGGACGGGGAGGTTGCAGTGAGCCTAGACTGCAGCATTGCACTCCAGCCTGGGTGACAGAGCAAGACTCCATCTCCAAAAAAAAAAAAAGTAACAAAACAACTTTGCAACGGATCCCGGAAGACCTCAAGATTCTCTCAACTTCTCTCTGGGTGAACCAGGTCTCGGGTTACCAGTTCCAGGTGTTGTTGAGCCTCTCTTCTCCTCCCTGAGGGGCCAAAAAGGCCATAGGGGCTTCACCCAACTGCAGGTCTGGCCTGGCTGCCGGGCATAGGCCATCTGGAAGACCCCGTTTGTCCTTCAGGCAGTGCTGGGTCCCTGCGGAAGCCCTATACATCCAAACTCAACACTCCCTGGAGAGTCCGTAGGAACACATTGTTTAAATCTAATAATCCTCCATGAAATGTCAGCTGGTGCCTTACAGTACAGGAAGAGAGACCTGCCAGGAAGTGGGATGACGCGGCAGGGCACAGCACCAGAAACAGGGAAATACAGCCCCCAAAGGACTGGCTCAAGGCTGTGCTGGGCTCTCTGCCGGGAGGACGCTGCCGGATCCTGCCCGGCCAGGTGGCCTGCATAATGTTTATGTGCCTCGTTGCTCAGTTGCCAAATAAACCTGAACGATTTTGGAGCATTCCTGGGAGCGCTAGCCCGGCCACGGACCCTGATCTAGGTCAGCTAGCTGTTTCACAGGCATGAGACAGACAGGACTATTTGGACAGCTGTAAGTCCTCTCAGAGTAAAATCTTATTACCGTAGATGAAAAAGCACTTTGGAAGAAAAAAAAACCAAAAACAGCATTCTAAAATAATATGCTGAGGTTAGACGGCTTTAGTGAGCTTTCAAACAGACTTTGAGTGGTGGCATAAATGTTTGATGAAATCAACATCCATTCTGCCTCTATCTGTTCTCTTGGAAGAGGTTGGCATGTCGGCCTCAAAAGTCAAGACCGGAGCCACGGAAAGAGACATGCAAATAATGTTGGGGTAAAAAAGTTTCCTCGGTATGGGGATCAGCTCACATAGCTCCCGCTGATTCTGGATTAGCTTTAAAATCACGATGGATTTGATAATGACTTGTGGCCATGTTTGCGTTCAGATCTGAAATCCAACCGAGGCCATTAGACAACCTTGTGTCACTGACCACTGGGTTTTGGGCAGAGGCTGGGCAGGCAATGACTGAGGAGGAGGAACGTTAGCCACGAGCAGAAGCGCTTTCTGCCAGGGTCACGCGGCATCAGTGTGTGGGCTGGGGCCAGCGGAGGGTGGGCACTATGGCCAGAAACACACCCCTCCTCCATGAGGCCCTCCCTTCTTCCCCAGCCAGGGCATCCCCATAGCATGGCCTGAGGTCATGCACAGACACTCACTTCCACCTAGACTGGAGAACCTGTCATTTAAAGCTTCTTCCTGTTTAAAATAAAACCTTCCCATAATTGAATACTTCCTAGGTGCCGTGAAATTCTCATAATATTCATTGCTTACTTCTATTCTCCAGATGAGGAAACTGAGCCATGGAAGGATTTTTGTGACTTTCATAAAGCCCAGGGCCAAATCTGAGCTCAGATCCACAGAAGCCTCCCCTGTAAACATGCAACGCTGTCAAAGTGGGGAAGTGGCAACCTCCTGGGATAGACACCAGTGGGAAAGTCATAGACGTGTGACTTGAAATTTCATGGCTGGGCCAGGACTTTGGCTGAAAGCAAAATGAGTGGCTGCTGAGCTCCATGTCAATAATGCATGGGATGGTGAGGCTGCCCTCTTAAATATTTATCCATCTGCTTCACTTCATAATTAGTAAGAAAGTGATACAGGATGTGCCCTTTTAAAGAGGATATTAAATCTCGTGGTTATGATCATTTTCATCCTGTCCTTGGCTTCCCAAACTCAGCCTCCAGAGACATGTTCCTACTGCCTGGAGACATAGCCTCATGTCCCAGGCCCTCTCCATCTGGGATTCTTTGGTTTCTGATGGTTCACCTTGTCCTGTAACTACGTGGGCTTGAGGGCCTCGGGCTGTGCCGGAGGCTCCAGGCCACACTCTGCCTGCACTCTGCTGCCTTTAGCCACCCTACAGCCTCTCTTTCGTGGGGAGGCCGTCCTGGAGAGTGGAGGGTGTAGGCAAATGGCCTTCTGCCCTGGGAACAGCGCCCTCCTCCCATGCCTGGGTGTGTCTGCCCCCTTTCATGACGCCCTGGTACCTGATCAGCTTCTAAAGAAAAGGCTCCTGGGCAGGGCAAGTCACCAGTTCCTTCCTTGGAGAGGGACCCTGTAGGCTGTGGGCCTGCCAGCTTTAGCCCTGAGACCAGCACCGTGGGTTCAGACACATCAGGGAGTTACCTGAGGCCCCTGCTCTGTTTTGACATCGAAGGGGTCTCCTATGGGCCGTTTCCTGGCGTACTCCACGCTCCGCCTGACAAACTCGGCGTAGACCTGCTCCTCCACGAACACCCTCGAGGCGGCTGTGCAGCACTGGCCCTGGTTGAAGAACACTCCCTGATGGGCACACTCCACTGCCAAGTCCACTGGAGGGGGAGGGCATGCGGGAGCAGCCGCAGAGAGAGGAAGCGATTAAGTTGTTAAGGCAGCACTGGTGACAGCTGCAATTCTAATTGCCTGCACAAGAAAACAGGCCCCAGGGTGGCTGCATTTCAGAGATTAATTTTGTTTGCAGACTTTCCCAAACAGAGAGGAAGGGAGAAAGGATTTGGGGTCCAAGTTTGGGGTTAAATCAATTCCCCGCAGGACTTCTCAGTACCTTTACTATGCTAATAAACCCAGAGAATCATAGCAGTCCCCATTTCACTTGCCTGTGTAACTCTCCCCCTCCTTTTTCTAGAGGACTAATGTTTTATAGAATAAACTTTGGTAATGACTGACATAGGCCCACTGGCAAGAACTTAAAGAAGCCAAAATTTTTCACATTGAGTAAAAGAAGGGTCTTATTAAGTAAGGTAACATCATGTGTGTGACTTAGAAGGGCTGACTTTAAATTGTAGAGCTGACATTGAACTAAAGCCAGTTATTCAAACCAAGCTAGAGGGCTTGCGGAGAGTAAGATCTTGGGGGACATGCCTGGTGGATAAGAATGGTATTGGGATGTCATTCACATGTACGGAGGGGTTTCTAGTGCTCAACCCTTGACGGCCTTCATCACCACCAACCCCCACTCTATTGCCTGTCTAAGAAATGCAGCTTTCCTCTGCATAGAGGCTGGTAGTGGCTCTGGGCATTGGGGGGTGATCCATTCCAACTCCGTTGGGGCTACTCCAAGAGCTTCTGCCCTTGGCTTTGAGAAGGAGGCTGTTACCATTTAGCTGGGTCATTTGTGCAAGTTTCGGTGGCAGCAGGACAGCACCATAAAGTTTGGGGGTACCTCTCTTGTACCTCGACTCCTGAAGCTGGCTGGGTCAGGTTCCAGCTTGGAACTGCCCCTCCTCTAAGATAACAGACTCATTTCCTGCTCCTGATGGAGCCAGGGGTGGCAGGCGAAGGGGCAGGAGAATGGTGGCTTGTTACCCTCGATGTCTTGCCTGGGATGCTGGTTATGTTAAGATGTAATTTGTGGACTGGCACTGCCCTGATGAGGAGTAGGAGGTGGCTACGCAGCATGTTTTTATGACGCTTGGGAGTAAAACCAAGCCCCAAACAGAATTAGTCTTGTGCTCTAGCCACAGTTTCCTCCCCAAGAGGAAGAAGATGAACTTCAGTGCAAGTGGAGTGTCCAGATATGGTGGCAGAGGAATGCAAAATGGGAGTCCTGGCTGTTTGGGACTCTAAATGCGAGTCACAGTGCCAGAACTGCTCTAGGTACCTCCAAAACCTCGTGCTGTTCACAGCGCTCACAGTGCTCCACAAGGGAGCACTAACCCAGGCAAGAAATGGGCAGTCTGTCTTCACACCCAGCTCCCCTTTCCTTCCTGAGAGCCTGTTCCCTCCTCCTGTCCTTTCTCCCATTGTGAGAGCCAGCTGCCAGAAAGGAACTGATATCAGTCATTTACACCTTAGTGAGAAATTGCGCCAGGGTCATTTTTCTCTGGGATAGTTGCAATTCCAACCTTATCTGAGTGTGAAATTAAAGGCTTTGTTCTCTGTGACAGGGATTTCTGGCACCAGTGGACAGCTGGGTAAGGCCATTCTTTAAGGCAAAGGTGTTTCAAGCACTTGGGAAATCACACCTTTAGATAGCTGACCCTGTCAGCAGGTGAACGAATGCCCGGCCAGCCCTTTCTTCCCTCTTGTGGACATGGCAGCCAACAATAGCATGTATTTTAATGTTGTGTCATTCGGCCCTGGCAAGACACAAGCTGCCCCCAAGCCACTGGGCATGTTGCTTTCCCAGGACAGGGGTACACCCCTAGAATCAGACCACCAGGGTATTTTGAAGGATCAGTTGATACTGCCCTCCTCTGGTTTGTTAGGTCTGAGACACACGACGAAAAAGCATCTCCACTCTTCAGGGGTCTTAAAACATGATAGGAAATGTGACTTGGAGGGGAGATGAAGGACTGCCTGGGAGTGGGTAGCACTTGCCCTCCCCACTCCTCTGAGGGGGCTCTGGAGGAGAAGCCAGGCCTGCTCCTCATGACCCCAGCTTTGCAGAAACACGCAGGAACACTTAATGTTGAGGGGCAGAAACAGGTAGCCCCTCTGGTGCCACTCAAGGCATGTCGTTTTGAAGGAAGCTTTCTACCAGAAGTGAAGCTGGCATGTAATGTCCGCCTGCCTGTCTGTGGCTGGCTGACCGCGAGCAGGATGCCCGCAGTGGAAGCATCCCCACTGTGTGTGTACGTGTCTCACTCTCAGTGGGTTTCGAATTCAGGCCAGGAAGTGGGGAGAGACTGATGGGTGCCCGACGCCCCAGCAACACCCAGGAGGGCAGAGACTCACAGTCAGCGTCGGCACACACGATGCAGGGGTTCTTCCCCCCCAGCTCCAGCGTCACCCGCTTCAGATTGCTCCGGGAGGCGGCTTCTTTAACCAGCTTTCCAACCTCCAGGACAGAAAACAGACCAGACTGTACCTTGGATGTGGCTGAACTTAGCCCAAATGCACACATCGGTGAACATTCTGGATGAGCCCGGTAGGCAGTGCCACCACCTGCCTCTCTGCCCAGGCGTTCCAGCCCCCAGTGTCGCTTCACTGTCCCGGCCTCTGCCAGCACGTCCCCCCATGCCAGACTGCGACATGCTGGGATCCTTGGTCTGAGCGGCTTCACTGACAGGTGTGAGCCGGAGCCTCCGGGTGCCCACACAGCTGGCCAGGAGCAGGGCCCCGCCCTCTCACCTGTCCTGGTGCCCGTCCTTCTGAGCCCGTCCTTCTGGTAAAGGGCTCCAGGGACCGCGGGGTGACCCTTCTACCCTCACTAGAAACAGCTGAAATTCCAGCAGCCCAGTTGGGAGGTGGTTCTGTGTGGCTTTCTGGCACACTCTGAGGGAGCCCCCAAGTGTTAGAGAAGTAGCCAGGGCAGCCAGCCCTCAGGGTGAGAGGGAGCGAGTTCTCTGGAAACACATTCTAAGACTGAGGCTGCCGCTGACAGGCAGGGAGAGAAGGGGTGCGCTCTGAGGGGCAGGGCAGCCACTCACCAGCCACGCTCAGGACCCTCCTCTCCCATCGCCCACCGCACCCCTAGGGGGAGGGCTGGCCCAGCATGACTCGGTGACTTCTCTAGGACAATAGGAATGAACCTCAGAGCTGGGAAGACCCTCAGAGACCAGCACAGACACGGAGGCCCAGAGCCAGAAGGCAGCAAGGGCGGCCCGGACCCTTCAGGGCCTGAGGCCGGTTTCTCCAATGCTAAGATGTGAGTGCGTTTGAAGCCTCAGCGAGCTCGTGGGTGACAGCTGAATGAGGTCTGGAATCCGTCCACAGGGACAACGTGTGTCCCCAAGGACAGTAACAGCGTCCAGCAGGGCTGGGCTGGACTGAGGAGGGGGATGGAGACACTGATTGCAGTGGGCGTTTTCTTCTTTTTCAAGTACAGAAGTATTTTCTCATTAAAAGTAATTCCACATAGAGATGTATGCAAATTAAAGGGAGGAAGCCTTCAGCTTCCCCCCCCCCACTGCCCCTGAGCCCACCCCCTAGGTGGCCATCAGTAATAATTTCTTGGGAATCCCTCCAGATCATTTCCACTTCGGCAAACACACACTTTTACCAACAAGCTCGTATCGCGGATGATTTTCCAGTTTGCTGTTTTGTGCTTCAACAATAGAGCATGGGCAGCTTTCCTTTAACGGCTGTAGAACGTTTTGTAGAGCAAACAGAACATCCTGGAGGGTGTGTCCCTGAAGCCTCATGAGAAAATTTCTCTAAGTAGTTTTTTTTTTTTTTTGAAATGAGGCTTCTAAATCAAAAGTTTTTCACTTTTAAATGTTGGATGAGTGCTACCGAAACACTGATCATCTTAAGGAAAGCGTCAGTGAGCACCTGCTTCCCCGTATTCTCAATAGTATCATTTCAGTTTTTAGCAATCTGGCAGGCAAAAGGAGAGTCTGATTTTGTTTGAATTTGCATTTCCCTGATTTCCAGCAAAGTAGTTTAAGCTTATTGGACATTCAGTATTTCTATTCTTGGAATTGCCCATTTTTCTACCATTCACTTGGTTTTGTTTTTTCATTGATTTGTAGGAGCACTTTACATATGATGGATATAAACTCTTGGAGCACTGATTGCATCACGACTATTTTTTTCTGAGCTTGTTATTTATCTCTTAACCTTCATTATGGTATTGTTGGCCAGATGAATATTTTACATTTTTCTTTTATCTTATCTCTCAATCTTTTCTTCTAAGGTTTCTGAGTTCTAGTATTCTTTATTTAGTTTGGAAACTAGGCAAGTGACTTTTTTAAATTGGTTGTTACGTACTAAAACATGGTCAAATTTAGAAGAAAAGCAAATCATATTAGGGCCCATCACAGGAAAAGTTCACAGGTGTCAAGTAACACACCACTTTTACTTTTGCTAGCACCCTGTGAGGAGGGTTACCTCTGTGGACCCAGTGAAGGCGATCTTGTTGATCTGAGGGTGAGAAGAAATTGCTGCTCCCACTGTGGGCCCGAATCCTGGCACGATGTTCACCACTCCTGGAGGGAACCCGACCTGGGAAGAAATCAAGATGGCACTTGAAGAAGGATGGACTTCATCTGCCATGGATCCACATTTGGGCTGAGAGAGCCATGGCTGTGTCACGTCCCCACAGAGAAGGCTGGGCTGGGATGAATTTACCCAGGACCCAAGTGCAGTTGACCTTGGACACCCTGGGAGCTGACCTGGGCTTCTCACCCCCCTGCTGCCAGCCCAGTGTGCATGCTGGACCAGGGAAGACGCCCACTCCTTCCAGGCGGGACGCCACCCCAAAGCGATGTGCAGCACAGATGTGTCATGATGCCACAAGGTGGCCATGGACTTCCTGCAGCACAGCGCCTTTCCATGTGAGGCGTGTGTATGAGACAGTGTGCATATGTGTTAAGGGGAGGAAGGTGGCTTATCATGACCCCCTGCCCAGAATCAGAGGCACCTGCAAAATATCTGGAAACATCTGCCCAGAGCTTCAGTTTTCATTTTTTAATCAGACCATTATTGTTCCAAATGTTGTGACAAGATATCACTCCCTTAAAGTTCTTTGCCTGTTCAACCCAGGTCTCACCTGGAGCGAGCCCTTCCTGAAGGGGTCTCACATGGAGCGAGCCCTTCCTGAAGGCAGGGGCTGCCACCTCGTTCACATTTGTGCCTTGTGTTTTGCATATGCTAAGCCTCTTTATTAGGCAAGAGGCTAACTCCCCACCTGTCCTGAGTCTTACGTAGAACATAGTATTTCAGAAAGTCAACATTCTAGGCACAGTGTTTGAGTTGGTAGAGTTTTAGGCACTGTTACTGAACATTTGGGATTTTCGAATTCCTAAGTCTCACCCATGTGACTTAATTATGCCCCCATCACCAAAGGAAAGTGGGCAACTGGCCCATCCCCAGCCGTTCCCACCCAGCCTCTAAGCAGCCATGCACCTGCTCCCAGTCGTATGAGCCCTGGCTAACAGGAGAAAGGAATCAATCTTTTCTCCTGTCTCTCTGGTTCCCGTTGCTTTCTTGAATCTCTGCTCCATACAGCCTGGGGATGGGATGGCTAAAGGTATGTCTGGAAAGAGATGTCCCTATGGGCCTCTGTTTCCCTAAGTTGTGGCTGCCTGAGGGAGAAGAGATTGCATTCAGAGAGGAAGGCACTGATTAGCAGGGACCTGGCACACACATGGCTGCAGCTGCCCAGGTGGAGCTGGCGCGACCACCCTCCAGAGAAAAACGGCCCATTTCCTACGCTGCAAATGCAAATCCCAGAGAACCTCCCAGATATTTGGCTCCCTTTTGGTTGACCCCCCTGCAAATTCTCTGGACAAAACACACTGGGTCCTAAACCATGGGTTTGAGCCCATACTGAGAGTGAAGCGTTCTCATGAAGACCACCGGGAGGAGTGGAGTTTCTCCAGCTCCGTGGCCACAGGCAGGAGAAAGAACGCGCAGTCGCCAAGCAAAACACTGGGAGTCATTCCCTTCCCACTTGGCTGCCAGCAGTCTGCCCGTCCTGTCTCCTGATGGTGGCCTGGTTCCTAGGAGCGGGAACGTTATCAAGAGCACGTGATAGTTTCTTTTTGGATGTCTCACCTCTTTGATCAGAGAGCCGAGATAAAGGGCAGTGAGGGGTGTCTGCTCCGCGGGCTTCAGGACCATGGTGTTCCCACAGCAGAGGGCGGGTGCCATCTTCCACACCAGCATCAGCAGGGGGAAGTTCCACTGCGACAGAGCACAAGGGCTTTGGGGGCCCGGTCCCCCCTTCTACCCTGTCCCATGTGCCCAGTGAGGCCTTTGTGGAGGATACTGGCTTTTCATGGTCTGGATTTGGGGTATGTGAGGTAACACATACAGTGATCAGAACTGCACTGCTGCACAGCACTTTCTAAACTGCATTCGGGGAGGTACTAACAGGCAGCCTTTGCAAAGAGGATGCTGTTGCATGTGTTCTACTTCTCCCTCTAAAACATCTGCGGAAGACCTGGCCTCCTCCCTTCCTCCATGGGTGCTTTTCCAAACCTCACTTCGTGTTGCTACCTGACTCTCCAGCTGCCTGCCTGGATACTGTTGCAGTGGCCAGACGCTTCCCAAATGGACAAGCAGCATTCTGGGGCACCTGTGAATATCCCCACTGCCCAGTGAATAAAGTCCCAGCCCCTCGGCAGCCAAGGCTGCTGGAAGCTGGCCCACACCACCTGCCACGTGTGCTCACCCTCTTCCTCACTGTCGCTCCTGCCTGAGCTCTGGCCCCACCAGTTTTCCTGCTGTTCCCTTCCAAGTAGCCCAGCCACCTCTACACCTTGAACTTGGTCATTCTTACTCCTTGGAAAATCCTTTTTCTTGTTGAACAAGGCTTTCCTATCTTTAGGGTCCAGTTAAGAGACCACCTTCCTGGGAATGCTGGCCACTCCTGACCACTCTGGCTGGAATCCACAGTGCCTTCTGTTGCACACCTAGAGCCAGTCCTAGGAGAGCAGGAATGGGGTCTAATTCATCTCAAGAGCTCCCAGGCATGGAGCTCCATGCCACAGAGAAAATGCTCAAAACACACCAGACATTGGTTCCAAAGGACACAAGGCAGTAGGGCCGGATCTTCATAGAATCTATTGAGAAAAGCCGCCACACTTACCGGAGTGATGGCCCCACAGACACCAATGGGCTCATGCCTGGTGAAGCACACAACATTGTCATCTGGAAGAGGGTTACATGGTGGGAAAGAACACACTCACTTAATACAGGTTGAGAACTTCAAGTAGCAAAAAGACAAGAAAGAAACCCACAAAGGCGCCAGAGCCAAGTCTTATCTATTACACAGATAAGTGATGCAAACTCGACTTTAAAAGTGAGGTTCTTTAGAAGAAGAATCGGCAGCACCATCTGGTGAGGGAGTGGGGCTGGGAACAGTGCCTTGGGGAAACAGGAGGGGCTCTGGATTAATGGGAAGACGTAGCCCCAAAGGCATCCCAGATGAGGCTATAATCCACCTCGCTCACCTGTGGGGATGGTCTTGCCCTGGATTTTGTCTGCCCACCCTGCAAAGTATCTGAGGGTTCTAATACAGCCCTCCAGGTCGATGAAAAAGGCGTGAAGAAACGGCTTCCCTGTATCCATCGTCTCCAGGGCCTGCAATCACAAGATGAGGTCTGTTTCAGACACGGCTTGCTTTTCTTTTGCACTGTCAGGCTGTTCAAGATGCAAGTGGACTGGGGACAGGGGTCGGGGAGAGAACACAGTCCTAGGACATCGCTTTCCGGACCTCACAGTCAGATGTACCTCTTCAGAAAGCATGACACCAAATGTAAAGGGAGGCCTGTCCCAGAGTGTGAGAATTGCTTTGATTTCAAAACACCTCAAGTGGGTTGCAGGGTGGTGGGCCAGAACATAGGCATGCACCGCCCCCTTGAGGGGCCCCTGGAGGCAAGGCGGACTCGAAGCTGTGCTGGGAAGGAATGCACATTGGCATCTGATCGTCCATCTGTAGCACAGGGGCCTCCGCTGTGCGGCCGGTCTGTGTGCTTGCACGTTCCCAGGAAGCTCTCTGAAGGTTAGCTGGCTTTGGGGTGGCTGTGGTGGGGGCTGCCCTCCTCGAACAAAAGAGAAAGGGAGGATATAGGCTCTGCCTTCTCGCCGAGCTGGCCAGCATGGCTGTGGAAAGCCTAGAGGGGTCGCGCCCCCAGCACAAAGATGCATCCTTCCCTCCTGCACCACGGAGCCCGGCTGGCCGGATGCGGAGTGGGAAGGGAGCAGCCTGCCCTGCTGGTGAGGGAGGTGATTACCCAGGGCGAGTGTGCAGCCACTCAATGGCAGGGATTCTTTTCTATTTCCAGCCTGGGTGGAAGAGAACCCCTTTGTCCCTCAGACAAGCGGCCCCAGTTGAGCCCAGCGCTGAGACCGCCAGTCATCCGCCTCTGCAGGAAGTGGCCGCCCTGACGCATAGCCCAGGGCTGGATTCTTGCGGAAGAGTCAGTGGAGTGAGATGATGACTGAGAAAGAAGAAGGCCCTCCTCGGGTCCAGGGCTTTAACCCCGGTGCGCTCCCCGATGCCTCGCCACTGAGTCCATGACTCTGTTCCCACTTCAACGTGCAGGCACAGACACTCATGGCCCAGGGACTGGGCCAAGGCCACCCAGTGAGGCAGCAGCTGAATTCGGGGCATGTCCTTCCAGCCGGCACAGAGACCGGCCCTCAGAGGCTGCTCCCGGCCACGTGGGTCTGGAAAGGCTGCAGGGCGGCAGCTCCAGTGCTGCGGCTCCCCCAGCTCCCCAGTGCTCCAGGAATGAGCCAGGACCCCTCTAAATGCAGCCAACCACATCTGATGAACCTAGTTAAGTAAGTGGGCCTTGGGTAAGGCCCTGAATCTCTCCCTGCCTCAGTTTCCTCATCTGTAAAAGAATAATAACGGTGCTTACCTCACAGGGCAGCACCAACTGCACTGCCCGCCCGTGCTGAGTGTGAGAATGCTGTTCAGCTGGGAACCCTGACGACTACGCTGATTATCATCACTTTCCCTTCAGGCCCCCGTCAAGGGCTTGGTGACCCTCACCTGGGGACCCAGCCAGGGCACTGAGTTGCTGAAGACCACAGGACTGCTCTAGGTCGGGGCGTGCATTCGCCCCCGGCAGCTGCTGCTCAGGGACTGAGTCAGGCCAGTGTGACATCAAGTATATTCTGTTGGTTCCTATAGATTTGCACTCAAGCGTGAACTTTCATTTTGCCAGAGGAAACCTAGCAACTGCAAATAGTGCCAAAAGGCCTCTAGGCTTGGCCTAGTCCAGACAGTAACTGAATATCCGTCGGTGGAACCAAGAGCTTCTTCTTTGCTCTTTTCTGGGATGGAACAAGAGAGAGGACTTCAACATCAGCCCTGAGTGTACGTGCGAGACGGGGAGCCAATGTTCTGCCTCCAGTCCTGGATTACCACCTCTGGCTGGGTGACCTCGGACAGGTTAATTAACCTCTCTGGGCCTCAGTTTCTCCCCTCTGAAACTGAGACAATAAATCCCACAGGCCAAGTGCCTACAACAAGCCGGGTACATGCTGAGCATTCAATAAACATTGCTATTTTTTTATTACTAACTTCAGCAAGTTTGCTTACTGGAGTGACAACATGAATTTACCAGATTGGTGTTATGGAATTTCTCCAAGCAAAATCCAGGTCATGATAGGTTTAGATGGGAAATTATTTTTTAAAAAAATTCTGCAGGTGAGTGAGTACAAGCACTAGCGACAGATTGAAACAGTCACCCTTTAAACAACTTGTTCTTGTGGCTCAATCATGAGTAAACCACAGCCACTCCTAAGTTAATTTCCTTTAATATTTTAAGAGAAAAGTGTGCCTTCTGAGAAATTAACACATCATAACCCTCAGACACTAAAGAGTGACCGGAAAGAGCCAGGAAAACTGCACGGCAGGGCTTACAATGAGAGGACCCAGAAATGGCATTTGGGGTGTAAAGGAGGGTGGATAGGGAGGGCTTCCATGTGGGAGCTCCCAAAATGAGCACCCAAAGAGCCAGACTTGGGGCCTGGGGGCCCCAGCAAAGGAAAGCCACCCAGGAGCCGTTGGATCCCCCACATCTGTTTCCAGACACTGAGCACAGAAATAAACACCCAGCCTTGTCAAACCACTGAGCCGGCGAGAGAACACGCTCCGTGAACACGCACGGAAACCATATCAAGGTGGAGAGCAAGGGGCGCTCTCCTGTGATGTGGTCGGAGTTTTAAAAACCATGTTTGCCAGTAACTCTCTTATCCCTTTCATGTTGTGGCAAAGAGCTGGATCTTATTTCTTGTGGGCAGTGAGGTCCCAATGGCAGAAGTGATTTGCTGGGTTTGCATTCTGAGCTCCTCCAAAACTGTCTGCTATCAAAACACAGTCGTGCCAGGACAATGGGGCGGGCCCAAGATGAAGGTGGCTTTGCAGCCGCCGTTCCCAAGATGATACTGACACTTAAGGACAGGGTTCGGGGGGTGGGGGGTGCCCAGGGCACATCCTCTCTAGCCTGCTATTAGTCCACACGGACATTGCCGACCGATGAGCTCATGCTGGGTGAAAACAGAAATGTTTTTGAAAAAGCCAGTTTGGCAGCTTGAGGGTTGAAGCTGGCTTACTTTGCAGGAAGAAACCAGAGGCTCCTCAGAGAGAAGCACTTACCCTGGGAGGGAGCTACCCTCACCCGGGAAACATGCGGGCTGGTGGGGCTGACTGGGAAGGAAGGAAGGAGAGCTCAAGCTTCCGTGTTGATGCACTCTTAGGAAAATGCACCCAAGAGTCAGGCCTGGGAGTCCCTCCACCCTAAGAGGCACATTCAAGAGCACAGCAGTTTCCATGTCCTGGCTGACACCTTCCTTTAAACAGTGGCTGCCCTACTGCTGGTTCCCGACATCAGAAAAACCATTTTTCCAAATCAAAGGCCAAAAAGGAGATTTCCTTCCCTACAACGGGCCTGAAGGTTTGGAACAAGTTTTAAAAACAAGAGGCTGAGACATGAGAGGACAAAATGCACAGGATGCAGAGGACCTCACCGCCCAACGTGGCCCCAAGATGTCCTCCAGTCACCCCTCAAGACCAGAGGAAGTTCTGAGGATCCTGCTAAAAACTGCACTTACTGATTAATGCCTTCGCAGCCCAACCTCACGGGATACGCTGCATCAATGTCCCCACCTAAGGTATCTAGAAATTACTGGTCAGCAATGCATGTAGCTGAGGTTAAAAAATGGGTCTTCAGCCAGGCGTGGTGGCTCATACCTGTAATCCCAGCACTTTGGGAGGCTGAGGTGGGCAGATCACCTGAGGTCGGGAGTTCAAGACCAGCCTGACCAACATGGAGAAACTCCATCTCTACTAAAAATACAAAATTAGTCAGGCATGGTGGTGCATGCCTGTAATCCCAGCTACAAGGGAGGCTGAGGCAGGAGAATCGCTTGAACCCAGAATGTAGAGGTTGCGGTGACCTGAGATCGCCCCACTGCACCCCAGGCTGGACAGCAAGAGTGACAATCGGACTCAAAAAAAATAAATAAAATAAAAGAAGAAGAAAATGGGTCTTCATATGGCCTTACTATGATCACTGCTATTATTAATAATAGATATCACCTACTAGTGCTTACTGCACTCCAGGACTCTGCCTAGAATCTCAGATAGGCCATTCTTACACCACTGAGATATCATTATTGGGGACATTTTACATGAAGAAATAAATCTCAGAGAGGTTTCACAACTTGTCCCAAGTCACACAGCTAGCAAGTGGCAGAGTGGGGATTTGAACCTAGGTGTTTTCCACTCTGAGGTTTCCTATGACCAGGCTATTCTGACCTCATCACCATTCCACATACGCTTGCTACTGGCCAGTTCAGGGGTGATTGAGGAATGATTTGAGGTCACATGGGGGCAATTTTTTCTATGTTAACTGCTGGCATTTATTTTAGTAAGTATTAGAAAAATAAAATTAGCACATCAAACCTGTGATTTAATGAATATTGTCACATTCCAGCACTTTGAGGGGCCAAGGCGGGAGGATCACCTGAGGCCAGGAGTTCAAGACCTGGCCAAGATGACGAAACCCTGCCTCTACTACAAACATAAAAATTATCTAGGCATGGTGGTGGGCAGCTGTAGACCCAGCTACTCAGGAGGCTGAGGTAAGAGAATTGTTTTAACCCGGGAGCAGAGGCTGCAGTGAGCTGAGTTGGCACCACCGCACTCCAGCCTGGGCGACAGAGGGAGACTCTGTCTCAGATAAATAGATACATAAATAAATGAGAGTTAATATAAAAAAGAAAAAAGTTAAGTACACAAACACACAATGGTACCAGGATATAGCCCAGCTCACCGTCACCATCTGTGAGTGTCGCAAGTCTGAGACTACTGATACAGCTGAGCTTCCTATAGGCAGCGCTTGGTCAAGAAGCTGAGCTGCAGAGGACAAAACGTCTGATTTCGAAAATGAAGGGATTCAGCCAGAGGCATAAGCGCCTGCCTGTATTGCTAGAGAGCTGTATCTCAAAGGGTGGAACGGACCCGTGACCACACAAAACCGGGACCCTGATCTTCTCCGCATGCCCCATGGGAGACAACACCCTCCCTGAGGACGGCTCATCCCACACTGGTCCCTGTGTGCAAGTACTCACCGCCAGGGTGGCGCGGTCCCTCTCCACCAGGTCGGCCAGCTGGTGCAGCAGCCGCCCGCGACTCAGGGCGTCCAGCCGGCGCCACGGCGAGCCCCTCTGGAAGGCGGCCTGTGCGGCCTCCACAGCCTTGTCCACATCGGGCTGAGCGGCCAAAATGACAAAGAAAGGGTGTCATCTTTTGATGTGGCTGCAGTGTGGGACAGCGGCTGTCAGTTACAGAGAACAGCAGAATCGTGCCGCTGGCAGACCGGCCGCAAACAGCATCAACCTTTTGAATCACCTGAGTGGCCCGGAGCGTTCAAGGGATTTTTTTTCCTTCTTTACATCTTACAATGTCTACAGTGGCCAAGTATCAATACTTGTTTCTGATTATAAAAAGCATTATAAAATATTTCAGAAAGTCACCGACCTTGAGTATTTCTCTCAGGAACCCAAGTACAAAAAGACTTCCCACCGGCTAGCTCAGTGTGAACACACGCCAGCTGCTGTTCGCAAATCAGGTGGGATGCGTCTGCCTGGCATTTAATTCCAGCTGGGAACTGGTGGTCAAGAGTGAGAACGGAGGAATTCGTTCCTCTCCAGATTGCAGAACTGACCCTGTGAAATAGTTCCCAGACAGGGAGGAGCAGAGAGTACCGTGGAGGCCTTTTTTCTCCCTTCAGCCTCTCCCACCCCATGGGAGCAGAACTGGATCTTCTGTGCACTGATAGAATAATCACGACAGAACCTCCTTTCTAAAAGGAAAGAAGTGAGGGCTATCTAGAGTAGTGTCATTCTTTCTTTTCTCGCGAACATGGGTCACATCCATCTCGAAGGCCCCTTCATGCCTCTCTCTGTCTAGGAAGGTACAGCAAGGAGTCGATGCCGGACCCCAGGCAGGAGCGACTCTACCGAGACTCTGTGTCCAGAGCTGGCTTGGGGGTGAGCAGAAGCTTGGCAGGGGAGATGTGGGACACTGAATTCCTTGTCCCAGGCTCTGGGGTGGAGGCCAGGATCTCTCCAGCTGCAGAGGATGGGTTGGCTTATAGCTCAGAACAGTCACTCAGAACAGTTGAGAAACCAAGGCCAGGGCGACGGTCTCGTCCTCCTCCCAGCACCTGTGCGGGCCACTTGGGAGTCTCCTAGTGGAAACCCCATTCCATGTCACGGCTTCCCCCTGATGCCCTCACATTTTTCTGTGAGCTGTGCTGCTTTCTTTATTAGCAAGCCTAGCTGTCATGTACAGGCGGGGCGGCTGTGAATTGCTCGCCTGTCACAAAGCTCATGGGCAGGATAAAACCCAAGCCTACCCTGCACACGCTTCACTCCATCTGCATCCAACATCATCAGTTGGTTGACTAAGAACATCAGTCCACTGCTGTAGCGGCTGAGGAAACTGTTACATCTCCCTGCCCTCAGTGGAAGGGCTCTACCTCTGCACCAACCTTCAAAATATATTTGATGGCCTTGCAATGTCTAAAGGACACATTCAGAAGTCCCTTACCTTCTGTTTTACAATATAGACCTTGCACTTGCAAATAGGGTTATAAAGGTTACTGCTTTCCACGCTCATGGAAACTTCTAGGAAAGAAGAAATCTGGTGGTTACATTATTAACTATCCCCCCATCACTTGGGGAGAAACTATTTTTTTCCTTCCAGCCTACTTTTTCCTCAAGTGTCTCCTGTCAGAATGCTGCATTTGGTGAAACACACCAGCCGGAAATGCTTTCTGGAAAGATTCTTTAATTTGAACCTCCCGGTTCAAATAATTGATTAAAAAAAGAAAACTCAAAAACCTTTCCTTTAGCCATATGATGAGGATAGCTGAAGTCATCCTCATAGATGGAGAAACATCTATCACAGGAAAATGACGCTCTGCAGAGGATTCTCGGTAATTGATCCATTCTGTGCCACGTGTGGGAGGAGCACACGCCAATTCGTGCAGCTAGCCCAGGCCCTGCCCCTAGCATGGGCCAGTCCTGTCTTCTAGCTAAGCCAAACGGCTTCCTTATCCTTTGGTCATCTGAAATTGAATTACTTAGAGCAACATTTTCTTTTAAGTACTTACCTTATCTCCTTCTTCCACTTCACATATTTTCTCCAGAGTTGAAGGGTTATATGTGGCAAACTTTTTTCCACTCTTGGATTCGTGCCATTCATTGTTGATAAATATCTAACCAGGAAAGGAAGTGTAACGAATTAGATTTAAATCAAAATCATATAATTTCAACATGCTGAGGACCTTAGGTAACGTCTTATTCATTCTGTCCACCTTCTTCCCCGCTGCTTCCCTCTCCCCGTCGACGTTTTATAGACAGAGTCCCAGGATCACATGACCAATAGATCAACCCGGACAAACTCAGAATCCAAGTTGGTCAAATAAAACTAAAGTCATTTAGAGATTTTTTTCTAAATTATTATGATTATTTTCAACAATGACATGGATTCACAGAGGAATGACTATGTTAAATGGTTAAGCAGAGGCTATGAATTGAATCTTATAACCTCACAGACTTTGGAGGAAGAGTCAGTAGGTTTACATATAGAAAAGTCCCAGGCCGGGCGCGGTGGCTCACGCCTGTAATCCCAGCACTTTGGGAGGCCGAGGCAGGTGGATCACGAGGTCAAGAGATCGAGACCATCCTGGTCAACACGGTGAAACCCCGCCTCTACTAAAAATACAAAAAAATTAGCTGGGCATAGTGGTGCGTGCCTGTAATCCCAGCTAGTCAGGAGGCTGAGGCAGGAGAATTGCCTGAACCCAGGAGGCGGAGGTTGCGGTGAGCTGAGATCGTGCCATTGCACTCCAGCCTGGGTAACAAGAGCGAAACTCCGTCTCAAAAAAAAAAAAAAAGAAAAAGAAAAGAAAAGTCCCGAGCAGTCCGCCTGCCCTGGAGGGTAACGACGAACTGAGCGCTCCCTTTCTCCCTTCAGCTGCAACACCCAGCACACTGATTGCCACGGAGCTCGCTTTGAGGAGGATCTCACCATCAGCCTTCAGTTTTCACCAATGCACATCAGGATGCCCCTCCCCAGCATTCCCCTTAAAATGTGTATTTTCACGTTGGTCTTCATTAGAAAAAAAACCAATGTTGAAATACAAAGTTAAATATCTGTGTTAGAAACTTTCCAGGTTACATTAAGGGATGTCTCAAGTAACTGTTTAACCCACAGAAATCACTTTTCTGGGAACCTCAATGATCCAGAGTGCAGCTGAGAAAAGAAATTTTTTAACAAAAGACATTATGAGCAGACTAAGAAGAACATACCAAGTGGACGCACTAAAACATGTACTATTTACTATTAGTTTACACTAAGTTCTAATTGTCTTAATAACGTCAATTAAAAGAGAGGGCTTTTGGAAAAGAACTAGGAACAGAGGTGACAGACAACATACAAAGCACATTCCGACAGCACAGAAGTCCCCCACTGCCCAGTAAGAAGACACACAAACTCCTACGACACCAACTTGGAATGGCTTCCTCCTCATCACAGCCTATCACAGCGTCAGAAAAACCCCCACGGCAGAAAAGGCTATCATGCAAGTCTATCAAATAAAATGCCGTGAATAATTTCCGAGCACAGAATTAGTTCATCAGGTTCCATTTTTATATCTACCTGCATACAGGGCACAGAGCTTTACTTTGCTTCTCTTTGACTTCTTTAAAGGAACAGTTGCATCCCTCAAGGGCTAATTTCAATTACTGTGAAATGGATTCATGTGGAGCATTTGACTCCCCAGTGACAACAGGTGAGAGAGGGCAGCCATCTCCTAAGCACGCGAATTGGTGGCGTTCTGTGTATTGAGCTTCCTGTATGAACGCCGCAGCTTGAGCTTAAGACCTGGGTGATGATGGGTTGATCCGTATAGCAAACCACCATGGCACATGTTTACCTAGGTAACAAACCTGCATATCCTGCACATGTTTCCCAGAACTTAAAAAACGTTGATAAAAAGTAAAACAACAACACAAACACCTCCGAAGCTCAGGGGTGGGGAAGCCTGGTCTGAGTCTGTTGGGGACCAAGCACATGCAGCAGACTCTGGCTGGGCAGGTGAGCAGAGCCCAGCTGCCCCCCAGGTTGGAATTCAGAACTGAGAGCATCCGTCACCAGTGGGACGTGTCTGTCTGGCTTCTGGAAGCTTAATGTCCCAAGCGTGAGGCCAGGTCCCCAGGGAAGCACACCAGGAAAAGGCCAGGCTACAATTACAGGTTTATTCTTTCAGCTGAAACTAAATCCAAGAGTTCACTTTCGCCATCCAGCAAGTCATCACTCGGTAACAGCGAGAAATTAATAACTGGGAAGGAGTTAAGTTAGTGCGGGGAGGAAAGTGCAGCCAGGAAGAGAGGCCCATTTGTAGAAAGATGAAATTTCATGGGTTAGATAATAGAGACTGTCAGTGAAAATTGCTGATTCTAGATCCTTCCTGGTATCAATTCCAAAGAGGAGGGAAAATGAGAAGGTGGCAGAAGAGAATATAAATAAGCGGGCTGGAAACAGATTGTGATGATCGGGTGTCTGCTATACTTCATCTCCGAGCACGCTCCTCCAAAAAAAAGAAAAAAAATAGTTTGCCCATGACACTGATCTGTAACAAGCAACCTTAAAAAAATTCAGACTGTTTGGCTTTAACCATATTTTCCCATCACAATGTTTTTGATTTTGTAAAATCTTTTTCTTTATACTACACTACGCTAGTAAGTAATCTTGTAAGTAGTTTCTACTGTTGATTTTTCTCTCCACTAAAACAAAAATTTAAGTAAAGGGTCAGTAAATATGGCCTACCGATGACGCTGGCTATATTGTTTTGAACTCCAAATCAGGGTAAAGGGTCTAGAAGGAACTGTTGTCTTTGATTTGTGAATTAGCATACAGCAAACCTATGGAGGGATAACATTAAGCTACATTGAGCTGTAGACACCGTTCACATATTACAAAAGGAACAGAATAGCATGGCATCAGGACTGAGCTGTAAGGTGTCTCAGGCAGAGGTGGAAATGGCAGTCGTACAAGTAGATGCTATTGGTGCCGATTTCCAGTAACTTCCATTGGCCAACAGGCCACTCAACTAAACTCAAAAAGAAAATGTTTTCAGAAAAGGAGATTTGGGGGAATTTTATTTTTCATAAGAGAGACAATAAAAACTGGTGTTTTAAAACCAGAAAACTTTACAGAGAATCTCTGCTACTGGAAGAAATTGTATAAAGAAAGAGGACCCCTAAATTAGAAGGGGCTTCTATCTTCTGAGATCTGTGTGGGGACCTTGGAGGGGCTCTTGACTATCCAGAACCACACAGCATGACCCTAGAGAATCCAATGTTAACATGTGAGGACAAATGAAGGGGCTTTGACAAAGTCATCCTCCTGAAAGCGGGACCAACCTGGGAAATGGCACCACAGAGGATGGGGCTCAGATAGACTGACTCTGGTGTGTGCCCCATTATCAAGAAGCACCACGAGTCAATTTTGGAAAACAGCAGACCATTGCTGGCTCCCATGCTCCACTGTCTGCTTGCCCGCCAGACCACCCACCTGCCGGGGCCACTCGCCCACCCTAGGCCTCGGACCTGCACGTTCTGCCGCTCCTTCCCTCGGCAGGCGATCTCGGCAGCCTCACTCTCAGCAGCCTCTCCAGTCCAGGCCCTGTGCCAGGGCACTGGCTACCCACCCTCAGCCAGGCAAGCTGCCTGGGTCCACAACTGCTATGAGGAGGTCTCTGCAGAAGATGGACCAGGAGCCAGGACAGAGCAGGCAGCAGCACTGTCCCCCACCGGTGAGGAGGGAGCAGCCAGTGTCAGGCAGTTGGGGCCATCAGCCCCGGGGAGAACCCTCAAGATCCCAGTGCTCCCGGCCCATCTACCACCTTCCCTTGGCCTCAGTCCTGCACGGCTTCCCTTCAACTGGCAGAGGCTGTGCACCCACCAGGACGACAGGCAGTCATGGCTCTGTGCATCATCTGAGATCTCCCTAAAGGCTACGTTTACACTTTAAAAGTGTTCTAAAAATTGTAAAGAAAGAGGTAAACTTTTGTATGTTGTCAGATTGCTGATAGGACTTAAAAACATCAACAGTAAAAGGACCATAATACATTTACTTTCTGGTTTCTATATATAGTATTTTGAAATCCTGTACAACCAAAAGAAAACAAACAACCTCCCCACTTCGCCGCCAGTAGCAAGAGCCAAGCACCTAGGGTTAGGGTACAAAATTAAGGTACCACTTTCACTGTTCCCAGAATTTGTGTTGGAATTTTCACTCTGAAGCTGATATTACAAAGAAAACTACATTGAGAAGCAGTTCCAGCGTTCACAGCGACCTGTCTTTGTTGATTACAGAGCCTTCTGAAAACAGTTAATTTAAATGTCATGTGATCAGAGGCTCAGCCGACATTGGGAATTAAGAGCCAAGAGACCCAAATGTGAAGGCCACACATAGTGCCCTGCAACTTTCTCCGCTTGATTAAAACTCTTTGAGAAAGATCATTGCTACTTCTGAAAGTAAAACGAATGAGGAAATTCTCAAAGTGCGGTGTCAGCTGGAGCTGGGGGTTATGGATAAAAGCAAAAATCAAGAGAAGCCAAAGTTGGGGAAAGTGAAGGCCATGGCTCTCGGCCTGGCCCTTGCCTCTAAAGTGCCCCAGCGCCGGCCCCCAGGCAGCAGCGCACCCCGGACAGCCTGGGGGCGTCCTCCATCTGGTCGCGCTTCCGGACCCGGGTCTCCTGGCCCTCCTCAGCCCCAGCTCAGAGGCCTCGGAGGCCTCACCATCTTCCCTTCTTCCTTTCTGTCCCTGGTAGGTTAATCTCACCACTCTGCCACTGCTCTAGCCTCCTAGCCCACAGCGCAAGGAGGCAGAGAACCGTGCGCTTCTGCCGCGCGACCGAGCCTGGGCGCTTGGCCTTTCTACCCACGTCTTCCCAAGGACCAGACCTGCGACCTTCCAGAACGCGCTCCTTGCCTGTAAACACCAGGCCCTCTGGGCTCCCGGGCGGTTTCATCAGTAGGTGAGCACCTTCCTACTCCCCTGTAGTTCTGCTGGTGAGCTGGGTAGAAGCTAAGCACAGAAGGTGCCCATTCTTCTCGCTTTGCTCAGAGGACCTGTTTCCCCAGTCTTCTAACTGCAACTCCGCGATGTGGCTCCCAGACTCGCTCTTGGAGTTCTCGAGCACCTCTGACCCTCTCAAAGCCAGACTCGTCCTCCCTGGAAACCATCCCAGGGATTTTTGCAGGAGCAACACCCGCGCTCCGAGTCAACCTGACGCTCACCCCCGCTCGCGATCAAAGCGGGCAGTGCAGGGAAACGTCGGGGCCGCGCGGAGATGCCTGCAGCCTGGCACCTAGACGGCCTTGGTCTCCCGGCTTCGAGGCTCACAGCGCAGAGCCCCATAGCCTGCGATCCCGCCCAAGATGCCCCGCGAAGGGTGCGGTTTCTAGAGGTCCGAGCCCGGGCAGGGAAGCTCAGGTCTCGGAAGCGCCCGGTGGACTCCCGGCCTGCTGGCCCTTGGCCCCGGCGCCCCAAAGCTGGCTGCGCAGCGCGGAGGCTGGTGGCCGTCGGGTGGGAGGGGCGCCCACCTCACCTTGGTGAACTTGACCTCCAGGTTGCGGATGGGGCGCGGCAGGGCTGGAGGCTTCCTGTCCGGCTGCCCGTTTTCCACAGCCCCGTTAGTGGTGGCCATGGCTCCTCCGCGCTCCCTGGCCCGAGGCGCCCGAGTCTGTGGCGCACTGGCTCGGCCCGGCACTGCGAAGCCTGCTCCCGGGCTGACAGCTCCTCGCCGCTTTATGCAGCGCCCCACGCCTCCCCCCCGAGGGGGCCGTCTAATTGGCTGCAGGACCGGAGGAAGGGAGGGCGGGCGGCGGGAGGGAGGGGAGGGGGCCGGCCCGCCTCACCCCACCCCGCCCGCCGCCCCTGCGGGAGCCTGAGTGCCGGCCGCGCTGCCCGCGTGCTGCGGACCGCCCCAGCGACCGCGCCGTGCGCTCTCTAGCCCTGGAGGCTGCCCTTGGACTAGCTCCCCGAAGCGCCGCCGGGCCCCGGAAGTCGCGGGGCTGAGACACCCGACCCCGCAGGGAGCTGAGCCGCAGGGGCCGCAGCGCCCCGCTGCCTCCCGGAAGTCGGGCGGGCTCTTCCCGCGGCACCTGCAGCCCCCTCCCAGCCGCCGCACCGCGCGCTGGCCCAACTTCGGCCCGCGCGCCGCCCTCCGGAATGCGCGCTCTCTGCTGGGCCCTGCGTCGCGCCCGGGTCGGGGCTCCTGGCGGGGCTGCCCCGCGTCGCTGCGCACGTGCCCCGGTCTTGGGTCCAGCTGCCTGATCCCCGCTCGCAGGACAGAACGCCCGCTGCGCCCCACCCTGCCCGAGCGGGCGCCGCCGGCGGGCGCACCCGGGCCCAGCTGGCCTGGAATTTCCCCGCGGCCCTGGGGCTTCACACGCAGTGGGGCAGAAGGCGAAAGCAAAGTGGGGACCATTCATTACAGCGCTACGCTGTGGAGCCCTGGCGCCGCTGGGCCTCTGACCTTCACGGGCGCACACCGCCCTCCATCCCAGAGCCCTGGGGTGCAATTAATTTGATTTTTAAAACGCATAAATTGTTCCTTGATTAGAAAATGATAATAAAAAAGGCACATAAGATCTCTGCTGCTACTCGTTTTAAGAGGTGAAATTCTCATGGCACATAACTTCCCGGGAGAGGGAGGCACGACTGGCTCCTCTCCTCTTGCAGTCTGGGAAACGCTCCATCAGCCCCCAGGACTTGACCCAGCCCCCATCTGAGACAAGGAAGCGGCTTCAGATGCATGCCATTCCTCAGGTCCCTGGAACAATGACGGAGGCACGAACTCCTGACAAAAGCTGTGCTTTAATCCTCAGACAGGCTCAGCCGTTCAGTCCGTCTCTTTCTGTAATACCCAAGTAATCAACAAGGGAGAGGGGTCTCCTTATTTTCTTGGGGCTCCTCCTGTTTTGAGGCCTCCGTGTCCATCTCTGTCCCCTAGTGTCCTTCGGGATAGAGGGGTAAGCTTTGAAGCTTTTGGAAACCCAACATCTGACTTTTACCCTGTGGTGATGGAAAGGTCCTGTGCTGTTATGGGCTGGAGTGCACAGCTGAGGGCGGGAAAAGGGGATAGTGGGCCCTGGAGCCTGGCAGGCTTGACCAATATCAGCAGGCTAACGCTGGTGAGTCTGAGCAATGCCAGCTCTTTCACAGCTGCTTCTGCCAAATCCTGGGCTCCCTGCCCTCTTGGCTAGCCCCATGGCTTCCACTTAGGTCTCCTGTAAACATCTGGGCAGATGTGCCATGCCAGGGCCCCCGGCTGGGTGCTGAGCCCTAGCGTTTGGGTGCCTGAGCCTAGGAGGACTGTCAGGGTGATCGACAGGCCCTTCCTGCATGGAGGCCAGGGGCTCAAGGCCAGTGGGTGCACCAGGCACCAGGGAGTGAACTCCCATTCAGAGACTTTATCTGGCATTCTGAATAGTTGAACTTATGTCACTGCCAGGATTTTTTTAAAATCTGAAATAAAATTTATAGAGGAAACTGTGTTAATTAAATAGTTGCTGGATTGATGGGGGAGGCAAATAGGGTTGAGCTTAAAACTTTGCTCCTTTAGGGAAAAGAGTCGAGCCTGTTTGCTCAAAGGTAGAGAGCCACCACTTTGTTGGCTATGAAGTCAGGGACGAAAGCCACCTCACCTCACACTCAGACATCCTTGTGACCCGAGGTCTGGTCTCAGGAGCCAGTTGCAATGATGCCATCTCACCTGCTGCTCCTCCGTTTGATACGCACGTGATCCTGGGAGCCTGAGATCAGAGTGGAGCACTCAGCCACAGACCTTGTCACAGCAGCTGGCTCTCAGAGAGCAGATCAGGAGAATGGGCCTCACTCTGGGCTTGTCCAGACAAACAGGCTCTACCTCTGCTCCCATCGGCGGGAGGGGTGGAGGCAAATGCGCTTCTCCCCATTTTACAGGTGAGTAAACAGAGGCGTGCAGATACTTGTCCCAGACATCACCATTGGTGGAGAAACTAAGGCCAGACTGTGTGAGAGTGGGTGGTGCAGGGCAGGGAGGAGGGGCTTCTCTGACATTCCTCTGACCTATTCTTTTACACAGGTGGGCACGTGTGACCCAGGGGGGTGCCATGTCACTGGGGCTGCGAAGACACCAGGTGCTTTGAAGGTCAAAAATGGTGGGAGTGACCCATTTCATTGTGCCTTTCCTAGGAATCATATCTCCTAGCTGTGGCTTCAGAGGCAGGGACTACAGGGGCTGGGAGGAAGGAAGATTTACTTTTACTCACAGTGGGCTGCTGGGTGTCTGGTTGGGGGTGAGTTGCCTGAGCATTGGAGGTGGCAGACCCCCAGCCCCTTCTGACCACATCCCTGACCCGAGTTCCAGCTGTGCACCCTTGAGTTGGATATTGATCTCTCTGAACTTCCTTTTCCATAATTTCCTTCCCACTTTACGGTGTTTGGGGAGGCTCAAGCAAGATAAGGTTCTCAAGAAGTGCTTCATAAGCTGTCAAGTGCTGTCTACGTGCCAGCGCTTCATTTTCCTATACTTCCTGGAGACTGGTTCGTCTCTGCTGGCTTTTCTTCTTGGAAGACAGCACGTTCTCCCTACTTCTTTCTGGCTTGTGGGAGCTCCCGAAGTCAGCCATCCGTTTGCTCATTTCATTGTGAGAAAGTCTTTATTTGTTTTGTTTTCAGCTCTGTGGTGCTGCCGTTGTCTGCTGATTGTCTTCTTGGTGCATCAAATGAGCTGAGTCCAAGACGTGTCATGTTGCAGGTTTGCTTCCTGATGAACACTCAGTAAAATGAAGCATGAGTAAAAGACTAAGATAAAACAGAAGTCAGGTGATCACCCCCTAAGTTCAACCTAATTCCATTTTTTTTTTTTTTGAGACAGAGTCTTGCTCTGTTGCCCAGGCTGAGGGGCAGCAGCACCATCTCAGATCGCGACAACCTCTGCCTCCCAGGTTCAAGCAATTCTCCTGCCTCAGCCTCTCGAGTAGCTGAGACTACAGGCACACACCACCATGTCCGGCTAACTTTTGTATTTCTTTTTACTTTTTAGTATGATCTGAATTGATTACCAACATATGATGCTTTTTTTTTTTTTTTGAGACAGAGTCTCGCTCTGCTGCCCTGGAGTGCAATGGTGCGATCTCAGCTCACTGCAAACTCCGCCTCCTGGGTTCAAGTGATTCTCCTGCCTCAGCCTCTTGAGTAGCTGGGATTACCGGCATGTGCCACCACTCCTGGCTAATTTTTGTATTTTTAGTAGAGATGGGGTTTCTCCATGTTGATCAGGCTGGTCTCAAACTCCTGCCCTCATAATCTGCCCATTTTGGCCTTCCAAAGTGCTGGGATACAGATGTGAACCGCCGCGCCCAGCCTCTAATTCCATTTTTAAACCCATAATCATTTGTGGGTGATGTTGAGGTCTGAAGCAAATGTAATGAATAATTATGATGATATTGAGGGAGCCTCTACTGTGTTTCACATTATTTCAGGTCTGGTACCTGAGCCCTGTGGGTACCAGGCCTGCTGAGTGCCCCTTGTGTCCCCATAACCTCTGTCCAGCTGCAGGGTGCCTCTCCTACCCAGTCTGCTCACCTCCTTCAGTGTCGTGGACTTGAGGCAGGGCCCTGGGGCTTGGTCACGTTCTGAACCCCTCCCTAGAGAGCCGGGCCCCTGGGCTGAGGGTAGTTCTTCCATATAGGGACGCCCGGTCATGCTACCATGCAGCTCTGAGGCCAGCTCGTGGGTGCAGCTCTTGGGTGACGCAGGGGAGGTGACTTAACCTCAGGTTTTTTGGATATAAAATGGGGGTGGCTTGTGCCCCTGTGACGAAGGAAGGTTGACTTCACTGTGAACCCCTCCCTGCTGGTATCAGTGAAGTCAATTCCATGTTTCATGTGAGTCGTTCTGTGTTGCCTAAACCTGACTTGAACAGGCAGCTACTTACCTTTCAAGCTCACTATAAATTAAGACCCATCAAGCCTTCTCCATACTACAACATTGTTCTGTCTTCAAGGAACACACAAACACATCTTTCTTTTTTTCTTTTTCTTGTATGGTGGACAGAGTCCTGCTCTGTTTCCCAGGCTGGAGTGCAATGGTGCGATCTCGGCTCACTGCAGTCTCTGACTTCTGGGTTCAAGCTCTTCTCTTGCCTCAGCCTCCTAAATAGCTGGGATTACAGGCCACCACACCCAGCTAATTTGTCTGTATTTTTAGTAGAGATGGGATTTCGCCATGTTGGCCAGGCTTGTCTCCAACTCCTGATCTCAAGTGATCCACCTGCCTCAACCTCCCAAAGTGCTGGGATTATAGGTGTGAGTCACCATGCCTGGCCAACAAGTCTTTTTCCCTGCAAGTTTCCATCAGTGGTTACACTGAGGCAGGAACACCCCAGGTTGGAGAAAGATGAGCTGATAACACCCAAGCAAGGTGAAGAGAAGGGAGCTGCCGGCCTGCCAGACAGCCCTGCCAGCTACTTTCTCTCCAGCCCTGTTGGTCCTTTCTGGCCCTGGGGAAGGCCTTCCCCACACTGTATTAGGCTGAGGCAAATCAGTCTTAGACCAGGCAGGAGTAAACGGACAACTAATTACATAAAAACAAAGAGGACACGTCTCGGTATTTGCGGGTCAGGCCTCAGTGAAGCCACACACACACACACACGCACATGCGCACACACACGCACACACACACATATGAACACATACACACAGCCTTTTTTCCCTTGCAAGTTCTTTCCCCTTGGTCTGTCCTCTGCCTCTGATGAGAGCTGTGGCACAGCCGGGAGACAGCGTAGAGGGTAAGGTGGGAAGAGCTGCTTGGCTCCCTGATTGTTCTCTCCTTTCTTGCCGGTGGAATCCCATATTATCGAGGGTGGCAATAGAATTTGATGAAACATATTTCCCGGCCTCTCTTGCGGATGGATGGTTAAAGAGGTACAAGCTGAAGATTTTTGGTTTGGGCTTTCAAAGAAACTGTTAGGCATGGTGGCTTAGGGCTGTAATCCCAGCACTTTGGGAGGCTGAAGTGGGAGGATCACTTAAGGCCAGGAGTTTGAGACCAAAGAAGCTCTTTACGTGGGACTGAGTCAGCTGAATGGCTCTTTTTCCTTTCTGCTGCCTGGAACATAGACATGAGAGCTGGGTCTCCAGCAGCCATCACGTAACCACAATGCAATTCTGAAAGGGAAGTTACATGGTAAGGAAGTTGGAAGAGTCACTTAAGAAGAACCTAGGTCCCTGATGGCCCTGGAACCAGCCTTTCATCCCTGGATATTTTTTCTTGGATTTTTTTTTTACATGTGAGCGAAAGGAAAATTCCTGTATTATTAAAGCCCGCCATTCGGGTTTTCTGTTATATGTGGCCGACCTAATCCTAAGCAGCATAGCTGGCGGCTGGCCATTGCTACGACAAGAAAAGCAAACTTTTAAATTCAAGTGGAATAGTTATCTCATTTTTGTGTAAACAGAGCAGCGCAGATATAAAAATCTTATCACCATCTCTCTTATTTTTGTCATTAATCAAATACCCTCGATGTGCTGTGCTCAGGTTTATAGTATATTCAACAAACACAGAAACTAGGCCTGGGGTGGAATGAATGGAGCTAGCTCATTGATTCATTCACAGCTTTAATTGCCTAAATTGAATGGTAAGCTCCTACTAGGCCAGAGAATCTGTTTCGTTAAAAAAGCCCCGTAGAGCTGCCATCCTCTGGTGCCCATAGGTGGTAATTGTGTCCTCACATCTACTGAGGAAGGCACCGACACTCAGAGATACCGTGTGACAGTAAAAGTCCCTGGGCCACCCAGACCTGAAAGATACTTGGCCAGGACAGCACTTAACCCAGGCATCAAGAGGTCAGACTTCGTTTTAAAGTAAACAAAATGTCACTCCATATGATCACTGAATTTTGTTCGTAATACTTCACACTTCTTAACACCACCACTGGCCATTCTCAGTGACATGAGGCTCTGCTTGCAGACTTTCCAATCATCTTCAAAATTCAAGAATTCTGAATTTTGAACCACACTCTTTGGGATTTGAGTTCAATTTACCCCAGACAAAACATACTTCCTGGTTAAAAGGAAAATCGTTTAAGGGGGCTTACAAAAGAAAGGGTTCAGAAGATTCTTGGATACAAAGTGGTTCTCGCTAAATAGTTGTGCTGAGTTAAGCCTAAGTGAATCAAAAACATACATATTGAATTTCTCTTGAAATTCACATGGGTATAACAATGTCGGGAAAGGGGGCTTAGCAACATGCATTTTGCCAAACCCAAAATGTTTGAAAAATAATTTGAGTGTGTTAAGGTTTGGCGAATCACTCTTGGGTTCATTTATATTAGCCCCACAGTAAGAAGACTTTCCCTCTGCCCTTCATCCGGGGACCCCCTGTAAAGAAGCATTGGTTACCCAAGTATCTTTCCTTGGATTTTTGCCATTTGTCTCCTGGGGTGGAGAACGGGGTGGGGGATGGAGGGACTGTTAGAAAGTATGGGATTATAGACTTTATAAGATGCACGTAAATGTGCATCTTCTAAATTCCATGGATACTTCCGCTACTGTGAATTTCAGCGCATTTTTTTAAATCCCAGGAAGTACTAAGCGTTTGCACCTGCTTACACTATCCAGGGATTTCACTGCACTTCTCCTGTTGGCCACTAGATGTCATAGGACCAAGTTGAGTAGAAAGTTGCCGCTGTTTGTTCTAGGCAAGAAGCAGGAATTTCCCAACTTAGCAGTAAACAGCAATGCAAAAGTTTGTTGATAGTGGAGTGCCCAAAACGTCAATTTCACCACAGACATGATGCTAGAACTTGTGATTAGTGCCCAGGTTCTCCCACAAAAGCCTACTTGCTTCTTCATCAGCCGAAAACGGGTTCCTAGCTTCGAGATCAGACAGATGTGGGTGCTGTTCTCAGCTCAGGGAGAACTTGAGCCTGGCACCTCATCTTTTTGAACCACAGCTTTGTTTTCTGAGGATGGGAGTCATAATTCCTGGTCAGCAAGGAAGTCACAGGGAGTGGAGGTGTAACAAGTACATTTGCAAGAAGACAGACAAGACCTCACCACTGCCTGACTCTTGATGGATCCCACAGAAAGCACCACCCAGAACCCTGTCCTGCCTGTTCCCGGCTGTGAGGCATCACAGCTGACCTGGCTGCTCTGTTGGGCCCTGGGTGCCCACCTCATCCCCATTCCTTCTGTCCCTCTGACAGACAAGACCACCCAGGACCTTCCACTAGAAATTTGTCAAGGATTGCCAGCAGGGTAAACAACGGCAAAGGATAAGTGTGTATGAGCCTAGGAGGTCAGCCTTGCAGGCAAGTAAACTGGGAAGGATTCCTACAGGGCATTTACCAGCCTCCTTGTTTAGTTCCTTGGTCTCTGATTCCTTGACTGTAGAAGATGATGGTACCTCCTTCATGGGATGAGAAACACAACAGAGATCACTGATGTGACAGATCCGGCCCCTGCCTGGTATACAGAGGACGCTCTGTTTGTCACTTGAGAGACTCTCTTGCTAGGGGGATGGAATTCAGTCTCTTCCTTCAGCTCCGGCCAAGAAACCTCCTGCTGGTTAGGCAGCTTCTCAACCCTTCTAGAACCTTCTTTCTGGTCTTGTCTCTGATCTGTGCTACAAGCGGCTTTCAGCAGCTCCAGACTCTTCTCTGGCTGATGCCAGGCTCCATTCCTCCAACACCCATCCTCTCACTTGTATCGATGCTTCATCAAGACCTTACAGACACTTTTTAGGCATCTGCTAGGTATCGATCTGGCTTTGGGTTTCTGAAAACCCATCTCTGCCCCAACTTGCTTCTCTCGCTGATTCTTCTCAGCGTTTTTTGTTTCTTCCCCATGCTGCCTCTCAGGCATTGGTGGGGCACTGGCAGCACTGCGTAGACAAGGATCTTGACTCATCATCAGAATGTCCTGATTGATTAGTGATGTCTGCCATGGGCACAGGATGCAGGCAAGCCCTAGAAACTGGCCTTCTCACACGGTGACATGAGCAGGAGTCACTGGGGATCTTGTTGACAGGCAGGATGCATTCATAGGTCTGATGTGGGACTCAGGATTCTGCCCTTCTAATAAGCTACTAACAAGTATGTAACAAGCTACTAACAAGTATCCTCTCTAGTTGGCAGCATCAGCATTTCCTGGGAGCTTGTTAGAAATGCAAACTCCCAGGCCCTGTCCTAGACTTACTGAGCTGGAATCTGTAGCCTTACCCAGGAGCTTCAAATGCACATCACGGTATGAGAAGGGCCGCCAGGATCTGGTTTGGCTAATACCTGGCCTCTTAGGAAAAGCACTCCTGCCCCTCTCAAAGCCCACCTTGTCAGAATGGCTGAAATGAGCTCCTCTTTTTCTTGTTTTCTGTTTATTTTCAGGGGGGAGATGACATCACATTCTACTGTGAGCCCAAGGATAGCCCAATACTGGTCCCAGCCAAGATCCCAACTGCCCCTGCTCTTTAGAGGGTCCGTACAGCTATTCCCAAGATGAAGGATTTTAATCAACATAGTTTTACAAGATCAGAGTCTAGAAGTAGGAGGGCAACACCATTAAGAAGAGGTTGTACCTTCATTACATTGCATGTAAACTGCTCTTTATACAGATCCTGAATTCTGGGGCTTGAGGAAGTCAGGCTTGTTGGGATGGGATGCATACTCTGGGGAGGATGGAGGGACCCTCTGTGCACAGTGGATGTTAGGTCCTGTGCCCATTGGAGAGGCTGCAATGAATCTTACCAGGCTAAGAGCCCCACTTTGGGATGTGAGGCCCCAGGGGCAATAGGGCACGACAAGGTGTTTCCCCAGAAAGGCTGAAGGGGGACATTAAAGGGACAAGTGTGGACAGTGAACAGTTGAAGCAGCCAATGGGAAGGCAGATCTGGGAGATGACCCCAATCCTCAAGTTGGAGAGGCGAGGCAAGGACGGGGTGGGGTCGTCCACGTGGCCTTGGAGCACCTGCCCTGACTCAGGCTGAGTGGTTCCAGATGAAGGTTTCGGGCAAGCTGGGGACCTGCGGGCTGTCTCAGGCACTCAGCCCCGCCCGATAGTGGCCCAGCCTCCTATGGGAGAGCAATGACTTTAGGCATTGTGCATATTCCAGCTCATGGGGTGGCCACATTATCATACACATATGATTTTGTAGACACAGAATCATAAGGATGCATTTATTTATGTAGCTCTTCTTTGACATCGGTCTTCTTTACTAGACAGAGCTCCCATTTATGTTATAGACAGAGAGATTCAGTAGCTAGTTCCAGGCTCCCTGGCTCCAGCACTTGCATCTCTAACCCCTGGGGTACCTGGCAGAGGTCTCTATCCCTCCGCTTCCTTCTCTGCAAAAGTGAGAAGTGCTTGGCAACACGCAGCTATGGGGACTGCATGGTGTCACTCTGCTGGACTGTTAAGGAAATGGACCTCTCCAGGTGGGGGTGCTGGGACTGGGGCTGGCTGGGTGTGTGGTCACCTTTCAGCTGCTCAGGGAGGAGGTCTCCAAGGCTACGGCACATTTATTGGCCAGGGTTAGGGTTGTGTTTGGTCCCAGTGGAATGGAATGGGAGACTAAGGGAAGATATTTTTTTCTGTCATACCCGAACAAGGCTGAAATATCAAGAAATACCTTCTGAAGTGGAGCTAACTTAAGCGTGAGGACTGCCCCAGAGAATGAAGGAATACAGCCCAGTGCCACACCACTCAAACACTCCACGCCACTCTCCCGCCCAACTCCCAAGCCCCTTCCACTCTGAATCAGCTGTCCCCGCCCGGCAAGGCCTCCAGTGATCCAGCTCTACACTGCCTCAGTGTGGCGTGTGCTCCCCAGGGCCGGCTGGCCAGGGTGACCTCTGTTGCTGAAACAGAATCACTCACTCCCACTCAGGGCCTTTGTAATCACCACTGCCCCGGCCTGGAGCACTCTCTTCCTCAGATCTTTGCATGACTGGTCTCTCCTCATAAGAGTCTCAGCTTAAATGTCCCCTCCTCAGAGAGGCCTCCCCTGACCAGTCTGTCTGAAACCCCACGACCTCACACTTCCCTCCAGCATCCTGTTCTGTCAACTTTATGGCCCTGATTATACATTTCCTCTGTTTGCTGACGGACTCCTGATTCTAGAACAGGAGTGCGAAAACACAGGGGAACCCCCCCCAACGCCAGACACCAGGTGGCGTCATTGACCTAGGACAGCTTGGTACCGAATGTTGCAATGGGCCCCCAAATACTCAAAATTGGCACCTTCACCAACAAACTGGGAGTTGGATAGTTTATTAGTAGACCCGCAGTGAATGCATCAGGACTAATAGTCTTTCAGGAACAAATTAAAATGAGACCTTAGGTTGGTGTCATAAAAAAAAGCTCTGCTTGTTTTCCCATCCGTGGCTGGGACATTTATAGATGAAGTGACACTGTCAGTGCTTGGCATAGTGTTGCATCCCTGGTGGAGGCCGGAGAGCTCTCCAAAACCCATGCCTTTAGAAACGCTGCACCATAGCACAAGTGTGTGTCCACGGCCATGGGGTTAGCTGTTAGCTAGGGCGGAGGAGCCCAGGCCATCTGACCCCTTCCTGGGATGCCTTCTGCCACGCCATGCAAAAACCCATGACCCCAGGCCTGGGCCAAAGCACGCTCTTGGATTAAATAGGAAAGACGTTTGGAGGTAGGTGGCTTGGCACACATTGTCTGAACAGACACTACTTACCTACAGACCCGTCTCATCCGGCAACTTCCTAGCAGTCTAGCGACAGTCCAGCAACTTCCTTTCTGCTAACCTTTGTGATGGAAGAAAGTTATTTTTGGTAACTTTCCCAATCCACAAAACCAATCCCACTTTAAGGTGGGAAAGTACAGTGTACAATGGCACGACTGTTTTTTTTGTTGTTGGTGAGACGAAAATGTTTAAGCTTGGCTCTAACACCAGTTGCTATTGAAAGGTACTGCCTTGTACAAAATAACAAATCAAATCCCAAACTGTCTGTTTACGGTTATTACGGTTCACTTCATTAAGCCATAACTCTGATTACATTCTTTCTGCTGCCCTACCCTGAAGGCTGAGCTCTGAGGCCAGGGGGCCGGGCCTGCTCTTCTCTGGGAACTGCGTGTCCAAAAACATCTTTGGGCAAAACAGATGAGTTGTGGACAAAGGGAACTCTCAGGCTTCGAGGGGACCTTACTTAAGGGGCTCCTTCCGAGCCCTGGAGTCATGCTCCCCCATCCCTGTCTCTTGAGGCCCCGGGTCCCTGTTGCATCTGCAGAGATTCAAGTGAGAAACTCTGGTTGGAGAAGGTAAGTTGCAGGTGGGAGTTGGTTTTAATCTGAGATAATAACGCACAGGCTTTCAAAGAATGAGATGGAGTGAACAGAGAAGCCCACGGTTGTGGGTACAGAGTGCAGATGCCCTGACCCTCTGTGTGTCAGTCCATCTGTCAACTCGCCTTTCATCTTGGTGACATTTTCCCACGGCTCCCTCCTGCTATAAATGACTTATGAAACACCGGATTACAGACCATCCTCAACCCCACAAAGGCAGTCCTTGACTGTGTGTCCTTGCAGTCCCTGCAGGGTTCTAGCCTCAAACTCACTGTCAGGAGTATTCCCTTGCTCCAGAGGTTGAGTATGGAGGAGGAGAGAAGGCAGGCAAGGGAGGTGGGTTGCCCTGGGCTCCATCCCCACCCTCAGTGGCGTGCGGCCTTCAAGCTCTTTCGCCTCTCTCAGCCCCCTCACCTATAAAATTCAGTCACGCCTACTCATGGGGGCAGCAGCTAGTCCCCAGCGATGGCTCCACGAACGGAGCCTCCTGGTGTCCATGTCTCTGTGCAGTCCCCGGCTATGCTCACTCTGGGCCGGCCCTACCACTGCCTTCACTACAGAGTGCTGAGTCATGCCAGGTCAGTTCCAGACCTGATCCTTGGGAAGCTGGGCAGCTTCTGCCTCTGTACCATTGTGGGCCTGAGCATCGATGTAAAAAGTCCAGGTAGCCTTCAGCAGAGACCACATGGAAAATCCATGTGCAGAGGGAGAGGCCCTAGCACCCCAAGGAGAATCAGGCCTGGGTGTCCCAATGTCCTGGCTGAGCCCAGCCTCCCAGGCACTCCTGCCAAAGCTCCAGGGAGGTGAATGCAGTCACCTTGGACGTCCGGCCACTGCTGCCACCTGACTGCAGCTGGAGACCCCAAACAAGACCAGCAGAGGGACCCTCCAGCTGAGCCCCAGTGAACCCTTAGAATCATGAGAAATTCAAAAAATGCCTGTTGCTTTAAGCCCCGAGCTCGGAGGCACTTTGCTATGCAGAGATAGATCACAAGACATGGGCATCCCTGCACCACTTCCAGGGTGAGGATCGGAGAGATTTTCTGCTAAGTCTCAATACAGCTCCTGGCACGTGGAGAGTGCGCAAAAAAAGCTGGTTTTCTTATAAATAAACGCAAATAGGTGGTTTTCCCTCTCCTGCGCCCTAATTATTATAAACACTGACCTCTCATGGGTCTTAGCTCCTGATAGCCTTAAATCTTTTTTTTTTTTTTTTTTTTTTTTCCCTTTGAGCCAGAATCTCAATCTGTTGTCCAGGCTGGAGTGCAGCGGCCCGATCTTGGCTCACTGCAACCTCCACCTGCCAGGTTAAAGAGGTTCTCCTGCCTCAGCCTCCTGGGTAGCTGGGATTATAGGCGCCCACCACCACCTGTGGCTAATTTTTGTATTTTTGTAGAGACAGAGTTGCACCATATCGGCCAGGCTGGTCTCAAATTCTTGACCTCAAGTGATCCGCCTGCCTTGGCCTCCCAAAGGGCTGGGATTACAGGCATAAGCCACCACACCAGCCCCCGATATTCTTAAATCTTGCTTAACTCCATGGTAGGAGGCTTCAGGTGTATCAACCCATTGGCAGAGCCATGTTGCAGGGGCATCTCATTCAGAAAACATTTACAGGCCTGCTGTTACATGCCAGATGCCACGCCAGGCACTGAGGCTCCTACAGACGACACCACAGACCCACCATTGATCTCATAGCTGATCCACGGTGGGGAGAAGACAGACATGGAATGAGAAGCTGCAGGTCTGAGAAGTGCTATGGAGACGTGCCGAAAGGGGAGGGCTTACTTTGTTTAGTTCAGCTGCGAGAGACGAAGACTAGAAGCGACATCACTTAAAGCGGACACGGGTTTATATTCACGTAAGAGAAATACAGCCATGGGAAGTCTAGGGCTGGCAAGGCAGCTCCACAGTCACTCATCAGAGAGTCTAATGTCTTCTTTCTTTCTGCTCAGCCCTCTTGGCTTGTAATGTGCATCCTCACATTCACCTCAAGATGGCTGCTGGTGTTCCGACCATCAGGACCGCGTTCTGTGGGGAAGGGCAAAGAAGAAAGTTCGCCTCCTAGTTTAATCATCCCCCTTTCAAATAACTTTCTCTGCGGTATCCGCTACCCCCAAAGTCTTCTGCTTACACCTGCTTGGCCACGGATGTCTGTAAACTTGGGAAAGGTAGTGCTTTAGCTGGACCTGTTGCTGCCCCAAAACTAGAAGTCTCTCAGTCAAGAAGAAAGCGTACTAGCTATTACTGCTCGGCAACTGGCATCCTCGACCCCAGGGACCACTCCCAAGCACAGAAGTGATATTTTTCAGCAGAAAGAAAGCATGAGCCAATTAGACAAAGAGCATTACAGACGGACTCAACCCCCACAGAAAGCCCAGAGGTGAGAAATCTCATGAATCCCTCAAGGAATTCACAGGAGTCCGGTGGGGACCTCTTCCCCTCAATATAATTCCCTCATCTGTTTAGCAGGAGCTTACTCTAGATTAGGATCTGGGAAAACAAGAGCCTCCCCTCCCACCCAGAAAAGAAGCCAGGGTCATCAGTCACCTTCGGGTCTGAGTGAGCTTCCACTTTTCCCTGAGAGCAGACTTGACAGATGAAGGACAGGGAGGAGCTGGGGCTCTGAGACAGGAAGGGGTGGGGGCGGGGAGGGGAGAGGAACTCTTAAAACAAGGAAAGGTGGATCCTTGCCTTCCTGTCCTGGGCTGAGGGGTCCAGGACCCCCTGAAGCAGCAGCCAGGGAGGCCACAGCCTTGAGACTTCTGGCAACTTCCAGGGGGACCCAGGTGCAGTGGCTCACGCCTGTAATCCCAGCACTCTGGGAGGCCAAGGCAGGTGGATCACTTGAGGTGAGGAATTTGAAACCAGTCTGGCCAGCATGGTGAAAAGCCCATCTCTACCAAAAATACAAAAATTAGCTGGCATGGTGGCATGCACCTGTAGTTCCAGCTACTCAGGAGGCTGAGGCAGGAGAATCGCTAGAACCTGGGAGGCAGAGGTTGCAGTGAGCTGAGATTGTGCCACTGCACTCCAGCCTGGCAACAGAGTGAGACTCTGTCTCAAAAACATAAAAAGATTCCAAGGATGGGCTGGAGGACGGACAAAGGCAAAGGTTTGGTGCAGGAGAAGGACGAAGTTTCCTGGGAGAGCTGCCCTCGCCTGGGCTGCTCACTTGGACTCCTGTTTGCTGATTTAGTCTAATAAGTGCAAGCATGAACCAATATTTTAAAATTAGAGTCTCCTGAGCTCTGGGCCCTACAGCAAGGACTGCCCGAAATTCCTTTTATTCTGATCTCACACATCAGTTCAACATGTGAGGGGGTCCGAAGGAAACTCAGCTAGAAATGCAGGCTAGATAAATGTAAAACATGTTGTTTTCTTTCTCTTTCTCTTTTTTTTCTTTTGTCTTTCAACACTTGGGGCCTGCCAAGCCCACTTCAAGGAAAGAGGCTGCATTTTAAGTTAGCCTTGTTTTCTGGAACTGGTGGGAACGTCTTCATTGTTCAGGTTTCTGCCTGTGGTTCCCTTGCCAGGCTGTTCAGGCCCTGCGTGTCCCCTCTTCCGCTGCGTCCCATCTCCTCCTGGCTGGATTCCCCAGCGCATCTGCTGCGGGCTGGGTGCCCAATCATTTTCCTTGAATGCCTCTGGACAGAGAGGCCTACACAGCTGCACAGCTTGTGACGCAATGTACCCGACACATATACTCCCTCCTGTCCCCGGCCAACCCTGGCCAGAGAGCCATCGGAAACTGGTGTTTACTGGGAAGTGATTTAACTTTGTAACACGGTGACCACAAGCCCCACTCCGCCAGCCGACAGGGTCCCAAATATTTCCTCTTCTCATGAGCGTCCCATCCCCCCGCAGCTGCTGTTTAGAAAAGTGTGGCTCGGGAAGGGGAGGAGACAGTGGTAGCCTCGGAATCTGAGGATGAAAGAGTCTTTGGACACTCATTAGAGGTCTGGGCTGCTGTATAGACTGCAAAATGTTCATAGCTGTTCCCTCGAAAAGTGGGTTATAACTCCTTAAATTTGCCCAAGTCTTCGCTTTCAGGCGCTGCCTCTCGTTGTTAGAAGGCATTACATCGCTTTAATATGCAACAGTCTAACATAACATTAAATCATTTTTTAAAGTTTCATCTAGTTGAGCCTGAGCCAAGGTATTCTTGGGTTGGGTTTGCACATCCACCCTTTTGTTTTTTATATAGTTAAAAAGAAACACACGACAAAATACCTACCAAGTGATCTCACTCTTGCTGGTGTCCAAGAGTGATCTCTTGGGTAAGCGGGTGTCTTTGGTTTCTAGGGGCCCCGAAGGAGGGCTTCATTTTCAAGACCAGCAAGTATTCTCTGAGTGCCTATCGCACACACCGCACTGCAGCATGAGGGGCTGGGAGGAGGTGGCTGGGAGGAGGTGCAGATTGGAAAAATCGTGGTTTTCCAGGGATGCCAGAGACTTGGAGAGAGAGAGGCTAAGCCAGAGCTGGGAGGAGGCAAGTGCTTTTGCCCCTGTTATGAGATGCTTCAGCAACGCCTTCACCACACACATCCTCCATTTCCTCTCTGCAAAAGACCCCACTCATTGACCGTGGCCCCAGGCGGGGCTGCTCTCCCCCGAACCTTTGTCCTCCTCCTGCACCAAATCTCCTTTGTTTGTCCTTCAGACCATCCTTGGAACCTTTGTTTGTTTATTTATTTATTTATTTTGAGACGGAGTGTCCCTCTGTTGCCCAGGCTGGAATGTAGTGGCGCAATCTCAGCTCACTGCAACCTCTGCCTCCCGGGTAACAGCGATTCTTCTGCCTCAGACTCCTGAGTAGCTGGGACTACAGGCACCCACTGCAAATTTTTGTATTTTTAGTAGATGGGGTTTTACGATATTGGCCAGGCTGGTCTCGAACTCCTGACCTCAAGTGATCCACCTGCCTTGGCCTCTTAAAGTGCTGTGATTAGAGGCGTGAACCACGGAGCCCAGGCTCTGTGGAACCTTTAAATAGCCCTCAGTCAACTCTGCTTGGGTTAGACTTGGCTGCTCACATGTCTGTCTCCCCACAGATAATAAGAAGGAAGCCACGTCTTGGTCACTCAAAAATTTTGATGGCCATCCAGTGTCCTTTGGTGACTCAGTCAATGCAGCAGAACCACTCACATATGCAGCCGGGGAAGATGGGGAGAGGTCGCTTCCATAGCCACCTCCCGCCTCCTGCCCAGTGTCCAGCTCAGCTCAGCCCAGCCTCACGACCCACCCCCCAGGATCCCCACTTCTCACTTCCTGACTCCACGCCTGCCCAGGCCTTGCCCTGCTGGCCTGGGGACTCCCCTGGCCCACCCTGGTTCTTCAGAATACGTAGTGGGAGTGGTAGAGATAGACGTGGGTGTATGTGGTAGGTGTGACAATATCCTTCCAGTCTCAGCCACTTCCAGAAGTTGCCCAAGGCCTTGGGGCTAGGTGAGGGTCAGGTGGAGAAGACGTGGTTAGGGAACCAGAGACCCAGATAGCTTCCTGAGTCCTAGGGAGGGTGAGGGCCTAGGGGTGGAGTCTCCCGGAAGCACTCAGGACTCACTGGATAATCCATACTCTGTCCTCCAGGGACCTGGGCCCTCGGAGCCTCTTCCTGGGGGCCTCACTGTGGATGTGAGCCACCCTGGCCTCTGCCCCGACCCTGGGCATGTCTACCAGGGCTGCCAGCAGCTGCCCCCCAGCAACCCGTGCGCCGACCCCAGCCACTGAGGGCCTGTGTTGCAAGCTGGGCCTCTTCCTGGTCTCCCTGGGCCTGGCCTCTCCTCCCCAGCCGGCTCGGCGGGTCTGGAAACAATGACTGGACAGAAACGACTTCTCATGGGGGTTTTGGAAACCGCGGCTGGGCATCAGCAAACAGCTTTTGCACAGGGCAGTGGCTCCCGAGTAGACGCAGACACGCTGGGAGGCTGAGCGGAAGTGGCAGAGACAATAGGAGGCATTGTGTCTTCTCCCAGGAAACTCTGCTTTGCGTTGCTTCCAAGAAAATTGACTCTGGGCAGCCCGTCTATTCCAAAGCGACAGCTTTATGCGATTATGTCAGTCGCACTCGGACCAACGCGCCCTGCCTACCTCATTAACAGTGCCAGCAGGGCCCAGCTGTGCCATGGGGGGCTCTGTGCCCTAATTCGTCAGACAAGGGCTGAGTGTAGGAAGTCACAAGAACAATGCATCTTGGAGCAGAAGCTGTCTGTAGAGGGAGTGCGGCTTTGATGTGGGGCATGGCCCTGATTAGGGGTGACGGCCGGGACGGTCAGTGCTCGGGAAGGTGGCATAAGCCCAGATGGCATTTGGGATGCGGGTTTTTGCACCTGGGTCTGTTGAAGTTTGATGAGGTTTAACACGTGCAAACAGTAGCTTTTGTTCTGCAGGACAAAGGCCCTCCTCGACCTGGGCCCAGGCTGAGACCTTGGTGGTGGCAGTGTTTCCTCCCCGTCGCCTCTTGTCACTCTCCTTGTGGAAGTTTAATTAGGACAACGAGCTTTCACAGGCTCATTTCTCACTCCAGCAACTTTCTAACACTTCCTAACGAGGAGGCAGGAGCCTGAGGGCTGTGGGATGGAGAGGGGGCTGCGGGGCTGGCGAGGACCGTTGAGGGGACTGGGAGGGGCTGGGGAGGCGGGGGTGCGTGGAGAGGGGCAGAACAGGCACAGAGGAAGCACAAAACCACAGTGGGTCCCTGGAGAACTGTGGATTGATCTGGGAAGAAGAGAAAATAAAACAAATCTTCACTGGTCTTTGTTTTCTGGGTGGCCAGACAGTAATTTCCCCAAAGTCTCTCTGGTTCTGGAAAAGAAAGCAAAGGATCAATCACTGTTGACTTTGTGGCTTTCAGAACTGGATCACACTGGCCGTTAACACCTTAAACGCCTCTTACTGCCATGCAATCCTTTCCCGTCCACTGGGTTCTAATCAGAGGGGCAGTGATGACCAAACCAAGCCCCCAACCCACTCCTGAACCAGGCTCCACTCCGTGCTTTTTATCCAGGTGTGGACATGGTGGAATGCCGTTCCCTGGGTAGGGGACCGGGAGCCCACATCAAGGGCGTGATCCTGCTGACCTTGATGGAGATGCTGGCTTTCTTGGGCCCAAAGAGCATGAAGAGCTGGGGGTGGAGGGACAGGGGATCCCTGTGTATCCTCACCTGTATCAGTCAGTATAGTTCAGGTTCTGCCACAGTAACAAACACCCAAAATGTGGGAGCTTAAAGACCACACAGCTTGTTTCTTCTACTGCTACGAATCCACGGTGGGTCAGCTAACAGCTCTGCTCCACATCACCCCAACCCCTGGCCCCAAGCTGACAGAGCACGGTCCCATTATTTGCAACACCAGCAATTTGTTTGGTAGCACAAGAGAAAGAGATCATGACGGCACACTGGCTCTTGAAGTGCCTTCATGGAGGTAACGCAGCCCGGTCTTGCTCAGTTTCAAAGCTGTGTGGATATACGTAACTTCCAAGCAGGGACATAGGTCATCCTACCATGCTTCTGGAAGCGAGAACTAGAAACATTTGGTGAGTAGTGCTAGTAAGTTTAGTTATCTGTTGCTGTGTAACAAATTATTCCAAAACCGAGCCGTTTAAAATAATAACTATTTATTTTTCTTACTCAGCAATCTGGAAACAGCTTAGCTGGGTGGTTCTGTCTCAAAATCCCTCATGAAGTTGTGGTTAAAATGTCAGCCAGGGCTGCCGGCAACTGAAGGCTTGACTGGGGCTGGAGGGTCTGGCTCTGAGATGGCACTCACATGGCTACTGTCAGGAGGCCTCCTTGCTTTACCATGTGGAGCTCTCCAATGAGCTGCCTGAGTGTACTCATGACATAGAAGCTGGCTTGTCCCAGAGCTAATGATAAGAGAGAGAGGCAGATGAGGGGAGAGAGAGAGAACAAGCAGGAAACTGCAAGGCTGTTTATGACCTCACACACATTACCTCTGCTTTATTTTATTTATTTATTTGAGACAAAGTCTTGTTCTGTCGCCAGGCACCAGGCTGCAGTGCAGTGGCTCGATCTCTGCTCACTGCAACCTCCGCCTCCCAGGTTCAAGCAATTCTCCTGCCTCAGCCTCCCGAGTTGCTGGGATTACATGTGCGCGCCACCATGCCCAGCTAATGTTTTGTGTTTTTTAGTAGAGAGGGAGTTTCACCGTGTTAGCCAGGATGGTCTCGATCTCTTGACCTCGTGATCCACACGCCTTGGCCTCCCAAAGTGCTGGGATTACAGGTGTGAGCCACTACGCCTGGCTTATTTTTTATTTTATTTTTTTTTGAGACAGAGTCTTGCTCTGTCGCCAGGCTGGAGTGCAATGGCACAATCTTGGCTCACTACAACCTCCACCTCCAAGGCTCAAGTGATTCTCCTGCCTCAGCCTCCTAAGAAGCTGGGACTACAGGCGTGCACCACCACACCCGGCTAATTTTTGTATTTTTAGTAGAGACAGGGTTTCACCATGTTGGTCAGGATGATCTCAATCTCTTGACCTCGTGATCCGCCCGCCTCACCCTCCCAAAGTGCTGGGATTATAGGCGTGAGCCACTGCAACCATCTACTTCTACTTTATTTTATGCATGACAAGCAAGGTGCTAAATCCTGTCCACACTTAAGCAGAGGGAAATTTCGCTCCACCTCTTGAAGAAAGGAGTGTCCAAGAATCTGGGGTCACATCTGAAAACCACCACACCTACACAAGTTCCCCAGGTGAATGTACGGACACTGGGACCAAGATGCAGGGCTGCGGGTCCATCTGGTCCTGGTTCGGCTCAGGCTCTCCAGTTGTGTCCGGGACCTCTTCACCTGTCCCTGTCCCTCTCCAACGGAGACAAGAGGAGAGGCCCCAGGAGAGTGAGAGGAGGAGAGTGCACGGTTTCCAAAACAGTCTCATTGTCTTCCCTTCCTTCTCTCTGTCTTTCTTTGAGACAAACAGAGAGAAGGAAGAGAAGCACAGGAGCCTTTGGCATCTTTAAACTTTAATATTCTGTGGCTCTGTCTCCAAACTGAGAATCCCCGCTGATCTGACAGCTGTGTGGGCTGTCAAGGGGTGTATCTGAAAATCTTCCTACCCACAGGAACTTTCTCCCTGGCTTAACGTGCTCCACCACTGGTGGGTGTGGCCTGTTGGAGCCAGCGGTCTCTGCCTGGGCAGACAGAAATGCTCCTTTGTGCAGAGGGTGAGCAAGCAGGAGAGCTCCTCACTAAGTACACACTAAGCACACAAGCTTCCCAGGGGATGGGAGTCGATTTTGTACTACAGCAAAATATACCTGTCCCTTTGAGTTACGAGAGAAAGTTCAGGACTAAGGTTCCACTATCCATCCTGGTGCATGTGAGACTCCCAGCAGCAATGCCAAACAATCAGTGCTAGACAGGTAGGACAGGGCAAAGGCCCTCAAAGAAGGCCCAGCGGGAAGTCGGCAGATAGAGTGAGGGAGGCCGGGCGGGGGATGGACCAGGCTTTCGGCCATAGGCCTGCCCCAGAGGCTCTGGCCTGCTAAGGGTAGGGAGACTTTCACACCTCTGGACAGCCCACACTGCTGCTGGTGGGGCATCCGCCATTTGGAGAGGGAGCTGTGAGAATATCAAGGGTAGAAAATGCCTCTGCCCTGGTTGCTAAGAAAAGCTGTCAGGAAGGACAGTGGTCTTCCGTTAACCTCCATCTTCTGTATTTCTAGAACAGCTGGGGTTAGGGAGAGGAGGTGTTTTGGGTTCTCACCTTTCCTGGAGCTCTGGCCTAGTGGAGAGCTCAGTGCCCGAAGGCTCCTTTCTGGGCCCTTGGAAGTGGGGTGCTTGGTGTAAGTGGGGGGCTGGGGCAGTGCTGTCCCAGAGGACAGGCACATCGAGGGCAGTGGGGCTGCTGAGGGCTGGGGCGGGTTGCTGGTCACGAAGCAGCACATTTCCTGACATAACCTTACTATTCACTTTTTGATCAATAATTAGCAAAATTATTGGAAAGAGAGAACATATGAATTTTGGCCCAGAGAAAAGTTCAGGGGACTTACTGCAGCCAGTAGGCACATCCTACCAGTGATGCTCGATGTGGCTGAGAACTGGGCTGCAGGGTGACCCCAGGAAAGCCTGGCCTGTCCATGTGCACGAGGTGGGAAGCCCCGAGGGACTGAGCTTTCCTGCCAGAGCCACGATCCCTCCTCCTGGGCAGCAAGGGTGGGAAACGGTTACCCCAGCAAGTTCCCAGGGCCTACCAGAGCTTGTTCAACCTGGGCCAGTTCCTTTCTTGGGGTTAGCTTTTTTGTTGTTGTTGTTTGTTCGTTTTTTTGAGACAGAGTCTCACTCCCTCACCAGGCTGGAGTGCAGTGGTGCAATCTCGGCTCACCGTAACCTCTGCCTCCCGGGTTCAAGCAATTCTCCTGCCTCAGCCTCCCAAGTAGCTGGTACTACAGGTGCGCGCCATAATGGCCAGCTAATTTTGTATTTTTAGTAGAGACAGGGTTTTACCATGTTGGCCAGGATGGTCTCGATCTCATGACCTCGAGATCCTCCTGCCTTGGCCTCCCGAAGTGCTGGGACTATAGGCATGAGCTACTGCGCCTGGCCTAGGGGAAGGTTTTCTTCTTTCCATTGTTTTTTTCTAACTCTCCTGCTACTAAGTCTTTGAGACTTTGCTTTTGATGAGACTGAACCCTTGTTGCCCATCAAAAAGTGAATGAACTCCTGGGGGGAGCGATGATTGGGAAATGGTTTGGCAGAACCTGCCAAAACTGCACATCCTCTGTGGTCGGGGAAGTTCACTCCCAGGTATACGCCCAAGGGAGACAAGTGCTTTCACCCAGACGAGTGTTCACAGTTTTCTTCCTAAGAGGGATAACTGTGAAACACCCCAATGTCCATAAAATGTAGAACAGATAAATAAATATCCACACAAAGGAACACTAACTGCAGTGAAAATGCAGGAGCCCAGCCCTACAGAGCAACACAGATGGACCCCAGACACGTACCCTTGAGAGAAAGAAGCCGGTCAGCCAGAGTGGATATAAAATTCGTAGTTCCAGTTATGGAAAATCCAAGGATAGGCAAAACCATTCCAGGGGAGAGAAATCAGGACGGTGGCTCCCTTGGGTGGGGTCTTGACAGGGAGGGGTCTGAGAGCCTTCAAGGGCAGAAAATGATCTATTTCTTGATACTGGTGGTGGTTACACGCATATTCACACAGGCGAAAAATTCATCAACATATGCATTTCAAATGTATGCACTTGATGTGTGTGATACTTAGAAAAAGAAAGGTAAAATAAGTGGGAAACAGATTTTCTGTATGTTCTGGGTTTTTTGGAGGTTTTAAGAGATGTTTCCTTAACAATGAAGAAGAATTGACCATTCCATAAAAAAACAAAAAACAAAAAAAACAAAAAAAAACCAGTTCACATGTCACTTTGCCTCCCGGACTTTGGAGTCTTTTGAGGGAGAAATAATTTTCGGGGGAAATGACACTCTAGTCCTGGAACCTTCTCCCATGAGGAGGCGATCCCTGCCCCTCCTCTCCCTGTTGAGGTTTGTGTAGCAGCAGATAGTTTCAACTTTCAATGTCATCTTCCAAGCAAAGAGTTCTCATTATGGTCTAATTACCTTGGCGATGGGAAACGGGAAATGAACAGCTAAGCTATTGAACTTGGGGAAAAAGAAGAGAACAGCTTCCCACTAATACTTTTAAAGCTTCAGAAAGATCACTGCCCAGGCTCCTCAGGGCTACTAAGTATGTTCAAACTTTGCCCAATTACATATTTTACAAGGAAACCAAAGAAAGAACGAATCCAAAACAGTGTCATTTTAATCTTCCAGATAAATAAAAATAAAAATGTGTTTGGAAGCTACAAATAAATACATTTTATATTTTAAAATGCCTAATTACATATTTGCCTAAGGAATTTCTGCACATTGTGATAAAAATTAATATACATAGTATATTTTCCCCTGAAGGATACAAATATAAAAACAAATATAAAACGCTCAATTTTTCTGATGGTGTAATGAGGTCCAGTCAATAGGATTCCCTTTTCTTCTCTAATATTTATGGTTTTGGGGAACATTCTAGGCAAAGGAACTTTGTCAAAGGGATTGTAGTGGGAGAAAAATCCCAAGAAATAGGGGTGCCTTTTTCCCGTCAAGTGCTTTATATAACAGTCACCTACCCTCCACCCCCTCTTCCATCCCAGAGAGCATTTCTTCTAAGGGAATGGCGAAAAGTGGATCCCTAAATGATTTCTCATTGTCCTTGTAAAATATATGTTGCGCCGCCAAGCTCAGAGAATGGGCCTCCATGAGAAGCATGTCCATGTTCTGCTGCCAGTCTCTGTGATATCGGATACCACATGAAAACTAAGAAAGCAAAGAAGATAGACGTGGGAACGCTGGGAAACAAAATCTGTATATTTTATTTCAAAGGGAAACTCTTCATTAATGTCTGTCCCTGCCTTTGTGAGACATGCTGAGCATAGGCGCACTTTTAATCAAGTAAATTAAACTTGCTTTACAGCAGGACGAAGCGGCCGGATTGCATCCTGCTACAGAGATCAGCTTAGATGAGTAAAAACACACCATGTTCCTTGAAATACAACACTCGGCAGGAAATAATTTCTGTTGCCCCATTTTTAAGGAAAAATTCTACAAACAAATAGAGCCCTTTGTCAACAGTTCGGAAGTAAAGGAAGGCATTTAGAAGGGTTAACTAGACACAGACTTTCAATATCGTTTGTGCCAACCACAGAGCCTCAAACGTGGCTTTAACTGGTTTTCCGTCACTCTCAAAGCACAACTGTGTATTTAGCAAAAGCTAATGGCTTTACTGAAATTTACTTCAAATTATTAAAATAACAATAGCTCAATAGGAATTCGCTTCCTGCTTTGAGTCAAAAGTGTGTGCTTGGCTTTATTTTTCCAAATAATCATCTAAGATGCTACATGAGCCACATGGCTGATTAGTTGCTTACATTTACAGGTAATATTCACATGTAAGTAAGTGGTAGAAGGAATGATACAAGAATTCTCACACAGACACAATTGTACTTTGTTGTTCTTGGTGGTGGTGGTGAGCTACATTTTATAACTGTCTTAGCTATTCAGAGTCAAGAAAGGACATTTTGGCCAGGCATGGTAACTCATGCCTGTAATCCCAGTGCTTTGGGAGACCAAGGTGGATGGACCACCTGAGGCCAGGAGTAGAGACCAGCCTGGCCAACATGTTGAAACCTCATCTCTACTAAAAATATAAAACAATTAGCTGGGCATAGTGGCAGATACCTGTAATCCCAGCTACTTGGGAGGCTGAGGCCAGAGAATCGCTTGAACCTGGGAGTTGGAGGTTGCAGTGAGCCGAGATTGCACCACTGCACTCCAGCCTGGTCAACAGAGCAAGACTCTATCTCCAAAAAAAAAAAAAAAGGCATTTTATTGGATGTTGGAAATTGCTGTTCTGTGGGCAAATAGCTATCACTGGATCACCCCTTTTCAATTGCAGCTACGCGCTGCAACCATCAATTCTCCCTGGAGCTCCTGGGAAAGGGTTATCTCTGACCTCACCTCATGCCCAGCTTAGAATCTGCCTCTCCTAGACCCCAGGGAATGCCACACCCTTGAGTGTTGGTGGAGAGGGTTGGAGGATTGAAGATTACCCATTACATTCAGGTGTTGAACCATGAGGGGTCCAGAGATGAGTAACAGCTACTGCCTTCCAGCAAGGACCTTGTGTTTCATTGAGACAAAGAAATGTGAATATAAAAGGGAGTTATCTTCAAAAAGTTACACTGGTGTTTGTGTCTGGATTTGTCATAGATGCCGTCTGGTTCTCCACACTTAGGAATGGTCCTGCTGTCCTTTCATCAGTGAGGGCTGAGGTCGTGGTCAGCTGGACAACCTGAGCCCTACAACAGCCTGCCTTGACTCCTGCCTCCAGACTGGACTCCGCTGGGTTCTCAGAGCCGTCCCTTTCTGTGACTGCTGTATTAGCCATGGTGTAAAGGGTGAAAGGCGCAACAGTAGGTTTTCTTCTGGAAAGTCAGTGTTCTGAAAGAAAAGTGGGATCACCGGGTTTCATTGGTTTCCAAGGGCAGCCATCCACAGAGTGCCCCCTGGCTGAGCCCATGCCACATAGCCGGCATTCTTATCTGGTGATGGCTTCAGGAGGGTGCCAGTGTCTGGGGGCAGGAAGGGTCGATTTTAGGCCTCCAATCTCTCCACAGCCTTAGCCCTTCCTCTTCTCATCTTGTCAAAGGTCACCTGAGGGTTCTGTGGTCCTTGCCAATGTGGTTCTTCTACATCGATGCGGGTACCCTCTGCCATTTGCCTATGGCTGACACAAGAGCCAGGGTCTGCTGAAGCCAGGGCAAACAGGACCAGCGGGAGGCAGCTTTGGACAAGCCGGTCCTCCACAGGCAGGGGTGTGATTGGGTCCTAGGGCCCCCTCTCCACTGTGGGCCTGGGGAGGCCGAGGCCGCCCCAGATAACATGTTCCAGGTGTTCAGCCCCAAAACAAAGAGGCTTTTCTCTGTTGCCTGAGAATGAAGAGTCCTCACTAGTTGCATAAGTTTTTTCCGAGATGGTAATATTTGGTTACAGTACGATCTGTTATTTCACAGGAAACCCAGCAGAGGTGCCCGTAATTTGATTCATGTAGTAACTGGGAAAACTCAGAGCAGGGAGCTCTCGGGATGGAAGGGGGATGCTAGCTCCTTAACACAGTGTTCAGTGGGTTAGTGTTCAGCTCTCTGCACAGAGCCTTGGATGAGAGACTGCCAGGTCCCTGGCCACCTCCTGGGGTCAAGGTCAGCCAAGGAAGCTCTGTGCATTCCTCTAAGTGTAACACCCCAAACAGTTTCCAGGACCCACATATTCCATCTGATTTAATCTTTCTAGTGATTGCTAATGGGCCACAAAAGCCTGAACAAGTACCATTACCCAACAGGACTGACTCCAACATTTCAGTGTCAAAAGCCAATTGCTACAGATTTGCTGGGGACACTATAGTATTTCGTACCTGAAGTACATAATTTTATAAAGTCTCTGTGATGACTTGAAAGAATATGTATAGGTTCACCTACACAGCTTATATAAAGTCATATCTTTCCAGGGACTTTTATGTATACATCACTACTACATCAGTTAAATCAATCTATGGTTCACCATAAGTTAATATTTAATATCCAGTTATATTAATTTTATTCATTAACATGAAATGAACATGAATGAAATTGATATATAAATGAAATTAATACAATTGGATATTCAATTTATGATGTGTATGCCTGGCTTAAAATCTAATGCACTAGGATATATTTTATCCAAGATTAAATGCACTAAGAAACAGATAGATGTAAGTGTGATTAAATAAGGTTTTGATCAGCTCTCAGATCTGATGATGTATGTACTTAAGTACTCTCAAAGGGCAGGATTTTGCTGTCTAGGGCCAGGCAGAAACATGGTAAAGGATTGAGAACCTCTTTTGAGGAACACAACAACCCCCAGTGTCACTCTTGCTCCCAATTCCAGGAGGTGCCCATGGCCAGTTTCTCAGACAAAGGATGGGGACAACATCCAAGAACTTTAAAATATCCTGTTGACAGGTATTGTGGGAAAGTAAGAGTTCTACTGAGCAAGTCACTGTTTCTTGTTCTTGTGAGTCCATCTGTTGGGGAACCAGGGCTGTTGAATGATGGATCTTACTGGTGACTGGCAGTCATAGGCTCGAAGGATGGGGGAGAGGGTTGGGGTTGGGGATGTCATACATGGGGGCTCAGGAGGAAGGTGGAAACCATGAATGTAGTTATTGCTAGCATCCCGATCTCTGCTCCAGGCCTCCCACCTTTACCCTGGTCCTCCAGGTGGGCACGCTCCCTGCTGGACTCTGATGTGTACTGCACATTGTTCAGGTCACAAAGCTGTCATCTGGAGATGCCCAGTTCCTGACTGCCAATATAGGCTTTGGCCCACTTACACTGGACCTGGCTTCCCAGGGCTGTTTACCACAGCTTGGAGTAGTTGATATAAACAGAGTAGAAGTACTAAAACCAACACATAGCATCCTCTCTCATCCGTTTTCCTAGGTTTGTTTTTGTTTTTTTAGATGGTGTCTCCCTCTGTCGCCTAGGCTGGAGTGCAGTGGCACGATCTCAGCTCACTGCAACCTCTGCCTCCCCGGTTCAAGTGATTCTCCTGCCTCGGCCTCCTGAGTAGCTGGGATTATAGGTGTATGCCACCATGTCAAGCTAATTTTTCTATTTTTAGTAGAGGTAGGGTTTCGCCATATTGGCCAGGCTGGTCTGGAACTCCTGACCTCAGATAATCTGTCTGCCTTGGCTTCCCAAAATGCTGGGATTATAGGCCTGAGGCACTGTACCCAGCCGTTTTCCTAGGTGTTAACATATATTGCCTTTCTGCCACTACGGAAGTGCAGAGCCAGGTTTCTGCAGGTGCCAAATGCTGCCTTCCCCAAGTCTCGGAATCTTACTGTTCTTTACTTTCATTTGTAGTATGGGTCAAACACTCAAATTATTTAGATGTGTTATGCATGATTATCTTATAAATATTTTTGACTCATTAAAATAGTGCAACAGTTAAAAATAATTACTAAAGTATTTACTTTGTTTCAAATAATTACTAATATATTCAGATACTTTGTGCAATTTTCAACTTTGTCAAAATTAAAAAATAACTAAAATATTTAGATACTTTGTTTCAATTGTTTCAACTTTGTCAAAATTATGAAAATCACTAAAAGATAACCTTTCCCCTGTCTAAGTGAACTTTTGTACCCTCTGACCAGCATCACCCCAGCTCCCCATGCTCCAGCCCCTGGTGACCTCCATTCTGCTCTACTCTGTTTGTATGAGTTCAATGTTTCTTTTGTTCTGTTTTGTTTTGTTTGAGGCAGAGTTTTGCTCTTGTTGCCCAGGCTGGAGTGCAACGGAGTAATCTTGGCTCCCTGCAACCTCCACTTCTCCTCTGTCAGCCTCCCGAGTAGCTGGAATTACAGGTGCACGCCACCATGCCTGGCTAATTTTTGTATTTTTAGTAGAGATGGGGTTTCATCATATTGGTCAGGCTGGTCTCGAACTCCGGGCCTCAGGTTATCTGGCTGTCTCAGCCTCCTAAAGTGCTGGAATTAGAGGCGTGAGCCACTGTTTCCGGCTGAGTTCAATGTTTTAAGATTCCACCTATGGGTAAGAGGTGAGATCATGCAGTATTTGTCTTTCTGTGCCTGAGATAAATAAACTGTTAGTTTATAACACTTATTTTAAGGAGCCTTTTTTTTTCTTTCTTTTTTTAGTGGAGTGGTGCGATCTTGGTTCACTGCAAGCTCCCCCTCCCGGGTTCCGATTCTCCTGTCTCAGCCTCCGGAGTAGCTGGGATTACAGGCGCATGCCACCACACCCGGCTAATTTTTGTATTTTTAGCAGAGATGGGGTTTCGCCATGTTGGTCAGGCTGGTCTCGAACTCCTGACCTCAGGAGGTCCACCCACCTCAGCCTCCCAAAGTTCTGGTATTACAGGTGTGAGCCACTGTGCCTGGCCACTTACCTCTTCTTAAAAATGAGAGTTGAGCTCTAGAAGCTCTCCAGTTCCTTCTGTCTCTAAAATTTTAAGTTCTAAGTTAAGTTTTTATTTGTTAGTCCCCTTTTAGCCAGCACATTCCCAAATAAGCATAGTCAGATCAGCCCTTTTTACCCCAACGGACATTATGAAAGATTTTAAACAAACAGGAAAGGTGAAAAGACAGTACAACAAATACCTGCGCGCTCGCCACAAAGATTCAGCAATTGAGGACAGCTGCCACGTTTGCCTTATGTCTGTCCTTGTCAAACCATTTTAAATTAAGTCGCAGACATCATGGCCCTTTACCCCCCAAGATCTCAGCATGCAATTCCTAGAAATAAGGCATTTTTCTGCCTGACACAACACAGTCATCATACCTGAGAAAACAGACAATACTGGATGGTCTGCTAACTGTAGTGTCTGCGGTACTGGAATATCCTCTAAGAAGACATACATTTCTTTTCATCTAAAACAGCACCCCCCCGCCACCTTGCGCTTTCCCCAATAACACTGGATTTTTAAAAGAGATGCGGCCTAATACCTTGTACAATATTCTCTTTCCTCACGGCATTGTTTAATTGTACTTTGAAGATTCAGTCAAGGCTGGCTTGGGGTCAGGTTCAATGTTATTGGTAGGGCTCCCTCCTGAGTGAGGCTGTGCATCCCCTTGCTCTTTGGAGGGACGTTCCGAGCAGCCTGAGAGGCTAAGCCACAATGCCCCCAACTCCCGGACCCCCTGGAAAAAGCAGCTAACAGCCTGGGTTCAGACCTCGGCTCTCCCACGGACTGCAGGGGATTATGGTTTCCTCATGTGGGGAGTGCAGCAGTCTCTCATTGCTGTTGTGAGAGGGTTCTATACATAATACTGGTAAAGTGCCAGAGAATCATCATCATCAGAAGAGGTAGGCTACTTTTTTTTTTTTTTTTTGAGATGGAGTCTTGCTCTGTCGCCCAGGCTGGAGTGCAGTGGCATGATCTCGGCTCACTGCAACCTCCACAGTCCAGGTTCAAGCAATTCCCCTGCCTCAGCCTCCTGAGTAGCTGGGACTACAGGCGCATGTCACCACTCCTGGCTAATTTTTTGTATTTTTTAGTAGACAGGGGGTTTCACCATGTTGGCCAGGGTTGTCTCGATCTCTTGACCTGCCCTCCTTGGCCTCCCAAAGTGCTGGGATTACAGGCATGAGCCACCGTGCCGGGCCAAGGTAGGCTACTTTCAAACAGCCTCTGTGAGGAGACCCAGATACATTCACAGGACGTGGCAGGGAACAGGGCAGGGTGTTTGGAGGCTTTGTGTTGAGTGTATTTCATGTACTGGTTCTATAAATCCAGTGAGGCAGCAGTGTGAGCAGCTCTGGGACCCTGAGGTCCTTAGGGGTACACACTTCTCCCTCCAGCACACACAGACTCCACACGCACACCTGTCTCTCACAGCAGCACAACTGCAAACTGCAAATACACATGATCCCCCAGTTACCTAACGAGACACAAGCAGGTAACTATGATCCCAGCAAGCGCTGAATACAGTTAATTATGTTTCATCACCTCTATCCGCCTGCTGTGGGTTTACTATACTTTTTCTTAGATGGCAAATAAGAAAGCTTTTTATTTTAAATGACAGCAGGGCAAGAATAAGGTTGCTGATCTCCCTGAGACACAAGAGGGTGCAATGACAGATAGAGGCTGGAAACCAAGAGTCATTTTCCTTAAAAGACTTAAACAACTTGAAAGTCATTCTTTAAATGACTTGGATCTGTACTAGTGAGTTTCAAGGTCCTAATTAAAAACAGAAAGCGGGCGGGCGGAGGAGGAGGGAGGAATGTCAGAGCTAAGTGGATAGTATTCGGGGTACAGCTCTCATTGGAATGCACAGACTCTGCAGCTCCTTTTCAAATGCTCCTTGCTGGCTGGAGTCACGGCATTACCAGAATCACTGTGTTCAGGTGTCCTTTCAGGGGCAGTGGGTGGCAGTGGCGGGCTTACTCAGGAACTTTTGCCTGAGAAGGGAAAAGAGGTCGAGCCGCCTCACCATCAAGTTTGTCCACCCTGTTTTCTTAATGACCCGATTTGGGACTTCAGACAAATGAGTCTCTGATGTTTCATGTGTTTGAGTACAGGCTGAGTTTGAAGTGGTTCCTTCTTGCCCCCTCCTTAGGTCTTTATGAACACTAAAATCCTATAACTAGAATCCCGTCTGAATTGGGTTTTCTATGTCTTCAGATGTTTTATTGCTTGCCACAGTAATCACAAGAAGATACATAACATACCGAATAGTTAATCGTCAGGCAAATCAGTTTGTGTTGTTTGGAAGATTTGCCCACTTGGGCTGGCAAGGCTGCGGTAAAGCTGGCACTGGTGGCTCTGCAGATTGGGTCTATCACTTTGGGAAGAGTAATAACTTAGTGATGTGTATAAAAATGTTCCATATTATTTGACTAATATGGCCCCTTGGGAACTAATCCCAAGATAACTGAAGAAAAATATGGTATGTGTGAAAGTCCATTACAGCGGATCATACAGTGGCAAAGCTGGAAAGTATAGTATGATATCTGGCAATTAATAATTATGTAAATGCTAGAAATGGGGGAGATATCCAAGATCTAATATTTTTGAAAGGTAAAGCAACCAAATTATATCTCCACTGTGATTATAATTATGTAAGCACACATCAGGGAGTATATGAAAACAGGGCGAAGTAGTGAAATTACGGGTGAAATTGTTTTTATTCATTGTTCTTTACATTTTTTTGCTTTAAAACCTTTAAAAAATTGCCAGCTTTGTGTCAGGTTTGGCTCACAATTCTGTGCTGCATACACAGAAGGCACACATTAGACGAGTTAGTTGCTTTTTAAGATACTCAGCAACAAGAAGCAGAAAAACAAAAAAAAGAAAGTCAGACCGTGTCACTGACTATAAACAAGGCAACCTGTTGTTCCAATCCTTGGTTCATTGGAAGTGGACACATCAAAGTGGCACATAGGGCAGCTTTCAGTCAGCCGGAGCTGAGCCCCAAGCCAACACGGACCTTCCTCAGCTGTGTGGCTAGTTGACCTGAGCCTCAATGTCCCCATCTGGGCAATGAGAAGACAGCATTCACCTGTGTAGGGCAGAGGTGGGATTGGAGATTCTGAACCTGATGAGTGTGGACTCTTAAGAAGACTAGCCTTTCTCTGAGAGGGATTGAAGATGTTTATTTTCCCCCTTTATTACCTTGTGGAAAACACTGATATGTGCACCAGATGGCATGAAACATAGGTTGCTATGAAGCTTCCCTTCGATGCCTGCTTATGAAGCAGGACCAGTAGTGACTTGACCTGTCCCTGTCCTGCTAACCGCCAGGGACCAGCTCTCTCCTCAGTTTGAAAATGAGTTTAAAACCCCAAATGCATACGTGTCTGAACCGTATCAGAAGGCATGGCTAAGCAACTGAAATGTCAGTTCCTGAAACTGGAGTGATTTGGAGACGAGAAGAAAGAACTATTTCTGAATGAGGTGAATGCATGAAAGGAAAGGGAATGATTTCTAAATAGAAAAAGATGTGTTTATGCATTGGGTTCAGAGTTATCTTAATAGGTAGCCCGGTGGCTGGTGTCATTGGGAGTGATGGCTAAAGATCACTCTGATTTGATCTTTTGCTGCAAGCAGCCTGGTGTTGCCATCAGAAGACTGTGTCAAAAACAGAAATGGCTGCCCAAAGATTGTCAATTTTGTGAGTTCTAAGACAGACCTCTTCCATGAACTCAAAAAGCATGGCGTCAAGAAGAGGTGATTAGGTGGGGCATGGTGGCTCACACCTGTAATCCCAGCATTTTGGGAGGCAGAGGTGGCAGGATCACCTGAGATCAGGAGTTTGAGACCAGCCTGGCCAACATGGTGAAAATCCATCTCTACTAAAATACAAAAATTAGCCAGGTGTGGTGGCACATGCTGGTAATCCCAGCTACTCAGGAGGCTGAGGCATGAGAATCATTTGAACCTGGGCAGCAGAGGCTTCAGTGACTTGAGATTGCACCACTGCACTCCAGCCTGAGTGACGAAGTGAGACTATGGCTCAAAAAAAAAAAAAGGTGATTGGTAGGTGGCCCCTTCCTCCTCCACATCAAGCTGCTGCAGCTGCCAGAAAAGAAGCCTTCTACCACCAGCAGAAAAGGAGCGGAGCCCAGGGCATCACCAGGAGTGCCTGCTAGTATACGGGCACCTTGCCACCCTCCCTCTCCATTCACCCAGACATATGAGCGGGGGCAATGGAAAAGGATTCTTCACAGAGCACTTGGGCACACTGTATCAGAGAAAAACTTACAGAGTCGTTCATGGTTTTACTTGAATTCAAGAAGTGAAGCTCTATTCTCCATATTGTTATGTTCTTCCTAAACCATGATCTTCTAAAAAGAAATGACATTTCAGTCTTCTCCTTGAGGAGCTGACAGTGAAGCTATACCTAGTGAAAAACGTGTTCTTGCAGCAACTCTGGTGGCAGCTGTCCCTGAGGAAGCTTCGGTGTGTGGAAGCTATCAAAACAAGAAATGTGGACATTTAATCTTGTAACACTTAATCTGGTGGTGCTGGTTTCATGTTATTTTCCTTTTAAGAAACTGGGGCTGGGCATGGTGGCTCACGCCTGTAATCCCAGCACTTTGGGAGGCCAAGACGAGCAGATCACTTGAGGACAGAAGTTTGAGACCAGCCTGGTCAATATGGTTAAACCCCGTCTCTGCTAAGAATACAAAAATTAGCTGGGCTCAGTGGCATGGGCCTGTAGTCCCAGCTACTTGGGAGGCTGAGGCAGGAGAATCGGTCGAACCTGGGAGGCAGAGGTTGGCTCCGAATCCGGGAGGCAGAGGTTGCGGTGAGCCAAGATCACGGCACTGTGCTCCAGCCTGGGCGACAGAGCAAGACTCTTTCTCAAAAAAAAAAAAAGCTATTACATTAATGAAGTTGGTGTATATTTTCTGTTTTTTTTTTTGTTTTGTTTTTTTAAAGAGTTATCTTAGGTAAATACACAGTTATTCTGATTCCGGTCTCGAATGGGACCTAACCATGAGCCAAAAGCAGAGCAGTCAGATGATTTCTGATGTGCCCCCGAAAGGCACAGTCGCAGGGTGCCTGAGTGTCCTCCTCTCCGCCCTTGGAGGGGGTCAAGAAGCAGCCCATGCTCAGCCCCTCCCCAGGGCCCCCTGCATGCCTCCTCTCTCTCCAGTGACGTGACAGGACCTCCCTGAGTGGCCAGAATCGAATATCTGTGACCTGGGTCCTTCAGGAGTAAGTCTTGGTCAGCAGATGGAACTCTGAAGCTACTGACTTTATCTGACCTCGGGACAATGGGTCTAAAGGACTCTGGGATAACAGCTAAGTGTAGCTCCACTGAGGCAAGGTGTCGTCCTCATGTATGTTTCCCAAACATCTCTTGGCCCTTCACTCGATCAGGTTGCAGAGACCCCACAGCAGGCGAACAAGCTGTTCACACTGTGCACCACATACCATCCAGGTGTCAACTGAGGTCATGGGGCCCGTGCTCAGAAAACTTATTGCCCTCACAGGAGCAGCCAACACTGCCCCGTTGGGAGTGGGCCCGCATTTCACTTCAACAAGCCAGCCCTGTCTGAAACATACGCAGACAGCTCAGGGCTGGGGGACCATGATTTTGACTTTCCTCATAAGGGACAAATCCTTGTTCTTTGAGGGTGGGCTTCGTGTTTGAAAACAGTTCTAAGTCACTCAGATCTGGCGTAGAAATAATCATAGTAGTTTGTTTTTTGTAAAGAAAACAAACAATCAATCATCTTTTTTTTTTCTTTTTTGTTTTCTTTACAAAAAATCTTTTGACTGTAAGCAAGGTAACGAGGCCACTTTTTTTGGTGAGACTTATAATCTTTTTTGGTGAGGTTTATTGGCAAGGTGAGTTCCCACTCCACAATTCCAAGTATATTTTAAAGCTGCATCACGGGAGTGGGCGTCCAGCCACCCAAAGGGGCTGCTTTGAAAGGCAGCACCCGGAGGAAGGTGTGGATTTGGACCCAGCTGTTCAGGACTCAGTTTATTCCATGCTTTTCCAACACAGCTGTGCTCTGAAAGAGACATCCACTAACTAGGTCCGTCCCACTTCCTGCCACTTCCCCACACACTGACCTGCATGCTTGTTAGTTGCATTAATCTAAACAGTACATTCTGTAAATTATTACATGTCATCAGCCAATCAGCCAGAGATCATAGCACAGAGACTATTTGAATTGTTTTCTTCTTTCCTTCAAAATACTGTCCCAGGGCTATTGGGTCTCTGACATTTACAAATTATCATCACATCAAGAATTAGTGGATACTTTGAACTCAATCAAAAACAAAACAAAACAGCAACAACAACAACAAAACACCAAACAAATCCTCACTGTAAACTCTATTTCAGAAAACTCCATAGTACCAGGAGCTCCCGGAACTAGGTGTGTATTACCAGCCTCTTTCTTGCTAGTTTCCCATTATCTATGTTAAAAACAAAAAACAAAAAACAAGAGCATGCCCCAATTCAGTGACTCCAGCTTATTTTTGTAAACACAACTCTTGACGCTAACACAGGGCAAGGTAAAGCTGATGGTCCGGCTGTCAAATAGGAAACACTTCCCATGTCTTCTCTCACCTAGTAACATGCTTCGTTGCCAGAGAGACAACTAGCACTTAGCTGCCCAGCAAGAGGACTAAGCAACTTCTTGGCCAGAGGATAGTTAAGTGCTCAAACCCGTGCTGCCGACTTCAGGTTGTACATGTATGTATTCTGGGGAATGTGTGCAAGCTTCTGCCTTGGCTGTATTTACGGATGTTATTTATGTCAGTTGAGTCAAATGGCAAGTTTGCTAGAGTCAGTCTTCAAACACGTGGACAAGGCTCTGGCTGCTCTGGAAAATATAATGATGATGATAGGAAGGGAAAGAGCCTCACATCATAAACAAAGCTGGAAATAAGGAATTTAGCGAAAACACAGAAAATACGTGTGTGTGTATGTGAACTGACCCAGGCCAAAATTAAACAAACCAGGCAGGAGGGGAAAGACTTTCCAGCTTGCTGAGGGTCTAAGGCGGCCTTCTCTGATTGTTATCTGCTGCTGATTACCTGGTTTTGAAGGTAAAAGCAAAACGTGCTCACACCTTCGAGGATAACATTAATCCCCTCGGCAGAAACCCTAGCACCAAACCCAGCGCAGGCACTGTGGTCGGAGAATTTCACTTTTTGCTTTATCTCTGCTGTCCATCTGGCTGTCAGGGCTGTCACATACCTGCAGCCTACAGCCTGGAAACCAGGCACTTTGATGTTCTAAAGGACGCTTTATTTGGGGTAATTTTCGCCAATTCTTACGTTATTGTGTAGGATATTCAGAGATTCAGAGAATGAGTGATGGCTTTGTCTGCTAAGATCAGAGCAATTTGCAAGCTTTACTAAGGGACAAGGTCTCATAAAGGCACTTTTGAGCTGGAGTCTGTCAACACCACTGAGAACTGGCATGACATCAAGCTCTATGATTATGGATAGCTTCAGCATCAGTGGGCAGAGAGAAAGGTCGTGGGCATGTGGAATTCCTCCTAGCCAGAGCAGGAAGCCTTACAGCTTATGACTGGCTTCATATTAGATTAATTTTTTTAATTAAAAAGGTAATCATATACACGGGAACAAAGTCAAATTGTACAATGGAAAGCAAGTCTGTCTCCCATCCTAAATTCCTAATTGAGTTCTTCTCTCAGGAGCAGTCACTGTTGCTCAATTCCTGTGGGCGTAAATACTCTAGGAGTTCATCCAGCAGGGTCCTCCTCCACCTTCTACGCGGAAGGGAGTTGCACCATGACACCCTCTGTCCCTTGGTTTGTTCACTTAGTATCTTGTAGGTGATTCTTTAACTATGATCATGGCTAAGTCTTTTGTGTTCTCACTATGTCCAGGACACCAGGCTTCGTATCGGTACCTATATTTGTAATCCTCTCAACAGTCTTATGAGTGGGTACAATTATTAAGCTCGTTTTACAGATGTACAAATAAAGGCATCGAGGGATACATGACCTGCCCAAGGCCTCCAGTCTAGAGAGGCCAACCCAGGATTTTCACCCCGGACGCTGTTCAGGACCCTACCAATGTTATCACCCCAGAGGCACCTCATTCTTAAAAACAGATACTATTATATAATAATTGATAACTACAATGGCGCGTATAAGGAGTATGTAGTTTTCTTTTTTTTTTCTTTTTTGATGCAGTCTTGCTTTGTCTCCCGGGCTGGAGTACAATGGTGCAATCTCGGCTCACTACAACCTCCACCTCCTAGGTTCAAGTGATTCTCCCGCCTCAGTCTCCCAAGTAGCTAGGATTGCAGGTGCCCGCATAGGATTACTATGTCCTAGTTCGTCATTCATTTTCACCATTCTGTTGTATTTTTTTGGGTGCATGTACTTTACCTTATGTAGTTAAATAAGGGGGGAGAGCCTATTGGTATTTTTATTGAGATCACATTAGTTTAGGGAAAATTATTTTCAGCACTTAACAATTTTGATGTTTTCTACCCAATAATAAAGTAGTTCTCCATATTTTAGTCTTCTCTTGTCTGTTGGTATCATTTAGAAAGGGTATTTATCTAGGATCTGTGTATTTCTTATAAAGTATAGTCCCAGATATTCTTTTGTTTTTATTTTTACTCTTTTCTTCCATTATATTTTCTAATGAGTTGCTGCTTGCACATGAGAAGCTACTGATTTTTGTTTAATTTTGTTGCCAGTGATATTAATAAATCTCTTGTTTATAACAATTTTTCAGTTGATTCTCTTGTGTGTGAGTGTGTATTTGAAGCATACTATTGTATTATCTGCAAATAATAAAACATTTGCTTCTTTCTCAATTTTTATGCAGTTTGTTTCTCTTGTCTAATTACATTAATGAGTAATTCAAATACAATCTAAAATTGTTGTGGTAATTGTGAGCATTCTGGCCTCTTTCTTGACTTCAGTAGAAATTTTGTCATTAAATACAATGCTGATACCAATACTGGTACATGTGTGTAAAATCATGATAAATGGGTATGTTCCTATTTTATTAAGATGTTAAATTTTGAATTATGTTGAACTTAATGCCTTTCCTTTCTTTTTTTTTATTTTTGAGATGGTTCTCACTCTGTCACACAGGCTGGAGTGCAGTGGCAAGATTCCAGCTCACTGCAACCTCTGCCTCCTGGGTTCAAGCGATTCTCCTGCCTTGGCCTCCCGAGTAGTTGGGATTACAGGTGCCCGCCGCCATGCCCAGCTAATTTTTTTGTATTATCAGTAGAGACGAGGTTTCACCATGTTTGCCAGGCTGGTCTAGAACTCCTGACCTCAGGTAATCTCCCCACCTCTGCCCCCCAAAGTGCTGATATTACAGTCGGGAGCCACCATGCCCTGAGGAACTTAACGCCTTTTCTAAATCTATGGACAAACTAATTTAGTTTGTCTTTTTTGACCTACCCCATGTTATATCAGTAGATTTCCTAAGTTGGGGGATTCTCACAACTTAGACTGAACTTCATGTTGGCTATGGTATATTTTTCTCTTAAAGCATGGTGGGATTAGAGTTTCTGAAGCAATGTTCATGAGTGAAATGGAGCTATATTTTTCCTTTGGGAGGGGTCCTCAAATATTGTTACCTCTCTCTCTGTCTCTCTCTCTCTATATATACATATATATATATACGCACATTTTTATTCATAAAAATAATTGGTTAAATGCAGCATAATATCTGGGATTGAATCTGGGAACAGAAAAGGGTCATCAGTGGAAAAAGAAAGGGTGAAATCCAAACAAAATCTGTAAGTTGGTTAACAGTTTTGTACCATTAATAGTTGCTTAGTTTTGACAAATGTACTCTGGCTATAGAATATGTTATCAGTACGGAAAGCTGGGAGAGGGCCATAGGGAAACCCCCGGTGTTATCTTTGCCAGTCTTCTGTAAATCCAAAAGTATTCAAAAATAAAAGTTCTGAAATAAAACGTACTTTGTAAGATTTCCTTCTTTACCATTCATAGCAGTTTAAATAACACTGACAGTATCTACATTTTGGATGGCTGATGAGATTATTCTACAAAAGCAGCTGGGCTGAGTGCTTTCTTAAAACCTCTACTACGTGAATTATTTTGTTTCTATTTCTCTATTTTCATTTCTATATTTAGTAACATACTTATTAGAAAATTATGAGGTTTTCACATTTATTTCTGCATAATTGAGCAGGGTAATCATTTATTATTTTAAAAATTTCCCTTGCAGCTGAGAATTTTCCCATTTCATATGTATTTTTCTTTCTTTTTGTGGTTTACTGCCATTTTCCTTGATTTGGTTAATTTATTCTCCTTTGATATTATCTCTCCCTGCAATTTTCTCAATTTTATTTTTCTTTCCTTAACTTCCTTTTTTTTTTGAGAGAGAGTCTTGCTCTATTGCCCAGGCTGGAGTGCAGGGGTGCAATCTCGGCTCACTGCAACCTCCATCTCCTGAGTTTAAGCAATTCTCCTGCCTCAGCCTCACGAGTAGCTGGGATTACTGGCATGTGCCATGAAGCCTGGCTAATTTGTGTACTTTTGGGAGAGACAGGGTTTTGCCATGTTGGCCAGGCTGGTCTCGAACTCCTGACCTCAGGTGATCCAGCTGCCTTGGCTTCCCAAAGTGCTGGGATTACAGGCGTGAGCCACCACGCCCAGTATTTTTTTTTTTTTTTTTTTTAGTTGAGTGTATAGGCTATTAAGTATTTAAAGCTATGAAATTTCCTCACAGTATTGCTTTAGCTATATCATATAGCTTCTGATATATGTTTTTGTGTTATTTTTATTTCACAGTATTCTGCAGTTCTGTTTTCTATTTTATTTTGGACCTGAGATCTGTATAAGAGAAAGTTTAAAATGTCTTGGGAATCTGTTGCTTTTAAAAGAATGGTTATTTTTATTTTTGAAAAAGTCCTTACAGGTGAGTAACCACTATCAATTTTTTCTCTATGAATATTTTTATTTGATCATGAATACTTTCAAAACAAACAAAAGCAGACACACAGTAAAATTCTTTGTCTTCATTTCTGCCATATTTTCCCACACTTTAAAAAATTGAGATTCCTTTTCCTAGCTTATTTGATTTTACTTTCCCAATTTACCAGAAGTAGCACTGGACTTTCAATAAGTGAAAGGGGCTACACAATTAGTTGATGTCACTTTGAGAGGCTGTATAGGTTAGAAGTTCAGGGTCAATGAAAATTTAGAATAAAGAAGTAAAATGATAGAGTCACATAGGACATAAAGGGGAGAAAGGAATGACTATAAACTTACTCCTAAATCTGTGAATTTCACATCCTAGGAAGCCAAGTATCCCCAGTCCCACCACTAATCTAAGACGCTGATGGAGTCCCCATCAGAAATAATGGATGTCCTTTAGTTCAATGCAGGAGGGCATCACTTATATGATTAAGAGAGGGGGTGTCAGCATTTCCAGTCTCATTTTTCAGCTGATCGAGAATCCAGCCAACAACTTCAGAGCAGATAAGGTTGCCCCCCTCCACCACTTCCTGAGTGGTGTCACCTCTGCCAGACCGGAAGTACTTCCACACCCTTAGCCTTTGGAGTGGTCATGCTCCACCCTTCGTCTTTCTGTGTGGCCTCTCCAACAGTTCTGCAAGCTGGGATGTCACCCTGCTCTGCCAAGTGTCTTAAAGGTAAGGCGTTGCTTCAAATTATTCAGAAATAATAAGCCATGTAAAACCCAACATGGTTTTATGACTATTCACACACAACCTATAAAACCGAGTTTTACAGGAAGCCTTGAATGCTTCCTGAAGTAATGGACTTTGACTTGTTCCCCCAAATCTTCCCACATGACTCAATCTGACAAAAATGATATAATTCTCAAGGGATTCATTCGGTCCCATTGCCCATACCATTTGCCATTTTCCACCCTGCCCAATGTGGTGGGTCTTTTCTAGTTGTTTTGCTTGGCTGATAGCTATCCACATCTTTCGTGCCAGCCCTTGGGTGTGCATTCTTCCTCGAGACACATCACTAAATCAGATTACTGTAGTGAGCTTCCTCTTCCCCTGGGTATTTATTTATTTAGATATAAAGAAAATTGACAAATGTGTTTTGTATTACATGCTATCAACTACAGCGGCTGCAGTTTCACAGGGCTGAGGAATGTTTTTCATCAAGGCCTCAAGAGTCGCCCCTGTGAGTCCAGTGTTCCTTCCATCTCTAGGTGGAAGGAGTGGCCTGGGTCCCTCGAGTTGGTCAGCAGAAATTATAGGGAGGGGAACACCAGCTTCTATGCGCTTCTTTGTATTTCTCCTTTCATTGTCTTCTTGCTGCTCTTTCCACAGCTTGTTTTCTTTAGAGCACACACAGCTGTATGTGGAATTCAAGGCAGCATGCTCATGTTTCTTATAAACTCCATCTTTACTTGACTTCAGTTATCATATAGTAATGATGTTAATTATTTTATAGTAATTAGTCTTGTTTTATAGCAATTTACTCTTATTTTATGAGCCAAAAAGAAATCAGGTATTCTCATTCTTCCTAGCTTATCCTTAAATTCAGTTTACCGTGTTGTATGTGTGCATTTGTGTGTGTGGATGAGAGAGAGAGAGAGGGAGAGAGAACGGACTTGGCACTGATTAGCTGCCACAAAACAGTAAAACCCTGCCAAATTTGACAGCTTCACAGCATCACCAATACTCATCGTGGTAATAATAACACCCGAGAAACTGTGTTGAATGTTTACACCATGGCATGGCACTCTTCATTTGGTGCCTTGCCTGTGTTCCATCTGCTAGGCCTCACGGCAACTCTACAAGACAGGAATACTATCGCCATTGGACACATGAGGCGACTGACTCTCAGATAGTGACTAGAATTCGTCTCCAGTGGGGATGGGATCGAAGCCCAGATTGTTTAACCAATGTGGTCAGAATGCTCTGTGGAAGACATAGCCTTCTTTACTAAAGGCTTTTCTACAGCTTCCTGAGTGCTTTCTCCCAAAAGGAATGCTAACACACTGTTGGTGGGACTGGCAATTAGTTCAGCCATTGTGGAAGACAGTGTGACAATTCCTCGAAGATCTAAAGACAGAAATACCATCCGACCCAGAAATCCCATTACTGAGTATATACCTGAAGGAATATAAATCATTCTGTTATAAAGACATGCACATGAATGTCCACTGCAGCACAGTTCACAACAGCAAAGGCATGGAATCAACCTAAATGCCCATCAGTGACAGACTAGATAAAGAAAATATGGTACACAGATAGTATGGAATACTGGGCAGCCATAAAAAAGGACAAGATCACGGTCTTTACAGGGACATGGATGGAGCTGGAGGCCATTATCCTTAGCAAACTAACACAGGAACAGAAAACCAAATACCACATGTTCTCTCATAGGTGGGAGCTAAATGATGAGAACACATGGACACACAGAGGAGAACAACGCACACTAGGGCCTCTTTGAGGACGGAGGTTGGGAGGAGGGAGAGAATCAGGAAAATCTAATGGGCACTAGGCTTAATACCTGGGGTGAAGAAATAATCTGTACAACAACCCCCCACCATGTCACACATTGACCTACGTAACAAAGCTGCACTTGTACCCTGAACTTAAATTGAAAGTTAAAAAAAGAGTGTTTTCTCCCAATGTTGCAAGGCACCTCTTTTTAGAGTTAGGTAAAGGTTTGAAGATTCAAAATGAAATTGAGTAATATCTGGAGCAGAAAACACAGGATTATTCCTGCCCACCTTCGCTTCCTCTGTCTCAAGAGTCCTCTCCTTCCCACCTTACCTGCTTCTAGCAAATTGAATCGATATAATTGTAGAATTTTAAGCTATTTTTTAATTGCTATGGATGCTAATTTTGTTACCTGTCATTCCCTATTTTGTCTCATTAAAATGTTTTATTTCCTATATTTGTAAAGTGGCATCTAAGTTTTGGAAAGTGACACTATTTTTTAAAGTGAGATTTCATTTCTTAGATAATTCATGTTTTCAGTTGTTTAGTTTACTCTTAGGTCATTCCTTACCGCATAAATAAGATCAAAGCTAAGAAATGGTTCTTAGACAGAGTTTCAGCTGAAAGGCACTTGGCTGTCTTGGATATAAGCCCCTGAACTGTGGCCCTAGGCATGAGCATTTTACCTTTACCTTATGATTAATCTTGCGATTGATGCGAGGCTTGTAAAAATCTCTTAAACCCATCTGACAAATTTTTCTTAGTCACTAAACATGCCTAGCGGCAGCTCCCTACCTTCAAACAGCACATTTTGTGTTTAGGAGCAAGTTCAGGGTCTCCTGTTTGTAAAATTCTTACCATAACTACTTTCTCTAATGGGTCATTATGGACACTCATCTTTCATAACAGAGGCATTGCAGAGCACCCAAAAAAGAAACACTGACTCTGCTTCTTGAATAATATCAACAAGAAAGACACTTTTAGCCTTTGCATGTGCAGTGATAAGTTCAAAATAGTATTTCCTGTGGTGGAAAAATCTCAGGAGACAGTGAGCTGGAGCAACAAGGCGGTGCCGGAAGGGAAGAGAGTTCACCTCTGCTGCTTCCACTTGAGAACGGGCGGCCAGCTCTCGGGAGAGCTGCAGCCTGAAACCCTGCAGTGTAATTGTCTGGGTTGCCCTATAATTTAGGGTGCTGAGTGTGATATGAGGGCCATTAAATCAGGACATTAACCATGTCAGAAAGTAAATGAGCTCCTTTGTTGGGTGGAGTTTTGTGGTCTTGAAGTCACCGGGGTAAATCATTCTCATGAATACTGCTCCCATGAGGGTCTGTGCCAGCATGGGTGGGTTTCATATACACCCAGTGTACACACAGGTTCACACCCACTCGCACACAAGCTACATGCCACAAGGTAGGAGGACAGCATTCACCTTCAGCTGAGGTCCAATCATTTTACCAGCAAGCTCCTCTGACCACTAACTGGATAAGAGACTGGCCTTGTTTTCACAGAAAGGCAGAGACATTTCTTCTTCAGCAAGCTGCCTGTGAGCCAGTGACCTTTGGTAGCTTTAAGTTAGCATTGTAAACTTTATCTTATGATTCCAGAATTTATTTCTGGGTGACGAATCTTCATTTTCCAAAATTTACCATGAGTGTGTGTGTGTGTGTGTGTGTGTGTGTGTGCATGCACATATGTGTGTGTCTTAAACCAATATTTATTTATTTACTTTGCTATAAAGCACTTGCTGGCATATTTCACATATGTCTTCTCACTGTAAGTTTTTTAGAAAGGATCCTCAATTTACAGCGATAAAAGAGGAGGGTGAAAAAGATTCATGTTAAAATTTGCCAACAGAACAAGTGGACATCCATAAGTAAAAAAACTCTAGAAGTCTCTGATCTAAGTCTCTTACCTTATAAAAAAATTAACTCAAAATGTACCATGTAAAACTATAAAACTTTTAGAAGAAAACAGGAGAACGTCTTTGTGACATTGGGTTAGGCAAAAAGTTCTTACATTAACATCAAATACATGACCAAGAAAAGAAAAGCTTCATGAATTGGATTTTAGGAAATTAAAATATTTTGCTCGACAAAAAGCACTATTAAGTGGATGAAAACACAAGTCATAAATGGGTAGGAAATTGCAAATCACGTATGAGATTAAGGACTTACATCCAGAATATATAAAGAACTCTCAAAACTCAACAGTAAGAAAATAAACCACTGAATTTTTTAAATGGGCAAAATATTTGAAGAGACACTTCACCAAAGAAGATATAAGCAAACGGACACAAAAAGAAATCCTCAACAGCATTAGCCTCTAGGAAAATGCAAAAGAGAACAGCCATGAGAATCCGTTTCCCACCTATTAAAATGGCTAAAATGAAAATATGGACAATATCAAGTGGCTGCAAGAATGAGACAACAGCACTTTCACACATGCTGCTGGGAATGCAAAGTGACGTGGCCACTCTGAAAAACAGTTTGTCAGTTTAAGTTTCATCACACGATTACCATACGACTCAAGAATCCCACTTCCAGATATTTGCTCTACAGAAAGGAAAACATGTTTACACAGAAACCTGTGCATGACTGTTCATAGAGAGAGTACAATCACTAAAAACACTCTTAACGATGGGTGAATTGATAAACACGCTGTGGTATATGAAATGCTACCCAGCAATAAAAAGGAATAAACTATTGAGACAGACGACAACATGGAGAAATTTCAAAGGCATTACACTGAGTGAGAGAAACCAGCCACAAAAGGTTACCTATTGCATGAGTTCATAAAGTAAAACTATGGGGATGGAAAACCGACCAGCGGTTGCCAGGGGCTGGGGGTGGAGAAGAGTTTGACTATGAGGGGCAGTACGAGGGGAGAGTCTGGGGGATGGAAGTCTTCCACAACCTGATTGTGGAGGTGGTTACGCAAATCTACACGTCTTAAAACTCACAGAACTGGGCCGGGCGTGATGGCTCACGCCTGTAATCCCAGCGCTTTGGGAGGCCGAGGCAAGTGGATCACGAGGTCAAAGTTTGAGACCATCCTGGCCAATATGGTGAAACCCTATCTGTACTAAAAATACAAAAATTAACTGAGTGTAGTGGTGTGCACCTGTAGTCCCAGCTACTTGGGAGGCTGAGGCAGGAGAATCACTTGAACTAGGTGGTGCAGGTTGCTGTGAGCCAAGATCATACCACTGCATTCCAGCCTGGGGACAGAGCAAGAATGCATCTCCAAAAAAAAAAAAAAAACAACACAAACTTCATAGTACTGTACACTAAATAAAAGTCGATTTCACTGTCTATAAATTTAAATATTATTAACAGCAAATAAGCAAAAATAGTGGCTGGCATTGATCAAGAGCTTCCCATGTGCTTGGCCTACTGTAGCATTCATTTCCACTTTGGTCTCTCCAACTCCAGTCTGCTTTTCAGCTAGACTGCCACCCATTCAAAAACCCAGAGCAACTTCATGTTACCTCCGGTGATGCTTTTTTCACATGGCTTCTTTAGTAAGTTGGTACACAGGATTTGTCTCCTACTGCAAGACCTGGGTTTTGTGTTTGCACAGGAGCTAGGGGCTTGCTGGGATCTGTGAGTAGCGGTGAGGTGGGACTCAGGCTTGTGATAGGAGGCTGAGCAGATGGCGGCCATTCTCAGGAGTCAGTCTTCTGGGAGCACAGAAAGTACTAAAATCCGATTATTGGCACACATGTAAGCAGGATGGAGAAGGACCACCCTAGTTCACTAAAGGTTATTCCTGGAACAGGACTGCCCCAGGGTGCCCTGGAACCAGTCGTTCCACAAGTCAGGGCTCAGTGAGTTGAGCACTGCTCTGACAGAGAAAAATTAAAAGCATTCTGCAGAAAGCCTGTCATTCTTCCTGTACACAGTGCAGGAGAGGGGCTTAAACTGGCCAGAGGCAGACATCAATTTCAGAGCCTTCATGTCATCCAGGGAAGGTTCTGGAGTTGATTTGTGGCTGCAGGTGACTCTGTCCTGACTTGGATGAAGCCAGAGGGGGCATGCAGGGGCTGCCTGGATTCTCCAATCCTGAGGGCAGTCGGATGTCTGTGAGCTCATTCCATCTTGCCCTCTTCCCTGGGGCATCACTTTGGTGGGCTGACCTCACTGGCTATAAACCAAGGCCACCCCATTTTCTGCAAACCTCCTGATCACTGCCCAGATCGTGGGGCTCTGACAAGGTGTGTGGGAACTTTTCCAGGTTGGCCCCCCAGGAGAGGGCTGGGTGGAAAGACCACTGTGTATGGACTGAGTGGAGTGAGGTCTGTGACACGCAGGACATATTTCCCACATCGAGTGGAATTTCAAAGAGATTCCAGAAATAATCATGGAGAGACAGATCCACGCTGGAAGAGTCTTGAGCTGTGGGGACTGTTCTCAAACAAAGACTGTGAAGGCAGAGCAGTTAAGTGGATTGGGGACTCTGAGGGCCTTGCTTTAATTTATTTTTCTCAGGGAAAGCACAGGATGGATAGGATTACCAAGATCAGAGAGAGCAGAGAATGATGTCACTGGGTGAACAGAGAGCCTTCTGGTCGGGGGTGGGCTCACCCAGCTCTTGGCTACCCCACAGCTTACCACTGGAGGTGAGCGGAGCTGATGACTTGGCAGGCACAAGAGCAGGGCTGCATCCTCAGACAATCCTCACTGTGTGACTCGGGTCTAGTAACTGGGGTGCAGTCCGTGTCTGTGTTGGCACATATTGCATTAATGCTAAGAAGGCAGCCAGCAGATGCTTCTGTTCCTGTCACAGCTTCCTCTCGTGGTGGCTCTGCAGGCAGCTCACTTGTTCTGGACCAGTGTGTATCTTAGCTGGAGATCGGGGAGGGAAGCGGGCATCTATCTACTCTCCTGCCTGCCTGTTAGATTCACGGAGGAGCAGGGGTCTACCCAGCTGCAGGGCCCTGACCGCTGCTGTGGGTCCACATGCCTGGCTTAGATTTGGACTTGTTTTGGGGACATCATCATCAGGGAGCAGTGAGGCCTCTCTGGATCTCTATGAGCCCCAAACAGTTGATCTTGAGTAACAGCATGCAACCTCACAGCTCCTGCAGCCTGAAGAGGGGAATGCATTCAGTAATGTTGGTTGAGCTTTACTGATGAGATTTATCAGGTTCCAGCCCATCCAGGAGGTAGTTGGGAGAAATGAGAGTTGGGAATCATTTTCACTGATATTCAGATGCCTGTTGAGACGATGATATGGTTTTTCTTCTTTCATACATTAATGTGATGAAGTGTGTGCACTGACTTTCTAATAGTAAACCATGATTTAAAAAAAGATAATACTTAACATGTAATGTTAACATTTTATGACTTAATTAAAACATTGAAAACAATGGGTATTATCAAGCTTATCATGAAGACATTAATCTTTGCCATTCTGATTCCAAGTCAGGCACGATTCTTCCACATTTTAAAATGTCTCAAAAAGGGGAATGCAACAATAGATGATATTTCATTCATCAGTAACAGTTTTCTCCTTTGCCATGCATCGTACAACCAATGTATACAGTACTTATAGCTCAGATTTTGGTTAAATCAATATTCTTTATTTTGACTTTAAACATTCAAAGCTGAGCCATATAGTAGAGGCAATTACATTTCCTGTTTTGTGCAATCTTTGTTAAGAATTATTCTATTATTTGCTTAGTTTTTTAATATATACCTAAGCTAATTCCATTTTAAAAATTCCAGAAAAACCATTTAACTCCATTCAGTGCAAACACATTAGGTAATGTGCTGTCTTCATTATTTTTTCATCTGGACCAGTGGCAGGCTGCTACATGTTTAACAACTGCCTCTCCAAAAGAAAACCCATGCATTTCTATGGACATAGGCTTACTATAAGTGTTACTGACATAAAGGACAGGTAGCACACTACTTGAAATTAACAATAAAAACTCTTTATTGTAACTTCTATATGGTGAACTGTTTCTCACAGAATGCTTTCATTGATTTTTGCCGAATTCTTATATCCATAATGAATGAGTATAGTTCTCTTTTAAATTTTTCACATTACTTTTAATTTTCAGTGTCAGGGTCTCTCTCTCCGTTGCCTAGGCTGGAGTGCAGTGACATGATCTCATTGCCTCCAATCCTGCCTCCTGGGCTCAAGCAATCCTCTTGTCTGAACTTACTGAGTAGCTGGGACTACAGGCATACACCACCTGGCTAATTTTTCAATTTTTCTGTAGAGACGGAGTCCTGCTTATTGTCCAGGCTGGTCTCCATCTCCTGACCTCAAGTGATTGATCCTCCTGCCTCAGTCTTCCAAGTGTAGAGATTATAGGTGTGAGCCACCATGCCTGGCCTGGAGTGCAGTTTTTATATGTTAATTATTTAATATTTTCAATTTTGTGACATATAAAACACAAGTGAAACAGTAAGACTTTTTTTGAACCTCATTTTGTTCATCAATGATGTGAGTGTAATTTCTTTGCTGCATCACATATTAGTTCTTGAGTATTGGAAGAATATTTTTGTGGCTTTTTTCCTTCTATTCAGACTTGACTCATTTAAAATCTCATCTGCATTAACAATGTCTTCATTATTTTCTTACAATAAATCAAGCCCTGATTTGTAGCTTTTCTGGTTTCTGTGGTATAAATACTTCCACTCAGGCCAGTATCAAGCTATTCATGTGACATTGCTGAACCTAGAATTGGCAAGAGGTGCATTATACTCTACCATGAAAACACAGTACACGTACTCCTGAACTTAAAAGTTGTAAAAAAAGAAAGAAAGAAAGAAAGAAACTCTTAAAAAAAAAATAAAAGAAACCACACGTTAAAATGCAAAAAAATAAAATAAATGTAAATTACAAGAACACAGATACCAGTAAAATGTAGTATAATGAGATATAGATGAATTTGGAATATTTATTATCTTGATTTCTAATATGATTAAACTTTTTATAATTTACCTTTAAAATAATGGCTGTGTTTAACAACTGGCGTACAAAATTCCTGAATATTTAACAATTGGCTCCAACGGGCTGACACCAGCATGACCCCATGATAGAGCCCTCCCACCTAGAGTCCCTCCTTCTCCTGTACCCATCTTCACAGATCATTCTCTAGGCCTGCTGCACAGCTGTTGACCTCGGATTTTTCTTGGTTGTGATTCAAAAAATTCCCTTTACCTTTTTCTGCGTTGGGTTCCATTGCCTAGAGCCCACATCTTCCACTTTCTTGGCTTACCCCTCATTTGTAGGGAGCGTATCCTTTAGCAGCTCCCTGAGAAAAGGGAAATGGAATTTTTCTTGCCTGATAATCTAGGTACATGTTTAATGAAATTCGCTTGACTGAGGTGTTCACCACTTGGTTGAGACACACTTCATTATTATAGTTAGAAATCATCACTCAGTCTTTTCTCTCTTTTTTTAAAATCATTTGTTCAATACGCATTGTGAATCTGCTATGCTTCATTATTCTTATCCTCTTGACTATAACAATAACAATTCTTTTACTACTTAAAGTCTTTCATGTGGAACAATATGCTTTTTGAGTCTTTGGCTTTGATATTTTTAACCTTACAAATTCCATCATCAAACAGCTGTCATTCAAAGCTTGTTAATTTCATGTTCTTTCCTGCCTGGTCTCAAATGCCACATTTCACTGGCCATAATTGGTCATTAGTGTGATAGCATCCTTAAAGGCAATGCTAAAGCCTGACTTTGCATGTGGCTGGTGTAGTAATTTCTAAGATGCATTTAGGTGAGACAAAGCATTATTTATGTGCCCTGTATTCCTGATTTGTGCCCTAATTTCTTCAACCCATACAACGAAGGCATCAAATTTGATGACAGTCGAGGGACTTCTCATTGTAAAATTGTAGAATTCTGTTTTATGAATAATCTTTGGGTGACTTTACCCAGGGAAATATGTAAAGATGAAGAATGGGGGGAGGAGGAGAGTGATGGAGAAAAGAAAGAAAAAGGAAATAGCGGAGGGCACAGGAAAAAATCAGCAGCAGCCACTTGCTTGACTGGAATCTGAAATGAAAACAGTCCCTCAAACTAGTAGTGATTCCAAATGATTCTAAATGTTCTAAGATGAGCTAAAGGAATTCTAATGGGTTTTCAACAATTATTTAAAAATCCTACATTTCAGAAAATCCAGCCTGGGCCTATGATCTGTTCATTTACTGATCTGGGATCAATGAGAGGCCTTTAAAAATGTCAGCCTGTTGGAGAGCATCCTTAGGGAATATTCCAGAAGTGTTAAGACTGCCTGGGAATTTTGTACCAGTCACCTGTGCTTCTACGGGTTGGTGCTACCCCTGAGAAAGAAGCCAGGTAGGAAGGATGAATTCCTTGAGGGTATTTGGCTCTTTTCCCCATGAGGCTGGCACTCTAGTGGAGGTGGCTCAAAGACACCTGAAAATTGGCTATTCCCCATGCCCTCATCCCTTTCTCCCCACCAATCCCTTCCTGTTGAACCAGCCATCATGGCATCCCTGTGTGCCATGGGGCAGCCCACAGCCTGTCTGATCCCTTTCTAACCCCCTATCCCATGGGTTATCGGGGTCTTCTATGCACCCTAGCATGGTAGCACCTGGGTTATGCTTTTTCCTGCTCTGTCTTGACCACTGGGGCTCTCCTAGTTCTGCACCCATCATCCCTGCTTCTTGTACTGTTTTAAAGCACCCTGAGTCTCAGATTAGGTCCCATAGACAAAGCTGTACCTGGATCCATCTGGGGCTTGACGCTGGCTGGGGACGTGGTGAGAGAGGTTGCATTGCCCCCGGAGGAGAAGGCCCCATACTCATCCTCTCCCTTCCCTGTTGCTCTGGCTGCACTCCCAAACAGTGAGGCTCAGCTGTGGGCTGTGCTCCGTTTCTGCTGCCACTTCTGAAGTCAACCACGGGAACTAGAGAGGGTGGGCTGCCACAGGGACTCATGCCAGAGGGACATGGGGGGTGCCCAGGGTGGTCAGAAGTGGACCACACCAGAAGGTGAGAGCAGAAGGTTCAAAGCTAAGAAACCAAGTTGTCCTTGGGCCTGCATGCTGAGCACAAACAAGGGTGGCACAGAACAGGGCAGGCAGAAGAAGGTGGGAAAATGTGCTGTGCACATGCTTAGATGGTTGCAGTGGCCATGGTCTCTTCCAAATCCATGGGGGAGCCACCTGGCTTCCTAGCCGGGGGTTGGGGTGAACAGATTGCTCCCTGTCCTTCAAGAGTGCCTATGATCCGGGCACCAGGGTGAGGATTTTTGGGGTTCATCACTCTCTGCTAGAACCTGTTCCTGCTGTGATCCTTTCCCTGCTATAAACACACCTCCTCCCCAGGAGAAAAGCCCACTCTTCCACTCCTGGGCTCCAGTGGCAGATCTTGGGCTGTATAAGTAATGTGGCAGTTTTCCTCATTCTGTGGTGCTTACAGAGCCTTTGAGCCATGCCATGAACCTCCGATTTTTATCTAACTGTTCACATGTGGGTGTTTCAGCTCCTCCCTCACTTCCACTACATTGCAACAGCATGGCTCCTCTAGGGGCCTCTCACCAAGTGTTCTCCTTTAGGGCTGGCATGCATGTGCTCAGCTTGCTCACCAAACAGACTACCTTGACCTGCTCAGCTACTCACCCTTGACACCCTCATTAAGTGCTGGTGCTCAGCTCAGCCCAGGGTCCAACAGCTCCTGTGTCCACACATGATTATGTACATATCTGTTCTCCCAGCAAGTGCTGCCTATCTGCCCAGGAGGTGGCTGGCAGGGCAATCCTCCCACCAGGGTTCTGGCCAGGATAGATGAGGGAGACCCCCATGATCCGGGTCCCTGGCAGTAAGGAGGCTCCTCGTCTTGCCTCGAAAGCCCCAGGAGACAATCCCAAAAAGACCACAGTTAGAAATCAGGACACGTCCCAGGGTTTGGCTGCCAGATTTATCTGTGGCCATCTGATTACATATTTTAAGTCATTACAAAGGTAAATTATCCATGTTACCAGCCTGGTGCTGGAATTCACTTTTCTGTTGATGGAAAGTCTGCTGTTTTACATTAATTATAAAGGGAATTCAAGGTTGCTTATGAGAGGTTTTGCCCCCACACAAAAAAGTTTAGGAGTTATTTAAATAAGGGACAGGGATGGGCTAGGTGTTTCCCAAAAATCAGTGATTTGGCTTGATTTGCTATTGATCAATTTTCCTCACTTCTTTTGACTTTGATCTTTATCTAAAGAAAAGTAAGGAAGTGGACAAAGTTAGTGAGTAGAATCAAAAAGCAACTGGAAAGTTCCCACCAAAATGAGGAGATTTTCTTTCTAAAGTCCCCCCACTTCTGCTTTCTTTCATACATAAGAGGAAAATTCTAGCTATGAAGGAGAAGTTGAAGGATGGCTAGAGATTATTACAGATTTTAATGGTAATTTTAAAAAATAGGTTACTATCTTAATTTTATTCTGCACCAAAGAAGGACATATTTCGACTGTTGTCTGCCTGTCATGACCTAACTTTTTCTTTAATTGTTTAGATGGTGTGAGATCCTCTCTAGTATCACAACCAGAAGCAGGAACCTTCTGCATAACCAGGAATCCTTAGGTTTTTGAGAATTCCGGGGAATGTTCAGAGAAAAGGAAAGCAAGTTTCCACAGCCAAAGAGGTGAGTGGCTGAGGAAGTGATCCCAGAGTGCCTATTCCTGAACTCGCGTCATCAGAAGAGATGTGTCAGCCGGAAAGCTGTAGGCATTTCCTCAGTGGAAACAGGCAGGTTCCTGATAAATCAGCCTGGAGGTCAAGATATCTGAGCTCTATGAATAGCAGGATTTAAATTCGGCAGATGTGTGGATGTCTGATATGAAACAATGGGGAATTAGCTTCGAAATTCAACCACTAAAACCAAATGATGAGGTAATAAAAGATTACCTACAGCAACAGTTTCCTCTGTGAGAAAATATAATTATGGGAGTCTCAAATGATCTTTCCTTTGTAAAACAAATACTTTATTACCTAGGTGTGAGTTTTCAACTCTGGGACAAAGGTACAGATGGAGAAAAACTGCAGGCACCTGCGTTTGTAATCATTTGGGGAGTTTGTTTTATCAACTGCTCGCAGGATTGAAATAGCACCTCTGGGACTGGTTTCTTCCCCTAAGTTTTGGCTTTTGCAGTCTCCAGATATTGAAGGAAGAATGGCAAGATAGTTCTGTGGCATAGCTGTGCAGTTAGGGGACAAAAGTCATTTTTAACTTACATTTTGACCCCTCCCCTTCATGGGACAGTGTGAGGCAGGCAGGCAGAGCTCCAACAGGCCATAATGTGGAATACCACCCTTTCATCTTGGCCTCAGGGCAGCACACAAACAAAGCAGACTAGACCTGCATGCTAAGCCTACTAACAGGAAAATTTAAATAAGACCCCACAGTCCTATAACACAATACTCAGGACTATTTTTTAAATGGTTTGTTACATAAAAGAGCAGAAAAATTACAACTTGAAAGAACAATCAACATATGCTAACACTGAGATGAATTCAAACTTCATCTGATGATTCAGATGAAATTTTCTGACAAAGATTTTAAAGCAGCTGTCCTAAAAATACTCTAATAAGGAATTAGGAACACTCTTGAAATATGTTAAAATCTTCATTTAAAAAGATATAAAATAACTAAATAGACATCACAGATTAAATGATATAACTATATGGAAATAATAGAACCTAAAAATGTAATAACCAAAATTAAAAACTTACTGAACGTGCTTACTAGCAAAGAAGAGATAATAGAGGAAAGAACTTCTGAATTTGAAGGCAGATGAATAGAAATTATCCAGTTTGGACAACATACAAAAACACACTGAGAAAAGAACAACAGAGCCTCAGAGAACTGTGAAACAGTAACAAAAGAAATCTAGTATGTGTGACATCAGAGTCCCAGTGAGAGAGGAGCAAGGGAATGGGTTGAAAAATATTTGAAGAAATAATGGCTAGAATCTCCCCAAATTTGGCAAAAGGCATAAACCTACAGATTCAAGAGCAGAGTGAACCCCAAACAGGCTAACTCAAGAAACCCCTGCCCAGACACATCATAATCAAACTTCTGAAAACTAAGGACATAGGAAAAGCACCTAGAAAGAAATAATGCATTTCCTAAAAAGAAACAATAATTCTAATACAGTAGACTTATCATCAGAAATCATGGAGTTCAGAAGGAAGTGGTACATGTTTCAAGTGCTGAAGGAAGACAAATCACTGTCAACTCAGGATTCTATATCCAGCAAAAATATCCTTCAGGAAAGAAGGGAGGATAAGAGCATACTCAGATAAAGGAGAATTTGTTACCAGCAAACCTACTCTAGAAGAATGACTAAAGGCAGTTCTTCAAACAGAAAGAAAATAACAGGAAACACACACACACACACACACACACACAAAAAAAAAAAAAAAAACCTGGAACATGAGGAAGGAAGAAATAACATTGAAATGGGTAAACATGGAGTTAAGTAAAATAGACTATCCTTTCACTCTTTAGTTAAGTTTTATGGTTGAAGCAACACATTTATAAAAACCCACATCATTTAATATAGTGCTCAATGTATGTAGAAGAAACATTTAAGGAAATTACATTATAAAGGAGTGGGGGATGGTTAAAGGCACCTAAATGAAGATAAGATTTCTACATTTTATTTGAAGTGGTAAGAGACTGACATCAGCAGACTGTAATAAGTTACATATGCATATTTTAATACCTAGAGAAACCACTAAGAAAACTATAAAAGAGATATACTTACAATATTTAAGATAAACAAAACAGCATTCTAGAAGATGTTTAAGTAACTCACAAGAAAACAAGACATTAGAAACAGAAGCAACTCAGACAACAAACAAAAAAATAAAATGGTAAAGAGAAGCCCTAACATATTAACAATTACATTAAATGTGAATGATCTAAATATGCCAGATATTGGGTAGAGTAGATTAAAGATTATGACCCATCTATTTTCTGTCTATAAGGAACTTACTTCAAATTTAATAATATAGATAGTTTGAAAGTAAAAGAAGAGGCAGTGAGATGGCCATGGCCTGGGTGGGCAGGAGACAAGCGTAAGTTGGATGTTAACAAATCAGAGATGAGTCACCAAGTTCAGAATCAATGCCAGAGAAGCAATTCTGAGCTCCCACTATGAAGTGGGTGTTTAACAAATATGATTAATATGATTACTGCTGCTCCCACAAATTCATGCTATTACCACGTATCACTGATGATAAAACTATCACTCCAAGCTTAACGCAAAACTTGCCTGAGACCAGGCTAGTGAGTAAGGGACCAGGGACATCTGTCAAGCACATCCAAATTTTTTCATATTTCAGACTTGAAGAGGAACTGGAAGGCTTTAAGGAAGGAGAATGGACAAAGTAAGGGGGCTTATAGGTTGGAACAGTGGGTTCCAGCAAGGTTGCAGATTTCTAGGATGGCCTCATCCTAAAACTCTTCCTGATCCCTGACCCACAACTCTCACCCCACAGGGCTCACATTCAGGAGAAATCTTGAGTATTGATGATTTTAAGGGCTTTTTGTTTAAAAATTACATGTGTTAATAATATTGTGCTTTTGATTTTTAAAAAACAATTCTAACTTTTTGGGTGTGTGTGTGTGTGTGTGTGTGTATATATTTCAGTATTTACAGACAAAATGGTATGACATCTGGGATCTGCTGAGAAATAAGCCAATGTGTGTGTGGGTGGGGAGGATGTCAGGGGTGTTATTGAAACCAAATTATAAATGATTTAATACTTGTTGAAGTTGGCAATTGATACATGTGGGTCCATTTGTCTGGTCTCTCTGCTTTTATGTATATTTGAACATATTCATAATAAAATTGTTTTATTTAAAAGCCACCAAAGATAACCTGGAAAGGAAAGAGAAGCCATGTGTCTGAGGAAAGAAGGGAGCCCACGCCAGGTTCCTTGGGTTGGGTGGAGGCATGGGCGAGGGATGCCGTTGATGAGCTGACTAGCTGTGTGAATTCTGGGTGTTGCTAGACATGAACCAGCAGAGTTTTCCCACTCTCTGTTGCAACATTTGTCCCCTTAGCCCAGAATGCCTGGAATCCCAGGCCCAAGCAGAGCTGTGCCTGCCAGAGGGAGTCCCAGTAAAAGGACATTCCCTCTGAGGAACTGGTGATCCAGAATGGGCACCCCAAACCAAGTGGACGTCAAAGGGACAAGTTTGTTCAATGCTAAGCTATATCCTTTTGTCCTCCATCCCCCTATCTTGCCCGAATCCACCTGGCACCTATATTCAAGCCTTTTACCTTTTCACATTCTGTTCCTGTTTGCCCTTTTCCCAAAGTCGTATCTGTGCTGGAATGTCCCCTCCCAGCTGCTTCAGTAAAAGCACTATGCTTCCATGTTCTTAAAACGATTTCTGAGGTACCTACCCGCTAAGAAATTCCTCCTAAATATTTAGATAAGGGGTGTTGAGTTCTACCACAATTCCTTCCTCATATATTCTTCCACCAAATACATTGACCCATTTGCTTTTCATTAACGTAAAAACGCAAACTCCCAGTTTATTAATTGATATCTGTTTCTAATATTTCAATCTGGCGCAGTGTGTCAGCTGATGTGTCAGCTGCCAGGAAGCAGGAATGTTACTGGTTTTCTTAGCTCACTCTGTGTAGTTACTCAAGAAAAGGTGCACCGACAGGCACCTCTCAGATGCTTCAGGAGAGGGTGGTTGTCTCTGTGAAAGAAACAGTAAGAATAGTGAGGTGTCGTGTGTGCCCTCCCCTGCCCCTGGCTGCCTCCACTTCCCTCAGGCACCCAGGACTAAGGCAGCCTTCTCACTAGGACCTCTAAAATCCAACTGTTGTCCTTCTTGATGTCAAAACGTCTCAATCCCATCTCCCCAGGGTGCTCCTCCAGGTTACAACAGCCAGCCACTTGAATGGTGCTGGCTTAATGGGTTAACTCAATTCTGACTAGCATTTGCATTTGAATACTTTGGTCCAAAGGGTAAATATTATAGACATTTGGAGCACCTTTGGAAGCTGGTGAAGGAGATGTTTCAGAGTGTAGGTGGTTTCTAGCACCTTCATATCAGTTCATGTGGGCTGCTGCTAGAAGCTGGCACTGTGTTAAAATTATAAATCACCCAATAAACCGTGACAAAGGAAAACATTAGCAAGTCACCTCCAGATAGTTGATGAGGCTTTATGAAGAGAAGATTCTTACCTGCTCATAGGAATATGGGAGACTCTTTGAGAACACTGGAGGGAAAAGCATCTCTGGAAGCAACTGGATTTGTCTGCAAGGTGTTAGCATGCACGAGGGCCTTTTACCTCAAAGTTCCATGATTTGGGACAGATTTCATGGTGGGTTCTGTTGAGTAGGAAATGTACTGCTGGAAATCAGACAGGACAGAAGCCTTCCAGCTCCATCATTCTGAGCTCTTCCTAGGTCCCCACTGGGATTTTTGAGTTCCCAAATGCTGTATCACAGTGAACTCATTTGAAAAGGCAAAAATTCTTATCCTGAACAGTATGGGTCAAATACCTCCTTCAAGGCAGACTCATACGCTGGGAGGATCCCTCCCTCTCTCCCTCTCCAGTTTCGGCCTCCTGACGTAAGTGAAGGTTTTACTGGCCTAGCCACCTTGGCCTTGGGCCCAGAAAGCATCACTGTGGACAGCCCAGACCTGAGGCTGATGGCCCAGATAACTGGACAATCTGGGCCCAGATACCAGTTTCCAAAACCAAAGAGATTTCTGTGTCACTTGACCTGTCATTTAAGCCAGACAGAAAAGCTTTGACATTTCTTCCCAACTCCCTCTTTTTAAACAATGTAAAATGCTGTTCCACATCTAATTGTACTGGAGAAATGTGACAACTATAATTTTAGGCATCAAATGCCCACAAAAAGTTGCATAAATCTTACAGACTCTATTCATCAATAAATTATGTGTACAATTAAGCATTCTAAAATGACTTTTTTTCCTTTTTTCCTCATCAAAAATAATTTATAGCCCATTGACAGTAGTTTTAAAATACTAAATTTCTTAGCTTCTGGGCTGGGGCACTTTCAGGCTGCTTGGTGCCAGGGGGCTGCCCGCTGAATTTCTTTTAAAGATTTGAAACATATTTGGATAAATAAATATATGCCTTGATGTTTTAATTTACATACAATAATTAACTTTTCTCATGAACAATTCTGAGTTTTTACATATGCATAGATTCTTGTAACTACCACAACACATAAGATTCAAAACAAATCCAACATCCCAAAAGATGTGTCTCTTGGGTTTTTCCTTTGTAGTCAAATCTTCCTTCTACCCTTAACCCCTGACAATCACTTATGTGTTTTCCATCACTAAGTTTTACTTTTTCTGGAATGTCATATAGATGGAATCATACAATAGGTAACTTTAAGCATAACTTCTAACCACAATGCCTTTGCAATTCATCCAAGTCATTGTGTGTAGCAAGAGTTTGTTCCGGCCAGGCGTGGTGGCTGACACCAGTAATCCCAGCACTTTGGGAGGCCAAGGCAGGTGGATCACCTGACATCAGGAGTTAGAGACCATCCTGGCCAAAATGGTGAAAGTCTCTACAAAAATACAAAAATCAGCCAGGTGTAGTGGCACTTTCCTGTAATCTCAGCTACTTAGGAGGCTGAGGCAGAAGAATCTATTCAACCGGGAAGCGGAGGTTGCAGTGAGCTGAGATTGCACCACTGTACTCCAGCCTGAGCAACAAAAGCAAGACTCTGTCTCAAAAAAAAAAAAAAAAAAAAGGCTTTGCTCCTTTTCATTGCTGAGTAGTTTTCTGTTGTTTGGATATACAAATTTGTTTGCCTACTTACCCACTGAGACATATTGGGATTATTTCCACTTTTCTGGCAACTGTAAATAATGTTGCCATAAATATTCATGAACAGATTATTGTGTGAATGCAAGTTTTCATTTCTCTATAGTAAATACCTAGGAGTATGATTAATGGGTCATACTGTAAGTTTATGGTTAACTTTAAAACAACTGCTCAGCTATTTTCCAGAGTGATTGTACCATTTTGTATTCTCATCAACAAATGTATACATGAAAGCTCCAGTTGCTCCTCATCCTCACCAACATTTGGTATTGTTCAGTTCTTTTTAAAAATTTTGCCATTTTAATAGGCATGTAATGGTGTGTCATTGTTGTTTTAATATTCATTTCCTTAATAGCTAATGGTATTGAGTATCTGTTCATGAGTTTGCTATCCATATATCTTTTTTGATGAAATGTCTGCTAAAATGTTTTGTTCCTTAAAAGTTTTTTTTTCCTTCTTATTGAGAAAAGTACTTTCTGGATACAAGTCCTTTGTCTCAGCAGTCCCCAACTTTTTTGGCACCAGGGACGGGTTTTATCAAAGACAACTTTTCCATGGACTGGCGGAGGGGATGGTTCTGGGATGAAACTGTTCCACCTCAGATCATCAGGAATTAGATTCAGGAGCATGAAACCTAGATCCCTTGCATGCGCAGTTCACAATAGGTTCTGTGCTCCTATGAGAATCTAATGCCACCGCTGATTCGACAGGAGCAGAGCTCACATGGTAATGCCTGGGGGCCTGCCGCTCACCTCCTGATGTGCAGCCCAGTTCCTAACAGGCCATGGCCGGTACTGGTCTGTGGCCCTGGAAGTTGGGGACTCCTGCTTTGTCTGATAAATGATTTCAAATATTCTCTTACAACCTCTGGCTTGTCTCTATTCTCTTAACAGTGCAAAAGTTTTAAATTTTAAGTTCAATTTGTCATTTTTTTTTTTAGTGGGAGACAATTTTTTTTTTTTTTTTTGGTATCAAACCTAAGAACTTTTTGCCTAACCCAAGCTCTTGAAGATTTTTCTCCTAAACGTTTTATAGGTTTATGTTTTACATGTAGGTCTATGATTCTATGTGAGTTCATTAAAAATATTATATGGGGTGTAGGTTAAGGTTTATTTATTTTTTTACACATGATATTCAGTTGTTATAGTACTATTTACAGAAAAGTTTGTGCTTTCTCCACCTAACTGCCTTTGCATCTTTGTCAAAATTCAATTGGCCATATTTTTGTGAACCTATTTTTTGAGTTTCTATTCTGTTCCATGGATCCATGTATCTATTCATTTGCCAATACTACACTGTATTGACTACTGGAGTTTTATCATGTGTCTTAAAATTAGGTAATATGAGTCCTTGAACTTTGTTATTTTTAAAGATTTTGGCCATTCTAGTTCACTAGCCCATCCATACACATTTTAGAATAAGTTGTCTACATGTACAGAGGATCTTGCTGAGATTTTAACTGGGAATGTGCTAAATCTATAAATCAATTTTGGGATTTATTGACATCTTAAGTAAACCTTCCAATCGTGAACATGGTATGTCACTCTGTTTAGATCTTCTTTGATCTCTTTCATTGGTGTTTTATATTTTTCAGCATAAAAAAGCTGCACATATTTTTGACAAATTGATTTATACCTAAGTACTTCATTTTGAAGGCTACTGTAAATGGTTTTAAAACATCAATTTCCAACTGTCCAGTGTTATTATAAAGAAACCCAATTGATCTTGTATTGATATTATGTTCTGTGACAGGAAAATAAAATATTGGGACTCCAAACTCACTATGCCAAAGGGAAAAGTTAAGTTTGGAAGCTGAGTTACCCAAAGAAAACCTGCCTTTCCTTTTTTTCCTAAAAGTATAGTTACAAGTAGAAGGCCACATGTCTCCACAGGTGGCCTCTCTCATCCTGACAATGTAAATTAACAGCTTATCTTCACTAGAACAGGACAACAGGAGACTAGAAATCATCCCCCAACCCACCCTAAGATGAATACATATTTGACTTTTACCTCCACTCTGTATTTATCTTAGGTTAAGTGTAGGTTTCCCAAGTGCATTATGAATATGTAATTGACTGTTTCCTTTACCCTTCTTCCTTTTCATGAACAACATGTGGATTCAGTAAGACTAATCAAAGCCTCACAAGAATGTGGCCATACCCTCCCTCTTTTTTCATTCCTCTTTTCCCTGATCACCTTTTCTCTTTTAAATACTGAAGCCCTCCAAATCTTCTTTGAAAAAAGTATGGGCCACAGATCCTACTGTGACTTGCATCTCCTTTTCCCAGTAAAATAAACCTCTATATTGATTGAGACTCACCTCAGTCATATTCTTTGGCTTCACAGTGGTATGACCTTGTTCAACACACTAGTTCTAGAAGCTTTTTTTTTTTAAGTAAATTTTCTGCACAGACAATCATATCATCTCTTAAAAATGTAGTAACATTTTTCTTTCAAATCTGGATGCCCATTATTTCTTTTTCTTGCCTTATTGCATTTGCAAGTGTTCTAATATGCTACCAAATGGAAATAGTGAAGGCAGATATCCTTGCCTAGTTCCCAGACTTAGAAAGTATTCAGTCTTTGACTATGAAGAATGACGTTAGATGTAGGTTGTCTCATATAGGCCCTTTATCAGATTGAGAAAATTCATTTCTATTCTTAGTTTACCTAGGTTTAAAAAGTTATGCATAAATGTTGAATTCTATCTTGTGTTTTTTTTGCATCTAAAGATATGATCATGGCATTTTGTTGCTGTTAAGTCTGTGTAATAGTTAATTTTATTTGTCTACTTGCAGGGTATTTTGGGATCAGTTTAACATTTACATCGATAAATTTGGGGTAAAGCAGATTGCCCTCAATAATGTGGGTGGGCCTCATTCAATCAGTTGAAAGTTTAAATAGAACAAAAAATCAGCCTCCCTGAGCAAGAGAAAATTCTCTGGCAGACAGCCATCAGACTTCATCTGCACCACTGGCTCTCCTGAGTCTCGCCTGCTGGCCTTCAGGCTGGAACTGCACCACTGGCTCTCCTGTATCTTAAGCCTGTTACAGAACTGAACTGGGGTATACTCTGGTGTTGCACATTAAGGGCAAACACCACACTGAGATCTGCAGCAGGAAAAAGAACCTTTATTTACAGGGCACCAGGCAAGGAGAATTGGGCAGCTCATGCTTAACACACAACCTATCCAGTGGCTTGCAAGCAAGGATTTTTAAAGGTGAGGCTACGTTTCAGGAAAGCAGAAGTGACAGGCAAAATCATAAAGCAATATATGGAGGTTATGCAATGGTTTGACCTAGAAAGTGGGGGTATCTTGAAATGGGGACTTCTAGGTCATAGACAGCTTCAAAAATTTTCTGATTTGCAATTGGTTGAAGAAGAGAAGCTTTATTTTAAAAATTTAATATGAGTAGAAAGATACGCTAAGTCTGGTTTGTGAGACTTCCTCCCAGGACCCCAGGAAGAACTTTAGAACAAAGAACAGTGGTCAGAGTTTAGTCCTCTGTTCCCCTTATCTGAGAGGTCTATGTGTCAGTGGATTCATTTAGTGGAGGTCCAGATTTCTGAAAAACCACTCAGGAACACATATTAAGATGTTATCTTTGGTCAAATATCCTATGACTGTAACTTGCTTGGCTATTGTTTTAAGCTACTATTAACTTCTTGTTTATCAAGTTACTCATTAACTTCTCAGGGCTGGGTAGGTGCCTGAAATTTCCCTCAAAGGAACTCAAGATTTCCCTTTATTTCTATGCCCGCAGCCCCCTAATCAGGACCCCTGCTCCATCTCAAGTCTGCCAGCCCACACTGCAGATTTTGAACTTGCCAGCCTCGATAATCTCATGAATCAATTCTTTATATTAAATCTCTTTACACATGTGTGCATGTGCACATGTGTACACATACACACACACACAATCTCTTATTAGTTCTGTCTCTCTGGAAAACCCTAATACCAATTGTGGCATGAAGAATGGTCCTCATGGAATAGAATCTTAGGGATAAATTTTCTAAATTGGTTCTGAGGTTTCTGGAATTGGTTCTATAATCTGATTAGATTTAAAGACACTAATAATTCTATTTCTGGTAGTAAAGAGAACACTGTTAGGTCATGGAGTGATCTGGTAACAGAGATAGACAAAATATCACCCTTTAATACTCCTAACCAAACACTTATAAGAAGCAAGGATCTGAGTGTGTATATAGTACTTTAAAACATTTTTGTCACACTAGAAGTATAATGAGATTGGCTGTTTGGGGCTAATGTTGCTAGACAAAGTGGGGGAAATAAAAGTTAAGCTCAGGGATGTGAGTTCCCAGCATAAATTCTGAATAAATAACCTGAGAGCTTCTATGTCTGCCCTGAAAGAGACCATTATCTCCTGTAGCCTCACAGCTGAGATTGCTGAAAAACAAACCCAGAATCTTAACCTGCAAGAGGCTGACTTACAATATAAATTGAATTCCCAGCCTTTCAGAGTGTCCACTGTTAAATGAGGACATTGATTGGAAAGGAACTAGATCCTACATTTGAAATGGGAAATGGTGTAGAAAGTTGAAACGGGACCCTGATGAAGTGGAGGACATTGGGCCCCTAAACTCTGATGAGACTTCTTTGTCAGTAGAATCAGTCTTTCTGCCCCCAGTATAAGAAGCCTCTCTACCCCAGTGAGAGGAAATTAATCTTGCATTGTCTGAGAAAGTTGCAATGGCTGTCCCTGAGTCAGTTGCCCCGTAAGACAAGAGAGACTGTCCTCAGGGTCCACGCCCACCACACTTCTTTGTTTCTAAACCTGTAACTAGACTCAAGCCCCAAGAGGACACTAAAGGTAGGTTATGGAGTATGACTCATGAGATGTACTACACTCTAAAGGAGCTACTTAAAGTTTTCTAATTTACACAAACAGGAATCAGGGGAATATGTATGGAAACGGATATTAAGGTTGTAGAATAATGCTGGAAGAAACATAAAGTTGGATCAGGACAAATTTACTGATATGGACCCACTAAGAAGAGATTCTGCATTTAATATTTCAGCTTATGGAGTTAGAAAGGGCTCTAAAGTTTGGTTGGCTAGTTGGCTAAAATGAGGACTAAAAGATGGCCCAGAGTGAGTGAGCTAGAAATACCAGAACTGCCTTGCAATACTATAGAGGAAGGTATTCACTCAAAGGCCTAGTGAGATTGGAATGTTAGAATGAATCTGTCATTTAAGGCCTGCTCACAGACCCTGAAGAAGTCCAGAAGACACACCTTTTGGTGTGTGAGAAGTAAACTTGTGAGGAGAGGCCCAGTGTCTTTGAAGAGCTTTGTGATCACTTTTCTTTGCAGGCCAGACCTTCCAGTGGGAGCTGCGGTCACTGACTGGGAAACCTAAATAAAATGGTATTAATTGGATCCCAGGGTGTCAGGGAACAAGTTATATATTCAACTCCCACAGGCAAGGAGAATGTGGTTATTGTGATGAACAGCAGAGCCACAGAAGCAATCAGAATAGTCTGTTTCACTTCTAGGAACACCATGACCAACTGCTAACCATCACCGTAAGTAGGTTTCTGTTGCTGTAAGTGGACTTATGTGTTGGTTGGCACTTGATCATGGTGTTCCTAGAAGTGAAATAGGGAGCCTACTAAATTCTTACTTCATCTGTATAAGCATAAAAGTTCTAGGTCAAGTAACCAAAAGTCTAAGCTGAATCATAAAAACAGAGAATCTTGGCCCTTCAAACAATTCCAGACTTGAGCCAGTTTATACTCATTAACTCCTTGATCCTGTACCCTCAAATTTATATTAATCTTTCTCCCAACTTTCCAAAAGAGACCTATAGCCTTACACCAGGGTAACTGTGCATAGGGAAAAAGAAAATAATCAGACCTCTAGGGGACCACTGGACACTGGTGTTGAGCTGATGTTATTAATGCCAGGAGACCCAAAACATCACTGTGGAGCTCAGGTAATCAATGGAGTTTTAGCTTAGCTCAGTTTCACAGTGGATCCAGTGAGCCCCAGAACCCATCTTGGGCTGTTTCTCAAATTCCAGTAGATTCTTCTTGGTAACAGGCAGAATCCTTACATTGCTTCCCTGACCTATGATATGAGGGCTAATATGGTGGAAAAGGCCAAGCGGAAACTATTAGAGCTTCCTCTACATAGAACAATAGCTAATCAAAAACAATACTGTGTCTACATCCCTGGAAGGATTGCAGAGATTAGTGCCACTGTCAAGGACTTGGACGATGCAGGGATGGTGATTCCCACCATATGATTTGAGCTCCCCATCATGAACTGGGTGGTATCTGACCCCTAACCCATAAAGTTTGGCATACACAGCAGCACTTCACCATCAAATGAGGGTGCTATATATAAGCTTGGATTCATGCAGGCCTGGAAGGCACAAATAAGTTACACGAAGAAGTGGCCCAAATGCCTGTGGTCCCCACTCCTGCCATACTGCCTTCTGTCTCCCAGTCTGCACCTATGACCTGAAAGGGAGTTCCCTATGATCAACTGACAGAGGAAGAGAAAGCACTGGCCTTGTTTACATGATATGCAGGCGCCACCTAAATGTGAGCACCTGTTGCACTACAGCCCGTTTCTGGGACATCTGTGAGGACAGTAGTGAATGGAAATCCTCCTGGTCAGCAGAAATTTGAACAATATACCTGGTTATGCACTTTGCTTCATAGGGAAAATGACTAGACATGTGATTATATACTGATTCATGGGCTGTGGCCCGTAGTTTGGCTGGATAGTCAAGGACATGGAAGACACATGATTGGAAAACTGGTGACAAGAAAGAGGTATGTGGATAGACCTCTCTGCATGGGCAAAAATCATGAAGGTATTTGTATCCCATGTTGATGCCACCAAAGGGTGACCTCAGTAGAGGTGGATGCTAATAATTAAATGGATAGGATGACCTGTTCTGTGGATATCAATTAGCCTCTTTCCCCAGGAACCTGTGTCATTTCCCAATGAACTCATAAAGCAGCCATGGTGGCAGGGATGGAGGTTATGCACGGGCTCAGTAACATGAACTTCTACTCATCAAAGATGACCTGGGTACAGACACCACTGAGACTGCCAACACCAGAGACCAACCCTGGTCTCCAACAAGGACTATTCCCTGGGGTGTTCAGTCAGCTGCCAGGTGGCAGGTTGATTGTACTGCACTGTTTCTATCATGGAAGGAGCAGCATTTTGTTCTTACTAGAATATATATTCTGGATACAGATTTGCCTATCATGCACACAATGTTTCTGCCAAGACTACTATTCATAGATTTATGGAACGCCTTATCCACTGTCATGGTATTCCACACAGCATTGTGTCTGGCCAAGAAATTCACTTTGTAGCAAATAAAGTGTGACAACAGACCTATGTCCCGGACATCATTAGTGTTTCCATGTTCCCCACCATCCTGAAGCACCTGGTTTGATATAATAGTGGAACTGGCATTGGAAAACTCAGTAACAGTTTCATCTAGGTGACAATACCCTATAGGTTTGGGGAAAGTTCTTTAGAAAACTACATATGCTCTGAAGTATCCAATACAGGGGCCACCAAATTCCCATACGATTTGAGATGTCCAGCATGAACTGGGTGGTAGTTCTCCCATAGCCAGGATGCATAGGTCCAGGAATCAAGGGGTAAAAATAGTGGTAACACCACTCACTACCATCCTTAGTGACTCACTAGCAAAATTTTTGCTTCCTGTTCCCACGACCTCATATCTTCCTGGCCTAGAAGTCTTACTACCAAAGGAAGGAATACTTTCACCAAGAGACACAACACAGATTCCATTGAATTGAAAGTTAAGACTGCCAACTGACCATTATGGACTCCTCCTGCCTCTGGACCAAGAGGCAAAGGAGTTACTATGCTGGCTGGGCTGACTGATTCTGATTACCAAGGCGGAACTGGATGCTGCTCCACAATGAAAGTAAAGAAGGATGTGTCTGGAGCACAGGAGATCCCCTAGGGTGTCTCTTAGTATTACGAAGCCTTGAGATTAAAGTCAATAAAAACCTAGAACAGCTCAATCCAGGGAGGGCTAATAGTCCAGACACTTCAGGAATGAAGGTTTGGGTACCCCACTCAACAAAGAACCCCTATCTGCTGAGGTACCTGCTGAAGGCAAAGGAAACATGAAACGGATAGTGAAAGGGGAGTTTTAATTGCTGGCTATGATCATGTGACCAGTTATAGAAATGAGAACTTTAATTGTGATGACCGTTTCCTCCATATTTTTTGATGAACATGTTAGTGTGTGTATATATGCATGTGCGTACCAAATATTTTTGTTTTCTTCCCTCTCTTACCCCATTACTATATAACATAAGGTGTGTTGATGTTATATCACAGTATTTAAGTTTGCTAATGTTACGGGATCTGTGGGGTGTTGCTTTTCTGGCTGGAAACCTCTGTGGCTGGCGGCACTTTATTGCCTGAGTTTTGTTCAGGCCCACTGGGCTTGTTCAGCCCACTCAGCCTGGCAGGCTGTGCTTGGTTCACACTACCAGCTTGGATCCCACGCCAGCCATGGGTGAGTCAGGTGTGGAGTGGTGATGGGTGTATGAGCAAATGAGCACAGGTCTGGCCACTGCACACGGTCTAGTCATGCTGGCCACTGCAGGAGGGTGGCAGCGCCAAGCGTCAGCATGGGCCCTGGCTCTCTGTGAGGTGGCAGTTGGACCAGGTGCACTATAAGCAGCTTACATGGCTGCCATCAGGGAATGCGGTGGCACCTGGTAGCTTGAAGACTCCAGGAGCTGAGGAAGTGCACACTGATTGGTCCATAGGCAACCATGGGCCAGCCCGGCAAACACACCGCAAGTTCCCACTCTGGTCCGCAGGATTGGAAGCCCAGCCCCCAGCCTTCAAGCCCTCCCTGGCCAGAAGGTGAGACTTTACTGGGACCTAACCCCTTCCACTCTGTCTCCTGCTGCCATTCATGGTGTCCAGGCTACAGGTGCCATGGGCACCTGCAGGCCAGCACCAAACTGCCCTCAGGCCCCCCTTGGCTTCCTTCCTATGCTCATCAGTGCCCAAAGTTTGGAGGGGGTCTAGGCGGCAGGGGGCTGGTGTGTTGGCACTGCCCTGAGTGTATGCACACCTGGCTGGGCTGTGATATCACCCAGGCTCGGCTCCAACTTTGCTCCAAGATCAGAGCAGGCACCGACAGCAGGAAGAAGCCAGGCAGCAGGAGAAGGCACTTCCAAGCCTGCAAGGGCAGGGGCGGCCTTCCGAGGCCCCCATAAGTACAGGGATACTCAGAAGGGGCAGGTTCCCATTTGTCCCTGGCCCCTGCCAGCTCTAAGGAGTGTGCAGCCCTGGCCACACCTCCCTGTTGCAGCCAGTGTGATGGCAGTGGCCACTCCAGATGGGCTGCTGCTGCCATCATTAACTTTACATCATAGCATTTAAATTACAGGATATGAAGGAAAGGAGTAAACATCCAAGTACTTTACCTTCTTTTCTGGGGAAAAAGTTAGTGCATTTTCAGTTGTGTGCAAGACAGTTGTATCTAAGAAGATGCATACAGATGCCAAGTTGACAAGAAGTGGACTTGTGATGGTTCATTTTATGTGTCAACTTTGAGGTTGTTTTTGGATGAGATTATTAAAATCAGTTTACTGTGGGTAAAGCAGACTGCCCTCCATAATGTGAGTGGGTCTCATTCAATTACTTGAAGGCCTGAATGGGAAAAAAAAAAAAAGGCTGGCCTCCTCAGCAAGAGAAAATTTTTCAGCAGTCTGCCTTTAATATCTGCTCCACTGGCACTCCTAGCTCTCAAGCCTATTGGCCCACACTAGAGATCTGAATTTCCCAGCCTCCATTCCATAATTCATGTAACTCACTTCCTCATAGGAAATCTCTCTCTCCCTCTCTGTTTCTGTTGGTTCTGCTTCTCTGAAGAATTCTGACTAATACAGTCTGTTAACATGGTGAATTACATTCATCACCGTCAAATATTGAGTCATCCTTATTTAGGATAAATTCCACTTGATTATGACGTATTTGCTAATATTTTATGGAGGACTTTCGGGTTTATAGTCTTAGGAGTATTGGTCTGTAGTTTTCTCTTCCTGCATTTGTCTTAGTTCAGTTTGGGTATGACAGTAACATTGGCCTACTAAATGAGTTAAAAGTATTCTCTCCTTTTCTATTTTTCTGGAAGGGTTTGTGAAGTACTGCTTTTATTTTTCCTTCGAATGTGTGGCCAAATTCACAATGAAACCATGTGGGCTTGGAGTTTGCCTTTTTAGGTTTTGTTTCTAATGACAAATTCAAATTTTTAAAAATATATGACTACTTACATAGTTTATTTCTTCTCGATTTAATTTTCGTAGTTTGTGGCTTTTAAGAATTTGGCTCATCATCTAAATTGCTAAATTTATGGGCATAGAATTGTTCACAGTACCCCTTTATTATCCTTCTGTTGTATTTAAAACGCGTCAGATACTATGAACAACAATCAGGGATACCTTCTTTTTTTCCCTGATGTTGGCAATTTGTTTCTTTCATTTTTGTTTCTTGATCAGTCTGGTTATAGGTTTATCAATTCTATTGACTTTTTTAAAGAATCAAATTTGGTTTTATTGATTTTATCTGTTGTTTTTACCTCTTAAATGGCACTGATTCCCGTTCTCATGTTTATTATTTCTGCCCTCCTTGCTTTAGGTTTATTTTACTCTTTTTTTCTATCTAACTGAAGTGGAAGTTTACATTGTTTATTTGAGACCTTTCTTCTTTTATAATATACATTTAATATATTATAACTTATCCTCTAAACACTGTTTTAGCTCCATCCCACAATTTTTTATGAGTTCTTTCATTTTATTCACTTTAAAATATTTTTTAATTTCCCTTGAGACTTCTTTCTTGGCCTGTGGATTATTTAGAAACACGTCACTTAATTTTCAAATATTTGAAGATTTTCCAGACATTATTCTAATATTGATTTCTAGCTTAATTCCTTTATGGCCACAGACTATACTTGAATGATTAAAAAAATTTAAAGTTTAACTTTAAAAAAATTTAGAATATGATCTTATTTTGTAAATGTTCTATATGTACTTGAAAAGAATGTGTATTCTTCTCTTGTTGGGTGAAGTGTTCTACATATATCAATTAATTAGGTTGAGTTGGTGATGGTGTTCTTCATGTCTTTTATATACTTCCTGATTTTCCAACTATTTGTTTTTTTTACTGAGAGAAATGCTTAAATCCACAACGATAACCGTAGATTTATCTGTTTATCCTTTCAGTTCTATTTGGTTTTGCTTTATGTATTTTGAAGCCCTCTTGTTAGGAACATATACATTTAGGATTGTTATGCTTTCTTTCAACCCGTACATTTTGTAGTATTTAAAAATACAGAATAAGGTGACATTAAATTGAAAAGAAAGCACAAAGGATTATCCCTTTTTAAAGAAAAACTGTATTTTTAACGTGTACTCTCAATTTCTTCACTTTTTTAAAGTAAAGAGCTCTGGAAATCACATTACATTATAGGCTGCTGTGACTACGTTTTGATTAAATGTTTTTTTCTTTTCTAAATATCTCCCTTTGTTACATTAGTTAAGTGTAGGTCCTCATTTTGGTTGGTGTAATTCCAAAAAATCAAGGGCAGGGTTTTTCCCTTCAGGCCCCAAAGCCACAGTCAAAAGTAGTTAGTTGTCTCTCCCTCTCCCTTTCCTTCTGCAGGGTTTCTTTGTGTGTTTACTTCTAAAAGATACCAACTCCCATGGAAAGACTAAACACTATCAAATCTCAAAACTAATATACAGAAATCTGCTTTTACCTATAGCCTTGCTGCCAATTATTTTTAGACGAGGATTAGGATGTGAGTTACCAGAGTTCCCCAAGGTGAGCCAGTGTACGGTGTTGGCTATGACATGCAGGGGTGGGAATGAAGGGAAAATAAAGAAACTTTTGCCCTTGCACCAGGCTCTGAAAAGCACAATTCAGAAAATAGACTGACGAAAGCTTTCTTAAGAAGAACGTTTCTAAGCCTTGTTGGAATCTTGTTTGAAAACAATCCACAGCATTGTACATTTCTTCATAGTATGCCAAAGGTAGGTAGTTAACTAAGGAAGGTGCCAGCTCAGGTAGGAGATTTGAGGCCTCATGGGTTGGCCCTGGGGTGACTCTCTCCTGCACTGGTCTACTGGACCCTCTCCATTCTTCCAGCCTCAACAGCGAGAGGCCCCAGAGCTGTCATCCACGTCTCCCTACACGTTGGACATCTGCTTCAAGAACCTCTCCAATTAAAAGGGCAGGAAACTCCCCAGCGGCTGTTTTCCACATCCCCCGCAGACCATGAAGTGAACATCTGATAACTGGCTGGGGAGGAATAAACTCACTTTAGCTCATAGTTATGGTTTAACAGGTCCCCGTGTGTTTATTCATAGAGCGCTGGTTGGTTGGACTTGAGTTTAAATAGTTGACAGGAAGCAATGCCTTCCTTCCTGATAGCCCAAACTCATCCAGAGCCAGAAGATGAACTATACTTTCCAGGTTGGTTTACCATCCCTATAAATAAACATAATATCTGTATTCATAAAAGACTCACTGCCTCCAAGTAAGTGGAGCCTGAATAATTGATGTCCTTCACAAACTCCCACTGTGGCGGAAGCAAGCCTCTTGGCCCTGTGAGTTCTTAGTGACCTCTGGATGTCTTCAGCTCCTGGTGACCCAGAGTAGACAAACAAATCCCCTGACCACACCATGAAGGCCGCAGGAAGCTGCGAGCTCACAAGTCCTCTTGTACATGTGATTAGCCTGAGGAAGGCCATAGCACATATTCTTAGATCTCTGCTTTAGGAATCGCTCAGGAGAAATGACCCTAAATGGCTTAAACTCAAGGATGGGAACTGCCTACTGAAATCAATAGGCCTTTTGTGTGGTACACAAGGGAGTCAGAGTGGTCAGGTCCTTGGGAGCACTGTCCTGCTTCAGTGTTTGTGAGGGTGATGGGGGGTTTCTGGCCTCACTGTTCAGGGACAGCCACAGTTGACAGGTGCTCCCCAGCAGGCCATCCCCAGGCTTGGTGCCAGGGCCATTGTGTCTACCTACATGGCGTCCTCAAGCCTGGCCTGAGCACAGCTGGTAATGGCGTATTCTAACCCCAAGGCCAACATTCCCTTCCACCATCCTGTCCTGTGCTCTTGAATTTGTTTCCAGATACAAGTGAGGATTCAGAGGATGCCCTGGCCTGCTGAAATCTGTGTGATCTATTGCTTCCCACCCCAGGCAGAATGGCCTCTAGCCTTCACCATGATTAAATGACAGTGCCACAAGAGAAAGAGCCAATGGCTCACTGTACCCGCAACCTGTGCTGGCTACAAAGGAACCTTTAGGTTCAGCTCAGGGGGTACTGTTCAGGGATGCGAAGGTTGCAGCTATATACATGGTGTTGGCTTCAAACATCAGTTTTTTCCTTGATGTTGTTTTGTTTTTTACTTGGTTGTTGTTCAGTACATGACATTGCTTGCTCTGCCTTATTTGGGCATCACAGGAAATGCTGAAACCTATTTGTGGGGATAAACACAAAAGTAAACACTTGCAGAGGAGGGCATTTGAGGACACCTGAGACTGTTTAACTTGTGCCTGTGACTAAGAGGAAGTGGCTTCTAACCTGGCTCCCTTTGATGTGTGGTGGAAGGAGCCCAGGGCGGTGGGGCCAGGCACTCGGGGATATCGCTCGAGGCTCCAGCCACCCTCCCTGATTGAGCCCAGCAGACGGAGGCGCTGGGAAGGGCACCCAGATTCCAGCTCTGCTGCTGACAGGGGCCTGAGCAGGCAGCTGAGTGGCCCACCAGGTGGTGACAGTGGCTGATTGTCTGGCTGAAAATAAGCCTGGGGGATTGTGTGTCGTGGGGAAGGGGTCAGCGTCTGATCTTCATCCACATGACCCGGGGCACCTGAGGTCTTGTCAGAGTCCTGCTCCCAGGTTTCCGGCTGAGTGGCCCAACAATGTTTACAGCGCTTGCACCCGGGGGCCGGTGCTCCCAAGACTCAGGCACCCGAAAGCAGAAAGGACTCACCCGTGTGTTACTATTCCCCAGGCTGCGGGGCCATGCTGGTTCCAGGCAGGCTGTGGACAGGTATACACCAGCAGACACCCAACACCGAGCAAGGAGGTTGCAGGAGATACACGCACACCTGGGCCATTCCCCTCACAGGTGCAAAGCCGCTTCCCTGGGGGGCTTTTTATATCTGCCGACAGCGATCAGGACAAGATAAAATCCACGGATGCCTGGGTTTCTTGTCAAACAAAATGAAGCTTATTCCAGGGCAGCAACACCTCCCCTACAGGTCTGAAGTAGTCCATCTCTAAAGGCTAGCAACCTTTGGTTTGCTTAGAATATTCTGGAATTCTTCAGCAGTCATTACACCCCAGATGTAACGTCTGAAATGCATGAACAGAGCCTAAAGTACTCAGCCTCCAGAGAACACTTGTGTCTTCTGTATAGGCCCAGGAGTCTTGGTTTGGGGGCATCATCTGAGGATTCCGGCAACACTCACAGCCCACCCCACCCCACCCCAGTCCCCTTGAAACCACAGTTGAGGCTGCCAAATTAACTCTGAATCCTAACACATGCTTAGGTTTTATAGCTGTTGTTCCTGGACCCTGCGCAGCCACTGGCTCTTTCTTACTTTGCCCCACAGGTCCCAAGTTTTCATCTGAGTTCACTGGGCCCTGCGTGCGTCCCTCCAGCCTGTGCCTCTCTCCGTGGCCCATCAGGCCTGTCCCAGCTCCCAGATGGACGGAAGTGAGCCCCAGCAGGGTCTCGGCCACCGCAAAGCCCAGAGCCTCCTCGTGCTTCCCACCTGGTTCCCATCCCATTCCCCTGCCTTCCTTCTCTTCTCCAGCTTCAGATCCCATCCCTAAAAAGGTCATTCTGACTTTTGACCCCTCGGGCGCGTTCTAGGACTTGGTTTTGCTTTTGCTTTTGCTCTGTGGCTGCTGCTCACATACCTTCCCCTGGTCTTCTCCCACTTACAACCCAGTTCCATTTGGTCCCGGTCCCGGGACACCCACCCAGTGTGGCTGGTTCTCCCTTTGGGCATGAAGGCCGGGCACAGCTCGGTCCCTGTTCTCTGTGCATTTGTTTGGTTTTAGCACACTGAGTGAACAAGCGGAAGCACAGCAGGGCTAGTTAAGATCTTACATCTTCCATGGAATCGCGCTTTTCAGGTCCCACCTCACATTTTACCACACCTACCGAAGGCACCTGCCCTCCCTGGGCGCACCTCACCTGGACCTCCGGGCCAGCGGAGCTGCACTGCACGTGCTGCCATGCGTTCACTCAGGTGGACGTTTGATGGGCCACATGGTGAGTTCTGTTGGCAGGATTTTTGGCTTATTTTCCAGCCGTGTCATCATCAAGCGGCAGCTGCTGATAAGCTCCCCCAGTTTAACCTTCCAGACATGAAGGCCATGGAGGTGGTACTTGGTTTTCTCCTCTATGCTGAAAACAACAAAACCAAAAACGTCACCACTAGGCTTCTTTGGTTCCTGCTTCCCTACCCTCCTATGGATTCTCTGATTTTTACCCATCCATCTTACCCTGCAGATGGTCATGGTTCACAAGGGAAATTTACATGGAATGGTGGTGAGTGAAAAGATGGAAATGCTCTCCTCTTCCTGGCCTAGGTACACACGCTCACCCACCCTTTCCCAAATCCCTCTGGCTCACCTCCTCCTCAGCTTTGGAGTCCAAAGTTTTTCAGGAACTTACCCCAAAGACCACCCTCCTGCGCTTTCCCAGGGGTTTTATTGCACTACAGCCTCTCCTCATTAAAAATAACAACAGACAAAAATAAATATATAAAAAACAAAAACTGATCTTGCTTCCACATCTCCCTCCTCTGAAAGCATTCATCTGGAATTGGTCATTTTGTGTCTCAGCTCTTTTCCCCAGGCATTGTGATGCTGTGTCTTTCAAATCCAACATTCTGACCGGTGTCCTAGCCTGTCCAGTGCTTTCATTATTTATTCCATTACTCTGTTTCTGTATCAGTACTGCACTATTTTAATGACTCTGGCTTTGCAAAATGACCTAATGCCTGGTAGAGAGAGGTTGTTTTTGATGATAGTGTTTAAAATTGATTTAGCTGTTCAAATTCCTTCATTGTTTCATATAAATTTTAGAATCTATTTCCTGAGATGAATCAGACTCTTAATTGCAATTGCACTTAATGTATTAATTTGGAAGTAGAATGACTAGATCTCTACAGTGTTGAATTTTTCTATGCATGGACAGTAAATATCTATTTCTTTATTTTAATCTTTTATGTCTTTCAGTGTTTTCTAATAATCTCCATAAAGTTTGTACATTCTTGTTAGATTTATATGTGTGTGTGTATATATTTTGCAATTGCGACATTTTAAATGTTACATGACTAGTTTCTTATTGAATATTTAATGAAAGATTATTAGTTGTTATAATTTTATTTTGTATTCATATACCTTTCCTCGCTGTCTTACTAATTTTATTATTTTATCCATTGAGTTTCTTGTCTTTTTTTATATAGATGATCATATTTCACTTATAATTTTGTCTACCTTTATAATTCTTATTCTTGCCTTGTTGCATTGTTTAGAAACTCTAGTACTCTATTCAATAGCAGGGTGATAATGGGCATTTTCCTGGATTAAACATGCTGTTTTACTATTACATAAGCTGTCTGTAGTAGATTTTTGGTAAGTGCCAATTATTATTTTCATGGCATTTGCTTCTACAGTTAGGATGTATATGTTTTCTTGTGAATGGGCTTTAAATTTTATTGAGTGCTTTTTCTGTATCTTGAAAAGTACATATGTTTTTTCTTCTTTAATATATTAATGAGATGAAATATACATCTACCTAATTAAAGAACCATCTTTTCATTTCTGGTATAAGCCTAACTTAGTCATGACAAATTACTATTTAGGACACTACTAGATTAGAATCCCTGATATTTCCTGTAGGATTTTTACATTGATATTTCTAAGTGACCTGTACTTTTTCTTTCTTATAGGGACCATTACATTTATTTTAATCCAGATTATATTTATACAAAAAATAAATCGAAAGCTTATTTATTTTTATCTGCAAGAAATATGTTATGTTAATATTTTATCTTACTTATTTCTTATCTGTAAGACTTGTAAAAATAGAAATTACCTGTTCTTTGACAATTGGATAAAAATATACCCAAAAAATCTGAGTGAGGTTGTAGATTGCCACTGGATTTTCCTCATTGTCATTGGTGTACTCAAATTTTTCATTACTTGTCAGTTTTGGTAGCTTATATTCTATATATTCTTTGTTTTTTCAAAAGTATATGAAATAGCTGTTCATAATATTTTCCTTGATTTAAAACATTCATTCAGTATCTGTAGTTATTCCCCTATCCCCATCTTTTTTTCTCCTTTTTTAGAGATGGAGTCTCGCTGTCACCCAGGCTGGAGTGCGCTGGCATGATCTCGGCTCACTGCAACCTCCACTTCCCGAGTTCAAACGATTCTCCTGCCTCAGCCTCCAGAGTAGTTGGGACTACAGGTGTGTGCCACTGGGCTCAGCTTATTTATTTATTTGTTGTTGTTTAGCAGAGATGGGGTTTCACTGTGTTAGCCAGGATGGTCTCCATCTCCTGATCTCATCATTTGTCCACCTTGGCTCCCCAAAGTGCTGGGATTACAGGTGTGAGCCACTGTGCCTGGCCTATTTTCCTTTTTAATTGCCAGATTTGGGGTTTTGTACCTTCTTTTTCAACTGCTTCATTCTGTTAAAGGATTTATTGAAAATCTTCTTAGTTTTTTTCAAAGAACCTTTGGTTTTATGAATCATCTCTAGTACCTATTCTCCCTGATCCATGTATTTCATTAACTTTTGCCCCTTTTGTTATTCTATACCCAATTTTTTCAATCTTTCTTGTTTTCTGCGAAGTATTTTAAAACTATATGTGTCCCTCTAAGTATTATTTTGGATATATTCCACAGTTTTTGATAAGTAGTAGTTTTATGCTTATCTCGTTGAGAAGTTATAATTCCATTATGATTTCCTTTTAATCTGCAAATTTTTGAAAAGTAAGGTTTTTAGTTTTCAAACATGGAATGTCTTCAGTGAACTTTTTCTTTGTTGATTCCTAATTTTATTGTATCATGAAGAGAGAATGCAGTCTGTGTGATGTTGGTGAATTTGTTGGGACTTTCTTTGTGGCCAAATATGTGATCAATTTTCATAACTGTTCTGTGTGCTTTTTGTTTTTTAGATACCAGTTAATATCAAGTTGTAATTAAATTACTCCCACTCTACATCCCTCCTTGTTTTTTGCCTGGTTGGTGTTTTCATTTTTGAGAGGTTTGCTAACATCTACTATAATACGGATTTGTTTATTTTCTCTATGGGTGTATTGTTTATCTTATCAGTATAAAATGTACTTCTTTGCCGCATTTAATGCCTTTGCTTTAAACTTTATTTGATGTGGCGTTAGTATTTCTATTCCAGCTTTTCTCTTGTTCATGTTTGCCCATTTTGTTAGCTTGTTGGTCTTCCTGTTACCAAGTTGCAGCAGCACTGTAAGTATTTGGGCCTGCTGCTTTATTGCTTTGTGTTTGTCCCTCTGTTTTCGTTCATCCTTTCTTGCTTTTTTATTATTTTAGCAATTTTTGAATTTCAAATTTTCAATTTATCTATTGATTTTAACGATATCTTTGCAGTTTTAGATGTTTGTCTTGGGGATAACACTCTTAACCCTCCACAGTTTACTTCCTATTAATATTGTACCATTTACCTAAAGTGTAGAAACTTTGTAGCCATATAGAAACATTTCCCATTCCTCTGCGTTTTATGCTACAGTAATCACACGTGTTACCTCTACCTATATTACCTCACAAGGCATTGTTGTGTTGTCAGTTTTATATATTTTTAAGAATTAAAAGAAAAATAGTATCTTTATTCATAAATATACATTTCTTATGTTATTCTTCCCTTCTAAAGATTCAGTTTTCTATCTAGTATCATTTCCCTTCAGCCTGAGGAACCTCTTTAAGCATTTCTTATACTCAAGTTTTCTGGCAATAAATTATCTTAATTTTCTTTTTATCTAAGCATGTTTTTATTTCATCTTTATTCTTGAAAGGTATTTTCACTGAATATAAACTTCTGAGTTAATGTTTTTTCTTTCAAAACTTTTAAATGACTTCTGGTCTCCATTGTTTCTGATGAGAAGTTAGTGATAATTCAAATGTTTTTTCACATATGTGTATTTTTTTGAGATTCTTTCTATAAAAGACTTGTTTTTAGAAGTTGGTCTCTGATGTGGCCTGGCGTGGTTTTCTTTGTATTTGTACTTCTTGGAGTTTACTGAACTTCTTTCATCTTTAAATTTATGTCTTTATCTAATTTAGAAATTTGGTGCTGTTATTTCTTTTTTGTAGAAATCATTTCCATTTTAAAAGTTGTGATCAAGTGGCCTGTTGGCATAGTAGTTAAAGTATAAGGCCTGCAACTGTAAGGTTGCTGGTTCAAATCCTCAGTGGAGCCAGTCTTAAAAAAAAAAAAAGTTGTGATAAAATATAGATAGCATAAAACTTGCCATCTTTATGTATACGGTTTGATAGTTTTAAGTACATTCACATTGTTGTGGAATCAATCTCCAGAGCTCACTTCGTTTTGCCAAACTGAAACTCTATACCCACCAAGCAACTCTCTTCTCTCCTCCTTTCAAGCCCTGGTAATCATCATTTTATTTTCTGTCTCTATAAATCTGACTATTCTAGGTACCTCAGGTAAGTAGAACCACACAGTATTTTTCCTTTTCTGACTAGCTTATTTCGCTTAGCATAGTGTCCTCAAGGTGCATCCATGTTGCAGCATATGTTCAAATTTCCTTCTTTCCTAAGGCTGAATAATATCTTTTTGTATGTATACACCACATTTTGTTTATGTGCTCATGCATTGATGGACACTTGCATTGCTTTCATCTTTTGGCTATTATGAACAATGTGACTATGAAAATGGGTGTACAAATATCTGTTTGAGTCCCTGGTCTCAATTCCTTTGGGTATATACCCAAACATGGAATTTCTGGATCATATGGTAAATCTATTTTCAATCTTTTTTTTTTTTTTTTTGAGAGATTCACTCATGTTGCCCAGGCTGGAGTACAATGGCATGATCTCAGCTCACTGCAGCCTCCACTTCCCAGGTTCAAGTGATTCTCCTGCCTGAGCCTCCCGAGTAGCTGGGATTACAGCTACCCACTACCATGCCTGACTTATTTTCTGTATTGTTATTAGAGATGGGGTTTTGCCATGTTGGTCAAGCTGGTCTCAAATTCCTGGCATCAGGTGATCCGTCCATCTTGGCCCCCAAAGTGCTAAGATTACAGGCTTGAATCACCATGCCTAGCCTATTTTCAATTTTTTAAGGAACCACCATATGCTTTTTCACAGAAGTTCAACCATGTTACACTCTTATGACAGTGCACAAGTTTTCCAATTTCATCATGTCCTTGTCAATTCTTGTTACTATTTTTTTTTTTGAAGTAGCATGCTACTAGGCATGAAGCAGTATTTTATTCTGATTCTAATTTGTATTTTTTCAGTGATTAGTGATGCTGGTCATCTCTTTATGTGCTTGTTAGCCATTTGTATATTTTCTTTGGAGAAATGTCTATGCATTCTTTACCCATTTTTTAATTGTTTGGTTTTTTTGCTGTTGAGCTATTGGAATTATTTCATATTCAGAATATTAACCCTTTATCAGATATATAATTTGTAAATATTTTCTCTCATTCTGTGGATTGCCTTTTCATTTTGTTGATTGTATTCTTTGATGCACAGATTTTTTATAGTAAAACTCATCTATTTTTACTTTTGCTACCTGAGCTTTTAGTGTCATATCCAAGAAATCATTGCCAAGTCCAATGACATGAAGCTTTCCCCTTATTTTTTCATCTAAGAGTTTTAAATCTCACACTGAGGTCTTCAAGCCATTTTGAATTCATTTTTTGTATACGGTGTTAAGTAAGGGTCCAACTTCATTTCTTCACATATGTCTACGCAGTTTTCCCAGCATCATTTGTCCTTTTGTCCTTTCCCCCATTGAATGGTCTTGGCACCCTTGTCAAAAGTCGTTTGACCAGGTATGTGAGGGTTTATTTCTGGGCCCTGTATTCTATTCCATTGGTCTATATGTCTGTATTTATGCCATTATCACATTGTTTTGATCATTGTTGGCTTGTAATAAGTTTTTAAATCAGGAAGTGTGAGAACTCCAACTTTGTTCAGTGTTTGCAAGATTGCTTGGGCTAATGGGGGTCCCTTGAAATTCCATATGAATTTTAGAATGGATTTTTCTATGTCTGCCCAAAATAGTACTGGGATTTTGATAGAGACTGCATTACATTTGTAGATCTCTTTGGATAGTATTGCTATCATGTAGATATCAATACTACCAAATATATTAACATTAAATATCTTTAAATTTATTTACATCTTCTTTAATTTCTCTCTGCAACATTTTATAGTTTTCAGAGTCCAAGACTTTCACCTCCTAGAATAAGATTATTCCCAACTATTTTATTCTTGATGAAATTGTAAATGGAATTGTTTTCTGAATTTTCTTTAGAGATTGTTTAATGTTAATGCACAGAAATACACTGATTTTTGTGTGCTGATTTTGTGTCTTTGAACTTCACTAAGCTCTCTTATTGGTTCTAATTATTCTGTGTTATCTTTTTAGAGTTTTCCACATATTCAATCATGTTGTTTGTAAGCAGGGATGATTTCACTTCTCCCTTTCTAAATTTAGATATCTTTTATTTCATTTTCTTGCATAACTGCTCTGGCTAGGACTTCCAATACTATGTCGAATAGAAGTGGTAAATGTGGAATAGAAGTTGTTATTCTTGTCTTTTTCCTGATCTTAGAGGAAAAGCTTTTAGCCTTTTACCATTGAGTGTGATGTTAGCTAAGGATTTTTCATATGCAGCCTTTACATATTAGGTTGAGGTAGTTTCTGTTCCTAGTTTTGAGGGTTTTTGAAAAATCACGAAATGGTGTCGGATTTTGTCAAATGCTTTTTTTGTATCAATGGAGATGATCATGTGAGGATTTTTCTCTTTTATCTGTTAATGTGATGTATTACATTGATTGAGTTTTTGGTATAAATTTGTCGGGGACAAGTGCAATTTTGTTACATGCATAGACTGCATAGTGATGAAGTCAGGGCATTTAGGGCATCCATCCCAAGTAATATACATTGTGCTCATTAAAAAATTTCTCATCATCCACCCCCTCCCACACCCTCATGCTTCAGAGTCTCCAGTGACTATCATTCCACATTCTATGTCCATGTGAATACATTATTTACCTTCCACTTATAAGTGAGAATGTTTGACTTGTTTCACTGCAGACAATGACCTCCAGCTCAAAAGACATGACTGTATCCTTTTATTATAGCTAAATAGTACTCTGTTATGTATATACAACACATTTTTTTTTATTTAATCCTTTGCTGATGAACACTTAGGTTGATTCCATACTTTTTCTATTGTTAATAGTGCTGCGATAAACATGGGCATGCAGGTATCTTTTTGATATAACGATTTATTCTCCTTTGGGTAGACATCCAGTAGTGGAATTGCTGGATCAAATGGTAGTTAATTGCTTTTTGTATGCTGAACCATCTTGCATTCTAAGAATAAATACCACTTGGTCATTGTATATAATTCTCTTAAAGTGCTGTTGAATTCTGTTTGCATTTCGTTTAGCATTTTTGCATCAATATTCATCTGTAGTTGCTTGTTTGGTTTTGTAGTCTTTGTCTGGCTTTTGTATCAGAGTAATGGTGGTCTCATAGAAAGAGTTTGGAAATATTTCCTCCTCTTCAATTTTTGAAAAAGTTTGAGGAGGATTTGTGTCCTTTTTTTTTTTTTTTTTTTAATGTTTGGTAGAATTCATCAAGGAAGCCATCTTCTTCTGGGCTTTCCTTGTTGGGAAGTTTTTAATTACTGGTTCAATGTTCTCACTAGTAATAAGGCTGTTTGAATTTTCTGTTTCTTCATGACTCAGTCTGAGTAGGCTGTGTGTTTCTAGGGATTTATCCATTGCACCTATGTTATCCAATTTGTTGGCATAAAGTCACTTATAGTACTTTCTTATAATTATTTTCATTTCTGTAAAATCAGTTGTAATGCCCCATCTTTCATTTCTGCTTTTAGTCATTTGAGTCTTACCCTTTTTTTTCTTGGTTCATCTAGCTCAAGGCTTGTCGCATTGTTAATCTTCACAAAGACCCAGGTATTGGTTTTGCTGATTTTCCTTAGTGTTTTTCCAGTCTCTGTTTAATTTATATCTGCTGCAATCTTTACTAATTCCTTTCCTCTGCTAGCTTTGAGTTTACTTTGTTTTTATTTTCTAGGTCATCAAGATAAAACTAGGTGGTTGAGTTCAGATTTTTAAAAGCCTTTAGCTTTGCTGCTTTGAACCTGTTCCATGCATGCATCTGACAGGGATCTGCAGGAGATTTGAGTGGAGTTCCAAATTTGGTCTCTTCATCTGTGGGTCTCTTCTTTCTGAAACTCCAGCAGCTGCAGTTACTGGAGCAGTTACATAGCCAATTCTGTACTATGGCTCTTCGGGCTGAGAAGGTGCAGATTTCTATCACAGCAAGTGAGGAACTCATCCTGTGTTAGTCACTCCTGCCGGGTTTCATCTCTCTCCAGAATCTTCTTGCTTTCGTCCACTCTCCATTGTGTCAGCCATTGTTTTCTTTTCCTAGTGCCTCAGAGTTAGTATTTGCCGGGTAGACAGCCATTGGGAGGTCACCTGACAATACTGGAAGCTTATTATTATACTCATGAAGAGTAATTTTAAAAAATTCCTCAAAGCCACTCAGTAGACTTCTCCTGAGAGTTGTTGGCCAGAACTGCACCCAGACCTACAGTGGAGACAGAATCGCCCTGATTGCTTTGATCAATCAGGATTTACCTCTAGAGCTACAGGCAGAGACGCTCATCTCTGGGTGATCTGAACAGAATGAGAGCTAAATCAGCAAGATGGAAAACAGGCATGACTGCTACAAGACAGTAGCGAGTGTCTGCTAGAACACTTATACATAATTTAACTTATTTATTTCTCTAATAACAACTGAAATTAATCAACATATATATCTTCCCTTTTAAGAAAATAAAAATGTATCATACCTTGCATTTCTGTGGTTGATGTGGAAAAGGCATCAGTAAGTGTGGTAAACCATCTTAAAAATTGGATTATTACTATCATCATCAATATAATCATTATTATAATTATTTCTGTATAAAAAAAAAAAAACGAAGGGAGAATGAGTGTCAAAAGGTGTTCAGCCAGAGACAAGCTTTTCCTCCCACACTTCTCTTTAGAAACATTCTAAGCACCAAATATTTTCAAGCACCCATGAAACATTTATCAATATAGACCATATCCTGGGCCATAAAATGAGCCTCAATGAATTTGAAAGAATTGAAGTCATACAGCATATGTTCTCTGATCATAATGACATCAGTAACAGAAAGACAAAAGAAAAATCTCCAGACACAGAAATTTAACAACACACTTCTATAAAAACTCATGGGTGAAAGAGGAAGCTTCAGAGGAAATTTGAAAAAATACATAGAACTGTTTGGAAACAAAAAGATGACAGATCAAAATTTGTGGGATGCAGCTAAAGCTAAGGGGGAAATTTATAGCACCAAAAGCTTTGTTGAGAAAAGATCCCAAATCAAACATCTAAGTCTCTACCTTAAGAAATTTTTGAAATAGAAGAGCAAAAATATGGACAGAAGAGAGAATATAAATGTATTTATTACTGCTGAACAGCACACTTAAAAATGGTAAAGATGGTAAATTTTCTATGTATATTTTACCTTAATTTTAAAAAGAAGAAAAAAGAAGAGCAAAATCAACCCAAAGCAAGCAGAAGGAAGAAAATCATAAAGATAACAGCATAACTCAAATGGAAAAATAGAGTAGCAAAAAGAATTCATAACCCCCCCAAGCAAGACTAACAAAAAGAGAGAAGACAAAAATTTTAAGTGGCCGGAATTAAATAAGGGGCATCCCTACGGAACCTGTGGCATACAGAATACTGTGAAAATGGTATGCCAGATTAACCTTCTGCTCTATCCACTCAACAAGAACACAACTGTGCCTTATGCCAACACGACCAGCTGCTTCTGAGTCCTCGGCAACCCGGACGGAATGTTCTTCTGCACCAAGGCTGCCTTACCCCAGCATCTACCCACCTACAGGAAAGCTAGCTGTTTTCTTCATTTTTATTTTGTAATTATGGTAAAATACATGTAATGTAAAATTTACCACCTAAACCTTTTTTTTTTTTTTTTTTTTGAGATGGAGTTTCACTCTCATTGCTCAGGCTGGAGTGCAATGGCGCCATCTCAGCTCACCGCAACCTCCACCTCCCGAGTTCAAGCGATTCTCCTGCCTCAGCCTCCAGAGTAGCTGATCTCAGGTTATCTGCCTGCCTTGGCCTCCTAAAGTGCTGGGATTATAGGCATAAGCCACTGCTCCCGGCCAAGTTCAACATTTTAAGATTCTACCTATGGGTGAGATCATGCAGTATTTGTTTTTCTGTGCCTGAGATAAATAAACCGTTAGTTTAGAACACTTATTTTAAGAAGCTTTTTTTTTTTTTTAAGACGGAGTCTCACTTGGTCACCAGGTTGGAGTGGAGTGACATGATCTTGGCTCACTGCAACCTCCCCCTCCTGGGTTCAGATTCTCCTGCCTCAGACCCCAGAGTAGCTGGGATTACAGGCATGCCCCACCACACCCAGCTAATTTTTTTGTATTTTTGATAGAGATGGAGTTTTTCCACGTTGGTCAGGCTGGTCTCAAATTCCTGACCTCAGGTGATCCACCTGCCTCGGCCTCCCAAAGTGCTGGGATTACAGGTGTAAGCCACCGCACACCCAGCCTCACCTTAACTATTTTTAAGTGCTCAGTTGAGTGGCATTATGCACATTCACACTGCTGTGCAACCATCACCACCATCCACCTCCAGAACTCTTTTCATCTTCCCAAACTGAAATTCTGTACCCATTAAACACTAACTCCACACATTCCATCTTCCCCCCAGCTCCTGGCAAACACCATTCTACTTTCTGTCTCTGTGAATTTGATGACTCCAGTCACCTCGTATAAATGGAATCATGTAGTATCCGTCTTTCGTGACCGGCTGATTTCACCCAGCATAATGTCCTCAAGATCTAGCCCTGTTGCAACACATGTCAGAATCTTTTGAAGGTCGAATAATATTGCATTGTATACATACACCACATTTTGCTCACCTATTCATTCATTGTTGGACATCTGAACTGTTTCCATCTTTCTGTGAGTAACACTGCTATGAATCTGAATGTAGAAAGTTCATTTTATAAGGTGACTCACGAGAGTTTTAATTGGTACATGAGAAGTAACACCTATGGTCATGAGGCAAAGGAAGTTGCTAAATGCCTGTGGTTTGAGCCACATTAAAGGAGAGATGATTTAGGATGGGAGCTCACGTAAACGAAACATGTCAGGGAACTCTTGCTGTGAAAAATATTTGCCTGACAGTAGATGCTGCATTTCATGTTCCTCTACCTACTGCTTCTGGATGGCCTGTGTGTGTGCGCTGCACACTCACTTAGCTGGCTGAGGTCTTTCCATCCAGATCTTCCAGCTCTTGGGTGTAGTTACCTGCACTTTGCAGATGAGGAAATGGAAGCACAAAGATATTAGTAGGCCTCTTCCTGTCACCAGTTGGCTGGCTCCATAGGCTGTCCTACAAGGCATGGAAGCATGGTCAGGACATCATGGGGTGCCTCTGTCAGAAGCACCCTGGTCCCTCAGGATCCCGATCTTCCTCCACATCCAGGGTGGCTGGATGCAGGAAGGAGGCGCAGAGAAAGCAGCACATGATGTGAAGTTCAAGGATGCAGTGTGATGTGGCTCTGAGCCACGCGGTGACGTGGGCCAAGGGCACCCCATCCCTGTCTTGCCTCTCAGTTTCCTCATCTGTAGAACATGGACGGCCACTCTTCCCTCATGAAGATAGTGAGGAAATCACAACCCACACATTGTGAGAAATCATCCACCCACAGTAGGCAGATGATGAGCGGGCAGCGGTCTCAGGCCACTCTGCAGACCCCACACTATTCCCATGCCTTTGCCCTCTGGAGCCCGAGATGCGGGAGTGGAAGCCCATCCCCTCCTTGTAGACCTGCCCCTCTCAACGAGGAGCAAGGGTGCTGGGTGGGGAGGAGTCATGCTCTCCTGGCACAGGAGGAGGCTGAGAGCACTGCTCTGGTGAGGAGGGCAGACGCTGAGGGCACATGCTGGAAGCAGGTGTTCCTGCCCCAACCAAAACCCCACTGGGCGGGTAAGAGCTGGAGGTAACAGAACCACAACATGGTGAGCAGCAGGGTAGGGGCAGGTGGACAGAGAGTGGGGAGAGGTGTTGGGAAAGGCACAAGTTCTGGAAGCAGCCCATCTGATTCCATTCCAACCACAAGTGCTGGTCCCCTGCTCTTCTGGGCATGGACAGGCCTCAGCACAGGCCCATTGCAAAGCTTCCCTTGGCTGAGCTCTGCAGTCCTCCTGTTACAGGGCCTGGTGCACAGCAGCCGTTTGCCAAGTGGAGGCTGTATGTCTCCCAGAAAGCTGTGTTTCCGAAATTCCTTTCTGCCTCTGTCAGTTGGGGAGGGGCTCCCCCTCTAACTCCACTTCCCCTGTGGTGAGCTCCTCCAAGCATATATTGTAGGTGCTTGATGCTTGCTGGCAGAGTCAATGAATGGGTGGAGCATCATAGCCAAGAGAGTGGAGGTCAACAGGAAGAGAAAGTTCACATTTCAAGGGAAAGCTGAGAGTCAAACCCTGTGCTGTCCTGGGAGACTCATTCATAGGCATTTCATTCTGGAACTCCGCCCGAGGCATCCAGGAGCCTGCCTAGGCCTCTGCCTCAGTATTGCTGCATCTGCCCCACACTGTCCTCTAGGTCCTCTGCATCTGCTAAGGGATGCTAACTCGACTATTCACAGAGCTGAGAAAGGCACGGTAAGCTAGAAAGCCCACACGGTAAGGACAGAGCCACAGTGCAGCGCATCACTGATACTGGCTTTATTTCAGCTATAGCTTGATTCTTCTCATCCTCCAACACATGAGACCTTCAGCAAGCATTTATTCTAAATCCTACTCCCAACTTCCTTCCATTAATTAGAAGGCCCAACCCCTGTCTCAGCTCTCTAAGCACTGGCTCAGCCAGTTGCTTCTGAACCTGCATACCGTGCAGGACCCCACTCTGTGTGGCAGAGAGGAGACGCAGGGATGAATCCCATGAGCATCACCTTCCTCCAGGAGTTCATGCTCCAGGTGCAGGGCTTGCAACGAGACGCTGGAGAATCAGACTTTTCAGTGAGCTGCTGTTTCCCTTGTTGGAAATGGTTTCTTTGGGTGACGATTAAATGGCAGTGGTCTTCAGGACTGTTCTGTTCAGTGCTACAGTTGTGTTGGGCCAAAGGTGCCCAGCTAGGAGGCAAATTGGATCTGAAATCCAGCTGATGCTGCTTTTCCCACGCCAAGCCAGCGGCTGCTGCTGCCCAGGGGGCACCTTCTGTAATCCACACAAAGGAACAGCACCTGAGCAGTGCTGAGCCTGCTTCTTCCTGGTGTATCAGATGCTGGTAAGCAAGAATGCCAAGTCAGTGTGCAGCTCCCTGGTGGGATCCCGAACTGCTGCACAGGAAGCAGCAGGGTCAGAGAGACGGGTGGCCCATCCACCTGTGCAGGACCCCTTCCCTCCCCATTCCCTCTCATCTCAGCCCTGGGGCATGCTAGAGGGTTGGCAGAGCCTGGCAGGAACTGATTTTGGAGATTCTCAGAAGGAAAGGCAGGAGAGGGAGTTTCCAGGGGTTGGTTGGGAACTGCCGGGGGATGTCCCTGCGATTGCAGCCTCCTTAGCAATACTGGAATCTCCTCTGATCACAGGATGCCCAAAGGGTGCAAGGCAAGAGAGACAAAAGGTAAAGTAACGAAGGCATCTCTGCCTTCTTGCTGCCTGCCCAAGGCACATACCATGTCTCCTGTATCAAAGCCAGAGGCAGGTGTCACTGACTCTGCTTTACACAGGAATCATCGGAGGCTCATTGAGGGGAGGTCACTTGACCCCCACCACTCTGCTAGTCAGTGGCAAGGCCACACTTTAGACCCCGGCCTGCCTGGCTCCCGACAGCAGCCACCACCTCTGCACGGACACCACCCCAGCCTGGAGCTGGGTGCAGTCATGTGGGGGAAGCTGGAGCCCGGGCGGGTTTGGCTGTTGCATTGCTCCCGGAGCAGCTGAGCTCATCCTATCTGGGTGCGTGGGGAAGGCAGCAGGTGTGGTGCGGGGAGGGACCCGAGCCCATGTTCAACATGTCTGGAGGAATCCGTGACAGCAGAAATGGCACGCGATTTCCACATGGAGAGCGAAGCCGCAGAGTGGTTTCTCTGGGAAGGCAGGTGGATGGCACTGATTACTCAAGGAGGATTTAGCAATAGGATGGAGGGACGCCTACAGGCTGGCATTAGCATGCTCAACTAGCACAAGAAGCGCACCCAGGCGGCAGGAGCCACGGCTGCCTCCGGGGGTCCGTGATGCACCTTCAGTAGGCGCCGCAGCTCCGGCAGCACATTAGGGCCCCCGGGGAAGTTCCAAAGTGAACGCATAGGCCTGGGCCCCATTTCCCTGGTTCTGCTTTAATTGCTCTGGGGAGACCCTGGCAGAGGCATGCTTTTGAGTTTCAAGACTCTACTGTGCAGCTATGATAGAGAATCTTTCCCTATGGGCTCATGGCACCCACCCAGGTGTGCCCCCCGCCCTGTCCCATGAAGCCTTCTGCCTCAAGAGTGGCAGCAGGTCAAGCAGGCCGCTCCTCACCTGGGTCAGAGAGGCTGTCTGGACAGGTGACCCGTGAGGCTCCTTCCTGGGGCAAAACCTTCATGAAGGGTGGGCTGTAGAGGACAAGAAGGCACGTGGGATGCATCGCCTTCCCAGCCCTGACGGATTGGACACTGGTGTCTTAGCCACCTCCGGCTGCCATAGCAAAATACCACAGAATGGGAGGCTTAAGCAACAGCTTAATTTTTCTCATAGTTCTGGAAGCTGGAAGTCCAAAATCAAGGCGTTGGCAGGTTTGGTTTCTCTGAAAGCATCCTGGGCTTGCAGGTGGCCACCCACCCACCATGTCCACATGTGTTCCTTCCTCTGTGCCTGTCTGTGTCTTAATCTCTTTTTCCTGTAAGGACACCAGTCAGGCCCCACCCTAACGACCCCATTTTAACCTAACTGCCTCCTTCAAGGCCCTGTCACCAAATATAGTCACATTCTGAGGAGTGGGGCGTTTAGGGCTTCAATGCATGAATTTGGGAGAAACACAATTCAGCCCCTAACAGCTGTGCTGGAGGCTCGATGAGACGGCCTCACCTAACCTGAAATCAGTGCAGTGATCACATACCTGCATGTTCACCCACATGCACACACACACACACACATCACATTGATCTACAGATTTCCACAGGCTGAAACAGGTCTGACCATCTACAAATTGGCAGGTAAGTCCAAATACAGAATTGAGTTTCACTTAGGGCTTCAGACAAAGTCTCACTTAATTGATGTAAGAGGCCATTAGACTCCCCACAAACGAAGTAAAACAACAAAAAAAGTGTTTCAAATTCATTTTTGAATTCTAAGAAAAGTATTTCAAGAAACTCACTCCATGAATCATGACATGGCACAGTGGGAAGAACGACTTCTTGGGGCCAGGAAAACCTGAGCTGAAAGTCAGTAGTGCCCGTGAGCAGCTCCGGAACCTGGGAGAACTCACTGACCTGAGCCCAGCTTCTCAGGGACCTGTGAGCATCATCCCCCGCCAGGCTTCTGCACGTCGCCAGGTCTGGGGCAGGGGCGCTGTGGGTGTTCCTCACTCCAAGGCTTCCCACCACCCAGGTGCACAAGGCACCCACAGCTCTGTGGCTACCAGGTGAGGTGCTCTGCGCTGCCCTGCGGAGCGGAAGGGCTCGCGACGCTGGGCCTCTTCCTATGGTCACTCACATCCACATGGAATGAGGCATCTGATATCCACAGGTAAATCTGATCCACCCACCAGCCTGCCTATCGTCTGAAATCACCATTTCCCTGACATAATTGCATCTTGTGGGTCTAACAGTTGTTTCCTGTGGCCCACTTGTTGGTGGGTGGCACCTTGGCATGTCCACCAGGTAACACCTGACACTGAACATCACAGCTGGCCCCCAGCAGGCCCTTCCCTTCCTCCCCACCTGGTCTACCTCACTGGATTAGGGAAGCTGGCTTCATTCATCCCTTCCTTCTGTAGGTCCTGAAGGTGAGGCGATGGCTGCTTCTCCACTCCCCACCCCGCTTTGCTGTGTAAGTGTGATTGGTCACACATCACAGAAAAGTCATAAAATAGGTATTTGCCACCTAAAGTAGAATTTGAAAGCAAACATCTATGCCATAGGAAATGGCTAATTGCCTTGACTCAGGAGTGCCCCAAGAGTCTGTCTCATGGGAATCCTAGAGGAAACCATCGCGCTGACAGTCATGTACTTGGTTATAATGCTGTTTATCACTTACTTACAAGTTCTTAAGCACCAGAGTTGAGCTGGGCCTCTTTCTGGCCCTGGGATGACTGGGCATGTCCCTGTCGGCGTTTGATGTCTTTCGCTCAGCATGTTTGGGGGATCTTTCTATTTCATTGCCTGCTCTTTGCTCATATCCTATTGTAGTTCCGCACATGGCCCATCACATGAACACAACCACCGCTCTCTCTTCTGTTATTGGTGGACTTGGGGTTGTTTCTGATCTTTAGCTCTTAGGAACCTTGCCTCATAAACATCCTGTCTCTGGCTGCACCTGTGCACAGTGACTGTCAGAAACGTGCCTGGGGGGTACAACTGGGTTTCCTCACTTGGCTAGGTGCTGTAGACGCTGCCCCTGAGTGGCTGGCAGCTTCTCTTCTCACCAGCAGTGGGAGAGCCCGCCGTGCTTCAGCCCTCCCCAGAGCTCGGGATCACCAGACCTGAGAGCCATGTGTCCTCATCCACATGTAGCTGACCAAGTGTGAGGCTGCTCTGCCCACGTTTGGGGCCAGCTTCTTTTTCTCTCCCCGTCTGGCTCCCCGCTGCTCCCTGTGTGCCCACCCCACCTGCCCCAGTGTCTGGCTGGCCTCTTCCTGCTAAGCCAGTGCCTCTATGGAGTTGCCAGTAATGGGAATGCACCAGGCATCCTCCAGTTCTCTAGGGCACGAGCTTTCTGCACCGGCCAGCCTGGGTCTCACCGAGTTCTGCACCCTGTGCCCACAGCAGCTGATCTCAGGAACCTGCTTCTTTGCAGTGGCTTGCCCCTGCCTCCTGCCTGCCTCTTTCTGGTCCTGTCATCTCTCACTCCCTTTGTCTCCCTCCTAGCCTTGCTGCTATCTCCCTTCCTCAGCTTGTCTTTCAGGGAACCTCCAACCTTCCAGAACTCCCTCTGCCCATGTGGAGCCCTGATCTGGGTAGCACCACCCCTTTGCGAAACTCTGCTCCATTCACACCTCCCTGGGGCCTTAGGGACCATGCAAGGGACAGCAGGACTCATCATCTCAGTGAGCCATAGCAGGGGAGCCCAGGGCCCAGGCAGTGTGGGACCGGGAGCCTGAGCTACGGTGTGGGCTCTGCGACTTGGGCCAGGTACCAAATGCCTCTGCGCTCTCCTGTTCTCATCCATAAAATAAAATAATTATAAGAGTTCGGTGAGAGAATATCCATGGCAGTGTTTGGGGGTGATGCGCTGCATGGCTCAGAAGTCACTGTGAACACCATTGTCCCTTTCTGTAATGTAGCTTTCTGTCTGATACATCTAGCTGGCGTGTAAGGAGAACCTGGTGCACCCAGGCTGTCAGTTCACCTTACGTTGTTGTGGAGTGCTCATAACTGCCTCCCAGGAGGTAGTCACCATGCTCCTCTCGGCTTTACAAAAGAGGAAATCAAGGCGTAGGAAGGGCGCTAGCCCTGATAATGAGCAAAACTGGGAATCTCCTCTCCATTGCCAGACTCCCGGCACCATCATGCACACCTCTCTGGAGCAAAGGCAGAACGGTGGGGAGATCACAGGCACCGAGGCAGGAGTGTGAAAGCATCAGAATATGCCACCCTGAAGGATGTCACTTTGGCATAAAGATTATTTTGAACTGAAGGCAGTTGGGAAACTGCAAGGTGCAGAAAAAGCTCTCTACTCTCCATGCTCCCATCTGCCTCAAAGGAGGGCAGAAATTTATTCCCCCCCCCCACAACTTTTTGTTTTTGAGACAGAGTCCTACTCTGTTGCCCAGCCTGGAATGCAGTGGAACAATCTCGGCTCACTGCAACCTCCTTCTCCCAGGTTCAAGAGTTCCTCATGCCTCAGACTCCCAAGTAGCTGGGATTACAAGCAAGTACCACCACACTCAGCTACTTTTTGTATTTTTAGTAGAGATGGGGTTTCACCATGTTGGCCAGCCTGGTCTCGAACTCCTGACCTCAACTAATCCACCCACCTCAGCCTCCGAAAGTGCTGGGATTGCAGGCATGAGCCACCATGCCCAGACCAGAAATTCATCCTGTGAAGGTTTCCCCTGCCCTCTCCTGTACAAGAAAGAAGCCACAACTCATCACTGGAGATGGCACCAAGTTGAATAGTTATAACCTTTACTAAAATAATCCTTATCTTCCGTTATTTCCACCATATGTTTACCTTTCCATGTTTGCCATCCCTAGAAGCTGAAAATATTTTTCCTTTGTCTTGTCACATCTCCGCAATTTATGGCTCTTTGTTAAGATGTTACACAGGCCCCAAATGTTAACCACCTCAGTGGGTCACATTTTTGTGTATGCCCATGCATATGTGTATAATTAAATCGGTTCTTTTCTCTTGTCAATTGCCTTTTGCCAGTTTAATTTGTAGGACCTCAGTCACTGAAGATAAGAAGGTAGAAGACAAATGTTTTCCTCCCTCAAAAATCCAGGACCCCTGAGGAGGGTCCCACAGCCCTGCTCATAGCACACCATTCTTAAGAGGAGACCAGCTCCAGGGAACAGCAGGGTAAGCCTTCCCATGACATGGAGTGCAGTAGGATGTGCCAGGGTGTGGCCCCAGCCAGGGTGAGCAAGTGGCTCAGCTCCCTGTGGCCCTTGGAAGCCTCAGTACACCTTGCAGCCTGAGGCCCACCTGTCTCTCCTTTGCAGTCCTGGCTGCAGAAGGGGTGAACCCATCTGGAGGGCACTGCCTGTGGCTTCCCAAGGAGCTCCCCTGGCCCTCCCTCTCCATTCGCCCACTCCTCCATGGTTACATTTTGTGAAAACAGATGCTTTCCAGGAGACAGCCACAGTTCATTAGAGAGACAGAGAGCAGGGATCCCAGACTGCCACTGTGACCAGAATGGAGAGGCCTGCCCAACATGGCAACCCCCTGGCTGGTGCAGTGCCTGGCCCATCAGAGGGGCTGGGTGGGCAGGGGCAGGGCAGAGAAAGATTGCCCTACAAAGGTAAGCTTTTGTTGCTAGCATAAGAGTTGCTTTCCTTTATCTCTTTAGATAAATTATTTGGTAGATGCTGTTACTGATGTATGCACTGTGGGTTTCAGCAAAGACAGAAACAGAGCTCTGAGACCCCGGGGATGGTTGCAGTAGTGAGCGGCTGCTCCCAGCAGGCCTCTTTCAGAGGACAGAGGGGCTGCACGGAGGCAGGAAGGAGGGGGTGGGTGTGTCTCCCCATGACTTTTGCTTCCAGAGAGGCCTCTGGGATACAGGATCTCCCTGGGTATTCCTTCTTCAGCTGGGAGCTGTTGACACCTACCAGGGACTGGAGGACTCCTGGACAAAAGCAAGGTTAGAAAGAAGCCCCGGAAGGGCCCGGGGGAGAAGGCAGTACCAAGAGAGAAAGATGGGGTTTCCTGGGGGCACCTGGACCCACCTGGTTCCTGTAATCTGGGCCCTGCCCGGGCCCATCACTACTGACCTGCTCTCCCAAATGCCAATCAATTCAAATGGTGGCTCTTGCTTTTATGTTTTTTTTTTTTTTTTTTTTTTTTTGAGACAGAGTCTTGCTCTGTCTCTCAGGCTGGAATGCAATGGCGCAATCCCAGCTCACTGCAGCTCCGCCTCCCAGGCTCAAGTGATTCTCCTGCCTCAGCCTCCTGAGTGGCTGGGACTATAGACGCCTGCCATCGTGCCCAGCTAATTTTTGTATTTTTTAGTAGAGACAGGGTTTCGCCATGTTGGCCAGGCTGGTCTCAAACTCCTGACCTCAGGTGATCTACTTGCCTCATCCTCCCAAACTGCTGGGATTACAGGTGTAAGCCAGCCTTTATGTTTTAAATAGCCTCACTGAGGCATAACTGACAGAGAACAAGCCATGACTATCTGACATGCACAATTTGGTAGCTTCGACATAGGTAGACGACCAGGAAGCCATCACCACAGTCAAGACCGTGAGCACGTTCATCATCCCAGGCGTTATTTGTCACAAAGCATTTTCACAGATAGCTTGTTATCAGTTTTTATCACTGTATATTCAATTTTTTACCACAGGCCTCGGTGGGCTTTGAAATATCCCTTCCTAGATTCTACAAAAAGAGTGTTTCCAACTTGCTGAATAAAAAACGAAGGTTCAACTCTAGTTAGATGAATCCACACATCGTAAAGCATTTTCACAGATACCTTGTTTCCAGTTTTTATCCAGAAATTTCATTAAATGAACTGGTATGGACACAAATTGACAGCAAATAGAAACTGAAGGCATGAGCCTCTTTTCTGTGGAGGTGACAGTTGGGGACAGTCACCACTTCCACGCATGCACGTGGGGACTCCTGCAGGCCACCCACCCTGGTTTTCTGGAAAGCAGGAGAACATCCCAGAAATGCTACACGAAGTTCCTGAGGAGGGTTTGCTGCCAGCTGAGAGAGAACCCGAAGGTAGACGCGCGGGCAGAGGGGATGGTCCCATCACCCTCTTCAGAAGGCGCTTTGTGGTAGGAAGGGAAAGGGCAGCTCTCGGGTGTGGATTTAAAATCCTAGTCAGGCCTGGAGTAAAATTTGGGAAAGATTCCTTTCCTCCTGCCCATTCCCAGCGCAACTGCCTTCTCCTCAGCACCTACAAGCAGAGGGCATCCCAAACTCAGTACCCACAGAGCCCAGGCCGGAAACTCAAAAACTCACCCGAGTTATCAGAATGGGGTCTTGGCTCAGGGGCAAGCCTTGATCATCTCTGGCTTCTCTTGCTGGGATTTATTTATTTATTTGTTGCTAAAAACTGAATACCTGGATTTCTAAGTGCAATCTCCTCATTCTCACAGTTGGCAACGAAATGATTTTTCAAACACATCAGAGGAGGCAGGTCCAAGGGCCCCCAAACTGCAGGTGTCCTGCTCAAGGCATCAGCCTTATTAGGTGGTTCCACCTTGGCGCCTCCTTCCCGGCTCTGGGAAACCCTCTTCACCCCACAATAGATTCCTCTTGCATTTCCCTTCATGTCAACAAACTTTCAGTGAGCAAGTGTGGCTGTCATGTCCAGGGCCCTGGGCTGGCGTGGAGGCTGCAGAGGTGATTGGCCATCCCTGTCCCTGGGGAGACTTGCTAGCTGATGTGCGCCACCACGGAATGCATCCTAGTCCGTGGGCTTAGGGAAGAGAAAGTAATTGCTCTACTGGGGTGCTCCCGGAAGGCTGCAGGGAGGAAGGTGCACTGGAGCCGAGAAAGATGATGAAGATCTATGGGTCGGCAGCAAGGAAGAAGAATGGAGCTGCAGAGGTGGGGAGTGCAAGGGGTGTCCCGGGATGACAGGTGGTTTGCCTATGGGGCCAGACTGGGGACCCCAGGAATGCTGGGAGAAGAATGATTTGGAAAAAAGATTCATCTTCTCCTGGTCTCTCTCCCTTTCTGAAGCCTCCTAAGGCATTGCCTCTGGGCCTCCTGGGGGTTCTGTGGAATTTACATCAGGGTCCTAGAAGCCTAGAAAGAAGAGTGACCATGAGATTCTCATTGAGATCCCATCCAGTGCAGGACCCCTGTCTCCTATAGCACTACGTTCATCCACATCCCCTCTCACCCCTCCATCAAATAGGCCAGACCTCCAGTGTCCCTTCTTATGGAAATGGGGGTGGGGACTCTTGAGTTTTTCCTGGCATAAGAATAAAAGAATGAGCTGTCAAAAGTTGCCTGGAATCGGAACTCGGAGCGCACGGGAGCCGGGAGAGAAGGAATGGATAGACAAGCTTCCTCTGGCCAGCTGTGCCTACACTCTATAAAAAAGTGTCAGATTCAATCACCCGGGTTTGGGGGCTGTCGGTGCCAAACATCTGGATCTTTGGCTGGGCCCCTAAGACGTCAGGATGTTGCACTTTCCACCTGGAAGTCTGCCGTCTCTAAGTGCTGCTCTGACTCGGGAGAGGGCGAGCACCTGGCCAGGCCCAGCCCACTTCCTCCGAGGGGCCTCCCCCCAGCTCCCTGCAGACGGACAGGACACACGTGTTCCCAGGGCCTCTGGGGTGGGGGATGGGGAGAAGGCAGGGCCTGTCTAGCCTGTTCTCAGTCTTTCCTGGCTCTGAGGCAGCCCTGTGTCCACAACCAGGAAGTGACTGAGGGTAGCTGCACCCTGGGTTGAATCAGGCCTGGCGGCAGTAATAAACAAATGACCAATGGGCCTGGCTCCCGGAAGGTGGAAGCAACGCTACTGGGCTTTGCTTATGAAGGGAGAAATCTACTTACATCCATCTGACTCTCTCCTCTCACCAAGAATAAACCAAATAGTTAATTCCAAGGGTCTGAATTCCCAGAGGTGGTGTGTGTGTGCGCGTGTGTGTGTGGGTGTGTGTGTGTCTGTATGTGTAGGGTTACTGCTTCCGAAGGAGCCAAAACAATGCCAACCCTTCAAAATACTTTCCAGCAATACAGTGACCTGAATTAGAGCCCGTCATCCCCACTAATTTTCTAGTAAGTAAAGATGTTTCTGACCGTCTAAAGGAAGTGGCCAGGAAAAGCCAACCAATTTTTGTGAGCTGTAACACCCCTTCCCTCTCCTGGCTGCTGCCAAGGGCACTGCCCAAGTGCAAGTGCAGAAGTTGGCAGGAAATGTCTTGAGAATATTAAGCTGCGTTGTAGTTTTTCTGTCGGTTAAATGTGGAATTACCATGTGCCCTGCACTTCCACTCCGGGCATATACACAAGACAAATGAGAATAGACATTCAGCCAGAAACCGTTCGTGAATGCTCATGGCAGCACTGTTCACAACGGCGAAAAGTGGAAGCATCCTAGACGCCTGATGAATGAATGAATAAAATACTGACTGATGAATGAATCAATAAAAAAATGGTCCATCCATATAATGCAATATTATTTGGCAGTAAGCAGGAATGAAGTACCAACACATCCTGCAACATGGATGAGTCTTAAAAGCATTATGGTAGCCGGGGGTGGGGCTCATGCCTGTAATATCAACACTTTGGGAGGCTGAAGCAGGCAGATCACAAGGTCAGGAGTTCGAGGCTAGCCTGGCCAACATGGTGAAATACCGTTTCTATTAAAAAAAAAAAAATACAAAGTTAGCTGGGTGTGGTGGTGCATACCTGTAGTCCCAACTACTCAGGAGGCTGAGGCAGAAGAATTGCTTGCACCCGGGAGGCGGAGGTTGCAGCAGTGAGCCAAGATCGTGCCACTGCACCCCAGTCTGGGCAACCAAGAAAGACTCTGTCCCCCCTGCAAAAAAAAAAAAAAAGCATTATGGCAAGTGAAAGAAGCCAAACACAAAAAGAACAATATTGTCTGATTCCAATTATATAAAATGTCCAGAATAGGCAAATCCATAGAAATAAAAAATGATTTATAGTTTCCTGAGGTGGAAGCAGGGAGGAATGAGTGACTGCTGATGGCTAGGGGGCTTCTTTTACGAGTGATGGAATGTTCTAGAATTTGGTGATGGATGTACAACTGTGAATATATTAAAAGACATTGGATTTTGCACTTTAAATGGTTAAACTGAATGATATGTGAATTATATCACAATAAAAATGTTTCTTTTAAAGGCAAAAAAGCACTCTCAACAAAGTGCAGCTTTTTAAATCCCCAGAGAGCTGCCCAGCCAATCAGCCCACACCGTTGAGGGTTTTTTTGTTTTGTTGCCCATACTGGAGTGCAGTGGTGCAGTCTTGGCTCACTGCAACCTCTTTCTCCAAGGTTGAAGTGATTCTCCTGCCTCAGCCTCCCAAGTAGCTGGGATTACAGGCACCTGCCACAACGCCCAGCTAATTTTTTGTATATTTAGTAGTGACGGGGTTTCACCATGTTGGCCAGGCTGGTCTCTAACTCCTGACTTCATGAGCCACCTGCCTTGGCTGCCCAAAGTGCTGGGATTACAGGCGTGAGCCACCACACCCGGCTAAGGGTTTTAATAGGGTTAAATTACTGACTTATGTTTTGTTGGTTGGCATCCAATATTTGGAATCACGGGAAGACAGAATTGATCTCATCACCTGCTCCCAAGGAGACAATAGTGGGATATGATGTTCCTTGACATAAAAGGCTGAGATATGTTGTTATGATTTTAGAGGAAGAGTTGGATGTTTATTACCCCAGAATCCAGTATTTGAACCCATGAAACACAGAATGATAGCTGGTTTTGCTTTTTAGAGTCAGGGTCTTTCTCTGTTGTCTATGCTGGAGTGCAGTGGTACAATCATGGCTCACTGCAACCTCCAACTCCTGAGCGAAGTAATATGCGTGCCTCAGCCTCTGAGTAGCTGGGACTATAGTTGCATGCCACCATGCCTGACTAATTTAAAAAAAAAATTGTAGAAATGTGGTCTTGCTATGTTGCCCAGGCTGCCCTCAAACTCTTGACCTGAAGTGGTCCTCCTACTTCAGCCTCCCAAGTTGCTGGGACTATAGGCATAAGCCATTGCATGCAGTAGGATCTATGAAATAAAAAATGATAGCTTGTTTCGCTCTGTGGCCTTGTGCAAATGACCTAGCTTCTCTGGTTTGTAGTTTCTTCATTTATAAAATGTGGATAAAGTGGTACTCTAGGGTTGCTATGAGGATTAAATAGGTAAAATATTTAAACCTCTAGGCCAGGCACGGTGGCTCATGCCTGTAATCCCAGCAACTTTGGGAGGCTGAGGTAGGCAAATCACCTGAGGTCAGAAGTTCAAGACCAGTCTGTGTAACATGATGAAACCCCATCTCTACTAAAAATGCAAAAATTAGCTGGTCGTGTTGGTGAAGGCCTATAGCCCCAACTGCTTAGGAGGCTGAGGCAGGAGAATTGCTTGAACCTGGGAGGTGGAGGTTGCGGTGAGCCAAAATCACACCATTGCACTCCAGCCTGGGTGACAGAGTGAGACCTTGTCTCAAAACAAACAAACAAAGAAATCGAGCAAGTAACAGCATTTCCCCCACCCTAACTATAAAAGAAATGCCGTATCTCTTCAGCATACACCATCTGGAAAATTCGGAGAACTGTAAAGAAGAAAATGAAAGCCCCACCACCATACCACTGTGAGATGAACACTGTTACCATTTTGATGTGACTCCTTCCAAATCCTCCCTTCCATTCCCAACAGCATTTTAGGTTGTGCACTTTCCTTTGGAATTTATGACTTGCCTTTCGCCCTGAGTGCATAGATCAGCCTTTTGTGTGTGTGCAAAGTATCTGGAATCTCCAGAAGCCAGTACAGGGGCTTAAACACAGAGAAAAAACACCCATCCATCCCCCGGCTTCGCTCTCAGGTGTGTACCCACTGCAACTTCCAAAGCTGGGTGCATGAGTTGTGTGTTTCTTAAATTACACCGACTGCAGAAGCCACGTGGGAAATGAGCGATTCTCCAAACGGGGCTTTTATTTGTCTTGTGTGGCCAAGTGTGCCTCCAGCCCAGAGGAGAGGAAGTACATGGAGTTTCCTTCTCGGAGAAACCAGGCCTCTAAGTATTTTTTAAATTCAATTAGCTTGAGAGGGAAGGTGGGGAGGGTCACCAGCTGTGTGGTTTGTGAGTCCCTTAAACTTCAAGCTCTAAACTGCATATTTCAGGCAATGGACATCTTAAGGCTTGGGGATTTTATTATTATTTATTTTCAAGTCTGGCCCTGGAACAGACTGGTTCTGTCCCCTCCAGGTTTTAGCATTAGATTTGATGTCTGTAAAAAAGGAGGTAATCTGAGATATCTGTGACATAAATTTGGGAGATTAAAAGTGAAATTAAAGTACAATGCAAAGAGGGTCTGGTGCTGTGGGGCTGGGGAGAAGAGACGGGGTGAAAGTCTAAGCGTCAGGCATTCACCTCGAGGTGGCCTCCCTGCGGCTGACGTTGGCTCTGAACCTTGATTGGGTCCCACGGTTTGACCGCAAGCAGAATATGTAAACTGCAACTGCCGTGGAAAGTTTGGGAGCATGATTGCCCTAAGTACTGCCTGTGCCTTATCTTGTTTATGGAGCATATATTAGCACATTTAAGCACTCAGGGACCAGGAAGTCAGCAGTGCCAGCGCCAGGGTGGGAGCAGGGGTGGACTCTGATTTATCCTATTTTCGAGTTTCTGTGGTGTAAACAATCCCACCGAACTGACATCATTGGAAGTTGGGGAGAGGTAGGCAGTATTATATGGTACATATCATATGGTATTTCCACCATATAAACACCAGATAGATTGTAAACAAACATAAACTCAATGGTAAAATAAGTAGGAAGCGACGGGTCTGATGAGTTTTAAGTATTACCTTTACCCCTAATACAATTGTTTTGAATATAACGTATCTCAATTGTAAGCTTACTATTCTTTTTTTTAATAATAAAAGCTGCGTTTAACAAGCAGCTCCCAAGATTTCTGCAAATTTAACAGCATTCCCTCGTGACCAGGAATGGGGCAGCCCCAGGACACAGCTGTCTAATGGGGCAGGTCGGGAGGGAGCAAGCACACACTGGCCTGTGGCTGACAAGGTCTGGGAAGACCCCCGCTGTCCTCACCCTTCCAGCTCTGCAGCCCAGCTGTCTGTTTCTCTGGCTAGAGGACCCAAGGATGATTCCTGGTTCCCAGGTCTCACTCAAGCAGCCTACTCGACTGGGGCTGCTTGCCCCATCTCCAAGCCTCGGACCTGCCTGGCTCTCCGCACTACCGTGGCTCTGTTCTGTGTCTGTTTGCCTCCCTGCGTACCTCCCACCCTCCCTCCTTCCCTCCCTCCCTCCTTCTCTTGGTGTCTGTCTCACTAAGTATAGGACAATAAGGCAAATCATCAGCCTACTGTGTGTCTTTTTTTTTTTTTTTGAAACAGAGTCTCACTCTTTCGCCCAGATTATGCAGTGGTGCAATCTCGGCTCACTGCAACCTCTGTCCCCTGGGTTCAAGTGATTCTCCTGCCTCAGCCTCCCAAGTAGCTGCGACTACAGGCATGCGCCAGCATACCCGGCTAATTTTTGTATTTTTAGTAGAGATGGGGTTTCACCATGTTGGCCAGGCTGGTCTTGAACTCTAGACCTCAGGTGATCTGCCCACCTCGGCCTCCCAAAGTACAGGGATTACAGGCGTGAGCCCCCGCCCCCAGCCCTGTGTATCCTTCTTAAACGTCATTTGTGGGGAGGGTCAGCTGGGGACACTTGAAAATCTCATAAGCTGTTGAAAAGAGCCAGAGACAGAAAGCAGCAGCTGTCCCCTATAGGCTGTGCCTGTGGCTCCCTGGCCTGGCTGCTCGGGGCCATTCCGCACCTGGGAAGAGGGAGGGAAGTGCAGAAGCACTCTTAATGGAGCATCGCCAAGAGGGAAATGGGGCTGATGCTGCCCAGAGGGAAGACCACCTCTTGGCTGAGTTATCCCACATTTCTCCTTGCCTGGAGCTGCCTCAGGTAACCAGACTGGACCCATGCTGCCCCTGACCCAGAATGGGCAGAGAGGTCCATGCGGCAAGCCCCAGAGAGAAAGAATGAGGTGTCCACTCTTTACTCTTGAGTCAGCTCCCCGGCTTGGCACTGCACGCCCGGGGAGGGGAGGGCCTTGCCAAGGCAAGTCTTGGAGGAGACACACTCCCACATTTACAGACAAAGACATGCTGATCCTGAAGATATCATTAACTTAATTTTATAGGACAGAATGGAAGCTGGCCAACTTGGGGGAAGGAAGAGAGAGGGGAGAAATGGGAATTCTGGAATATTTTAAACCAGTTGCAATGGATTACTTTCGATTACTTTCAAGAACATAAAGTAACTTGAGGGAAACTAACCATGCATTGCCAAGTAGTCTTATTCAAGGGATTTTTTTTTAAGTTAAGAATACTGTGCTATTTGCATATTAAGAGTTTGTAAGAAACCCTACAGGCTAAAGCGTCCAGAGGCTCAGTAGGGTGGGAAGGAATGAGGGGGTCCAGGAGGAATATAGTATTCAGTTATTGAACTCAGGACATCTTGAATCCACCATCTCAGCCCTGAGGGCTTCTAACTCTGTGTTTATGAATATAAAACCATTAGCCAAAATTGCTTCAATATTGGCTATTTTGGAGAAGAAAAGATCTTCTAGAGCGAATCCCAGCATGGTCATTTCAATTCATGATCATTTTTCCGTGAAGCAGCATTGGAACAAAGTCCCTCTCTCCTATTGTTATTTGTACTTCACTGAAACTTCTTTATCGAGATTCTTTCTTTTTTCCAGGGCAACAACAACTAGGCTCTCCAACCCCACTAGGACTCACCCCTCGCCTCCTAAATGGCTGGTATTTATTGGACAGTCTCCATCCTCAGGGATTGGCCCCAGCAGCTCTGGTCCCAGGTTAAAAATCCTGCGGAAGCCTCTGATAAGTTGAGCAGTGTTCCCTGTCCATTCCTAGTCCAATCACCTTTGGGCAATGGGCAGAGATGCAATGATGTTCCCACCCATCTTGGAGGCTGGGGTGGAGTCTGTAAGCAGATGAAAAGCCTGCTTTAACCTGGCTGGGTCTAGAATGGGGCTTCTGTCTTGGGCAGATGAAACACACCCTCCCATGATTGCTTTGGTCATTTTTCCCAAATGCTAAATGGTCGCAGCTCAGTTAGGGGGACATCTCCAAAACTCCAGCACTTCACAGATGTGTGTGGGTTAGCACGGTGGCCTTCCAGAGGAATGGGGAGGCACATGGGGCATCAGAGAAGCCCCACCCTGTGAGTACCAGGCTGGGCTGACCAGGAATCAGTTGGCCATGGGTCCTTTGTCCACAGGGCTGGGCACGGTCAGAGCTGTGAGTGGCCCTGCACCTCCAGGCAGACAGAGGCTGTGGGAAAAAGGGGCTGGTGGAGTCACAAAGGCTCTCCTGAATGTGGGTCGCTTGTTCTGTTCTGTTTTGCTGCTCAGCCTATTCCAGCAGGCCCCATCTAGCTCCGGTCCAGCTCTGGGTCAGCTGTGTAGGGGCTGTGACAATGCCTGTCTCCTGTTAGGGTCCTGCAAATCCTCAGGACACCCAGCCAAGGCATGTTTGTCACCTGCTCTGTGCGTCTCCACTGCATCTTCGGTAACATGGAGCTGTCCTTAGTCTCCAACTCTGGGACTGTATGAGAACCAATGAGGCCCACAGAGCAAGGTCCTGGCATGGCCTGCAGGTGGCCCATAAGGACTTACGATTGCAACTGCTCTCAGGAGCTGGTCTATGCCCAGGCCCACCTGCCTCCCCACTCAGGGGTGGCTACCATCACTCCATGGGACCCTGGGTAACCCACAGAAGGCCTGGGGCCCTGGGGTGGAGTTGCCTCCTGCCTACAGTGGGGGAGATCCCTGCACCTGGGACTCAACCCTGATGGACTGGGTGAGTCTCTCTGACAGCCACTGGAAGGGCAGAACTTGTGGAGGGGCTGGGCGACTGCTGTCATCCCAGGAGGGCACTTGGCTGGGTGGCTCAGGCTAAATGGCTGAGCTAATGCCTGCGTGCCGAACTTGTGTGAGCCATAAAAACCTAAGGCAGCAACAAAGTGAAGAAGAAGGAGATAGACTCTCTTACAACCCTTGTTTCCAGCTCTAGGGGAAGGTGGTGGAGGGAGGAAGCCTGGCCACGTGGAGGGCGAGGCCTCGGGCAGGTCTCTGCATCCCACCCCAGGCACCTCTGGCTCCCAGACACACAGACACATATACACGGCCTCCCCCTGCATGGCCTCCTGTGGGTAGGGGCTTCCCCAAGTGAGGAGGGGCCATCAGAAAGCAACGCCTGGCATTCGCAAAGACTTGAAGGGTTCCACAGGTCCCACCAACTCCCCGGCTGGAAGAGGAGCCCACTCACTCCTGTGCTGTGGACACAGCTGGGTGGCAGGTCCTGTCCCTGTGGCCCTGAGGACTTGAAGGATATCCCTTATCTGCCTCTACCTCAGGCTTCTGCAACCTTTTGCGTGGTGCCCACAAGGTAACCAAGCCTCACCCCCCACGCCACATTGATGGGGAGGGAGGCTCAGGAACCACATGACACACATGAGCCCTGCCTCTGCTGTTATTCACTCACCTCCAAGGTGGCTCTAATTATCCTCATTTTATAGAAAACTGATGACCAGAGACACCCCTAGAACTGGTCCACGTGCACCCAGGGTTCAAACACAGGTCACCTGTTCCCTAAGGCCTACATCAGAATTCCGGAAACCCCAGTGCCATGGGACCAAAACCACCACCGCAGGACCAAGACAACCACCACCTCGGGACCAAGATCACCACCACGGGACCAAGACCACCACCACCACCACAGGACCAAGACCACCACCACCACGGGACCAAGACCACCACCACGGGACCAAGACCACCACCACCACCACGGGACCAAGACCACCACCACCACGGGACCAAGACCACCACCACCACGGGACCAAGACCACCACCACGGGACCAAGACCACCACCACCACGGGACCAAGATCACCACCACGGGACCAAGACCACCACCACCACGGGACCAAGACCACCACCACCACGGGACCAAGACCACCACCACCACGGGACCAAGACCACCACCACCACAGGACCTGCCGGTCTCTGAGCTTCAGCTTCAGCTTCCAGAGAGAAAGAGAAGGCGGGAGGATCTGACTGGTCCAGCCCAGGTCCTTGGGCTGGCCAGGGTCCTAAATGTCTCCACCACGTGCCAGCCATGGCGTGCTTCAAGCCCTCACTGCTCCCAAGAGCCACTGATTTGCTCCCTCAGCCAGCTGGGGCTGCTCTGATGTGGAGCAGCAGAGACTTACTCAGGCCACCTTACTTGACGACCTTATTACCCGGGTGTCCTCAGCGGACTGGCCAGCCAAAGTGGGGGCTACCCAGCCCTTCTCTCTGCCTCCTTCTCTGTGTCTGTCCCTCTCCTCTCATCAGTCATGAGTGTGGGGAAAACAGATGAGTGAATGAGGGCAGACAGGAGGGGCAATGGAGGGAGAGAAGGAAGGAGAGAAAGATGGTGGGAGGAAGGGGGAGAAAGGAGGAAGGGAGAGAAAGGAGAAAAGGAGAGAAAGGAGAAAGGGAAGGACGGAGAAAGGGAGGGAAGGAGAAAGGGAGGGAAGGGGAAAGGAAGAGGAAGGGGAGGGAAGGAGAAAGAGGGAAGAGGAAAGGAAGAGGGAAGGGAGGGAAGGGGAAAGGGAAGGAAGGAGAAAGAGGGAAGGGGAAAAGAAGAGGGAAGGAAGGAAAGGGGAAAGGGAGGGAAGGAGAAAGGGAGGGAAGAAGAAAGGGAAGGAAGGAGAAAGAGGGAAAGGGAAAGGGAAGGAGAAAGGAAGTGGAAAGGGAGGGAAGGGGAAAGGAAGAGGGAAGAGGGGAAGGGAGGGAAGGGGAGGGAAAGGAAGGGAGAAGGGAGGGAAGTGGAAAGGAAGATGAAAAGGAGGGAAGAAGAAGCGGGAAGGGATGGGGGGGAGCAGCGCATCTGGTTTCTGGTTTCCTGACCCTCCTCTCACCAGCTGAGAAACGCTGACCGAGACCCTCATCCCCTCCAAGGCTCATCTCCCTCATCTGTAAAACAGGGCTGCAAGACCTCCCCTCAGGGACCTTCATTGGAGCTGGGAGCAGGCCCTTCATTTCCCTCCTGATCCTGAGGGCAAGGAAGGACCAGGCTCTTTCCAGAACAGGGCAGGGATATTTTGGCTTCTGTGTCTTCTAATGACCTTCCAATGTCTCAGGTCTCCAGGAGGGAAGGAGCAGCACCCACCCGCCTGCAGGACCCTCCCCAGCCTGGCTCACAGGCTGCGGCCATCAGAGATGGGCTTCCCTCTGGGGAGTTTGGAAGCCAGTCACTTCCTCTCCAACCTCACCCCCTCATCTGCAGGTTAAGCAGTGAGGCCTGGACCGGCTGCCCCACAGAGAACACAGTGCATGTGCCCAGGTTCATGAGGTGGGGAGAGAGAGGTGGGATTCAGGGCCAGTGCCCGGGGTCTGCCTGCCTAGAGCTGCAGCAGCTCCCAGGGAATGGGGTCCAGGCTGGCACCAGGCCAAAGTCTCCAGACCACAAACACCCAGACCTTGGCTTGATCTTCTTAATTTCCATAATCCTCTTAATTGGCCGATCACAAGGCCCCCTAAGTCAATCAGATTCTCTCTTGGTCCCCGATCTCTGTCTCACGCTGGGGCTCCCTCGCTCTCTGTCCCCTTGCCTCTCTGTTTCTATCTGTCTCTGGACCACCATCTCCCCCTCCACCCATATCTCTCTGGGCCTGTCCCTCCACTCCCCTCTTTCCTTCCGGCCTCACACTTTGGCCCCATCCCCCTTCAGTGGTCTCACAGGGACAGCTGTGAAGAATTAGGAGCTCCACGGTGAGTATCAGCCCCGAGCGGCAGAGGAGGACTGGTGTCTCCGTGGGAGATCGGGCAGCTTTTCTTAATTATTTCACCCAATAGCACATGTCCTGGGGCTCTAGGGGTTTTTCTTGGACTTTCCCTCCTCTTGAAATCTTGATTCTCACCTGAGTTAGACAGTCTGTCTTTGTCTCAGGCCCCCAGACGCAGTCCCAGCCCCCCACGCCCCTAAGCTTCCAGAGAGCATCTGTGGCGAGCCCAGGAGCCTTGGGAACCGGCTTGCCTCGGCCCACATCCCCACTATCCCTTCTCTTCCCAGGATGGGGTGCCTCTCCTTCGAGAGTCCCCTTGCACCATGCTGCCCCAGACCCCAATGGAAGGGCTCAGAGTCACACGTCTGGAAAGGGATTCGGGACCAGTTCTTACCCTAAGGGGCCACCAGTAACAGCTGCTCCCTGTCCAGCTTCAGCGGCTGCTCCCATTGAAGCCAACTCCCTCGATGTCAGCGTCTCAGGGACCAGAACCTCTGCTGTCCCCTCGGGCAAGCTGCCCACAGAGCTGCTGCCTTCTTCTCTGTGGAATGGGGGCAGCAAAGGTACCTGCTTCACAGGACGACTGCCACGGCTACCACGACTCACTGAGCACCTACTCTGTGCCAGCGCCACCTCACACCCTCCCTGCCAATTATCCCTTTCTTCCTCACAGTGACCATGGCAGGAAGGATTTGTATGACCATTTCATGGATTGAGAGAGCGAGGCTTAGAGATGTGAAATTATTTTGCTAGGGCCTGAGAGCTCCAGGAGGTGGTGTCATTGAGCCCCAGCACTTATCTGGGGTGTTTTTCATTATTTGAGCCACAGGAAGCGCCTGGTGCCTTCCGCCTCCCTGCCCCATGACATTCCCCGCTGCTGTGGCCATGTGCCCACATGGACTCCCACCACACAGGAGGAGGGAGCTGACTGTCCTGGCAGCTCCGCTTGTGGTTAAAGGAGGGGGAGCTCACATTTCAATTCTTTCTGGCTTGGAAAAGGCCATTGGAAAAAACAGCCCTCCCCACCCCCCAGCGATGTGTGTTCACAGCTTGTCAGTCCTGGCAGGCCTGAGAGCTCCCCCGATGCAGTGGAGGGAGCTGGGGCTGTGGGCGGCAGCCAAGCTGTGGGGCTTTGAGAGTCCGTCTCTGGGTATAAGCCCCTCATCCTGCAGGGTTCAGAGAGCCTGGGGGTCTGAGGCTGGCTGAGCGCAGGGTTCTGGGCATTGGCAATGTGTCTCACGCACAGTGAGGCTGATACGTGATGGTGGAACTGCAGAGCGGTAGATCCAGATGCTATGCAAAGGAGAATGCTATTCTCTCAACCAGCAGACCCCTAATTATGGGTTGCAGGCGGGTGGAAGAGCTTCCTGCTGTGAACAGTCTCGGAAAAGCTCCATTCTTTATACTGGCGGAGCGGAGGATGAGGAAAAGCCCTGGCCAGATATGCTAGATTAGACAACCCTGTGAGGTTTGAATCATAGAAACACAAACCAAGCTGTCTTAAGCAAAAAGAAACACTTTGAGGAGTGTGATTAAAATGTTTAAGGAGTAGCTTCAGGTATAGCTGGATCCAGATGCTCTAACAATGTCACCAAGACACAGTCTGTCATTCTCTAGCTCAGCTTTCTTTGGCTTGGCTTCGGTCTCAGACAGGTCCTGTAGCTCCCTGGGCTACATCAGGGGCTGCAAACAAGCCCAGAGGCTGCCGCTTAGAGTGAACTGGGCCAGATGTTCATCCGAACTCATCTCATCAGTCGGGGTGGATTGTGCTGAGTATTTCAGCCTTGCTCACATCCTTCTCCCAAGTGGAGGCATCCATGCAGGACTGCAGAACTGCGCGATGGAATACAATTGTGATGGGGCTGACACCCCAAGGAAATGCAGCAGCTGATACCAGGAAAGAAGAATGAACCCGGGGCTGGGTCCACCTTGCCCAGGTCATGTTGACACCCCATGCCTCCATTTCCTCATCAGCAAAAAAAGAGGTGCTGTAAGGCCCTTCTCCCCAGGTGGGCTCCAAGTCTAAGTCCCCATGGCCCCATGGTTCAGGTGTGAGTTGTAAAGAACTGGGGGTGAAGGGAAGACCTGAGCCAGGCCTCCACACCAGCCACCCCTCACTTCACGTTCAGTGAGCGAAGTGGAAAACACCCCAAAGTAAAGACAAAGGCTCTGTTGCCTCCCCCGGCTTCTCCTCGCACTTGGTGCTGACTGGGCTCCACTGGTTTGCTGTCAGCTCCTCTTCCTGCCCAGGGAACTTCAGACTGTCTCACCTGCCGGGAGGCTTGTTCACCCCTCTGGCACCCACTGCCTGCCTGGAGGCAACCTCTTGAAGGCATATGAGGGGTGGCTTTTTCACATCTGTCCCCTTGCCAGGGAAACCAGGATGGTCCTCTGCTCCGTGGGTCCCTTGACAGGAAGGCACGAGGGAGGCGCTGCTGACTACAGCTAGAGGAGCTGTTCCCCGACCCCACGTGCTCCCTTGCCGGTAATTCCTCTTTGCCTGTAGCTCTCCCTCCCTTCCAGCCAGACTCAAGGCCGGGGCTATCTCAGGAAGGGAGATCCAGAAGAGCCCATCGAGGCCCCGAGGGGAAGCCTCAGCCCATACAGTCCAAACTTGCTCTCAGAAGCACGCACAGGGATGATAGCTTCGAGACAGCAAAGGCCATCTGGTGCTTCCTGCAGAAAAGAAGGGAAGAGTGTAGGGTAGGATGCCAGGGGTAGGGGTTCCTGCTGACTGAGAGGCCCCGGGAATAGGCCTTGCATGGTGAGATGACTCACCCAACCTTCCAGGGGTCAGAGAGAGACACTTCATGGTGGGTTGAGAGATGCCATGGCAGGGGAACTTGGACCCCATCTTCCATGTGAGACTCTGTGGACTGGTTGGTGGCCATCTAGAGAGACACGGTGCTGGGGAGGTTGGGACAGAGGTGTGGTGGCACCTGCCCTCTGCAGAGCTGGAATGGTCCGGGGGGCACCCACAGCTTTCTGGGGCTCCAAGGAGTGAGATGGAGATGGCTAAGAGTTGGGAGGAGAGGAGATGGAGTGGGGGGCCCTGTTCAGTGAGGATGTGCAGAAGTTTGAAGGCTGGCCTGCCACCTAGATGGCCCCTGTCCCATGCCAGGGTGATGTGGAAGCTGCCTGTCAGCATTGCTTTTCCCCAGGGATAAAGGACAAGGAAAGAGCAAGAATAGACTCCGAAACTCGTCAGATGGGTCAACATTCACAGGTCAGAAGTGTCAGGTGCTGGGCCTCCAGCGGTGCTGCTGATCTGCGCGTCTGCCCTCTGCCGGACCACGCTTGGCTCCTGCAGCTCTGCAGTAAGTCTCAGGACCAGGTGCAGGGTTCCTCCCACTTCATTCTTCTCTGTCAAAGATGGTTATCTAGGGCCTTTCCTTTTTCATATCAATTAGAGAATAGGCTGGTCTGTATCTGTAAAAACCTTGCTAAGATTTTGATAGGAATGAGGTTAAAACTGCTATCAGTGGGTGGAAGAGACATCTTGTCGTGCTGAGCCTTTGAATCCATGAACACTGATGTCTCCCCATTCATTTAGGTCTTCCTTGATTTCTTCCATCAGTGGCTTGTAATTGTCATCACACAGACTCATAATGTTTTAACTCATAAAAGGATTCACATGGAGCTTTCTGGGCTCACTGTAGCACCCTCTCTTTGTCCTTGTTCTTGCCGAACTCAGTACTCCATCCCACTACGGGCGTCTCATTGAGCTCCATGTCTACGTCATCCACGCCAAGCTGTGCCTCTGCACAAACTTAACCACCTCTGGTGGTGGGGAACACATCCTGCTCGGGCAGCCTGTCCTCTGACTGTGCCCGCCAGAAAGTTCTTGCATGGAGTATGTTTCTGCACCCAGGGTCCCGACTCTACCCCAGGGCCACCCACCCATAGTTCTAATCCCTGAGTGTTCCCCTGCTTTGCAAACCTTCGGTCTCAATTTAGAGCACTCCATTGGGTATTTCTCAAAGTTTGCCTCCCTGCCCTGACTGGTCCTCATCTTCTATGAGCTCCTGACACTGTCAATCTATCTCTGAAACACATATGAAACACACAATCTCTCTTCTTCCTTCATCCCATCACCCCACGTCCCTTTCTCTATCTCTCCAAGCTGGTCCCATGTCCTAGCTGCCCTCACAGGTGACAGCTGAGATCTGACCTATACCCAGCCAGGAACAAGGCACCTTCTAACTGCTCCTAAGTGCCCCACATGAACCCGGAGAAGAATGGAAACAGACTCCAATGGCTCTTCTCTTTCAGGATATTGTGCCACACTTAGGGATAAGCAGGGAAACTTCCACATGAAGCCATCTAAACCTCAGTCTAACTTTTTTTTTGCAGGCTCTGGCAATGATGCCAGACTCTCTGGGACAACAGGGTCACCAAGGAAACCCTGCCCAGTGGATTTGTCCCAAGTTTTGGACCCTGTAGATGACACCTCCACTTGTGTCCAGTTACTGGTGACCTGGAAGACTCAACAGAGGCTATGGAGGCTTTGCTGGCTTCTCCACTTGGATCGTGAAACCCTGAGCAAGACACGTGTCTCTGCTTCCTCCTCACAAGGCAGGGTGCTGAGATCTACCTCCCAAGGAGCTGGTGTGCTTGTGGAAATCAAATACAGTGCCGAGCACCACGCCTGAAACCGTGGTCATGGCGCTGTGACCACCATTGTCATTAGCATTTTGGAGGGAGGCCACCCAGCTCTGCGGCTCCCTGTCTCTCTGAACTTGCTCGCTCATGTGGCTCCCTAAAGAATGATTTGTGGTGGTTTCCTCTTCAGATGACAACAGCACCAGGTCCCGGGTTTCTACTTGCCTTGCATCTCACCAAAGTGCTGACTTCCTCAATCAAATACACCCAGGCCCCGGGGCTGGCCAGGGAAATGATGTGGGGCATGTCACAGGGGTAGGCAGGAGCACCCACCTGCTTGAACCCCAGGACACCATTGGGTGTGGCTGCCTATGGACCCCCGACACTCATCCACACTGTTGGTCCTTTAGAGACCCAAGGCTTAGACTGCACCCTCAGTCGGAGAGAGGATTCGAATGGTAGCTAGTGAGACTCCAGAGATGTACAGTCAGCTGGGGGCCACCAGCCACAGTGGGCAACCGGGCCCTTTAAATGTGGCTAGTTCAGATTGGCATGTGCTGAGAGCATAAAATCACACTAGATTTCAAGGACTTTGTGCCAAAATTTATATACATACATATATATATATATATATATATAGATAATATATGATATAGATATCCTAATATAATAGATAACATATATATTAGAGTTTGTTTCTTTTCACTTTAAAAATGTGACGACTAGAAGATCTGAAATGACATATGGTTGGTATTTACAGCTCATGTTCTATTTCCATAGGGTAGTGCCACTCTAAACAAACTGTCCAATATATATGGCTTGTTTTAGGGGCCTGGTCCTAGGAGGCCAGCATCCTCCTCTTTCCCAGGAGATCCTGCAGGGTCTTGCCACCTAGCCTCTGTGGCCTGGGTGCACATACAACAAAATCCAGAACCTGGAAGGCTTCTGTGCCCCCATACATCTTTGGATCCACCCCACTCAGCCCTGTGCACACAGTCCCTCAAGCACATACACCAGTTTTATGCAACTTGGGAACAGGACTTCCTTATTCAAGGTACTTTCCTAGTGTCCTCCAGAACCTCCAGAAAGTCAACACAATAAACATGCAACTCTATGACAGCTGGCATGGGAATAATGTCTCTTGGATACAGCGCCCTTGCCCAGTGCACAACTTGCACAGCCACATGTGGCAGCCCTGCCGGTATCTAGCTGCTTAATAAATATTAGTTGGAGAGATAACTGAGGAAGAGATAATAGGGACTCCAACCCCCTTGATGTTTCTGGGCTGAGGCTGCACCTCTTCTCCAATGAAAATGACAGTCTTTTTCAAGCAAGAGGCCACTTCTAAGGACTGTGGCCCCAGCCTCACTGCCCACATGCAAAAACCATGTCAATGCAGCACCACAGCTCCAACATTCAGAAAGCTCATAGAGCCATGGGCAGAAGGTAAACACCTAGTGATGCTTCAAGCCCAGCCTAGGGGTCTCTGTGAAGAATCTCCCTCTCTGAGCTGTTGATGTCAGAACGGCCCGAAGGAGGGGGCGCTGGGCTAGTAGTCTAACCTGAGTTGTTCCCACCTTGGTTGAGGGACCATTGCTTTATTGAAGGACTGGTGCTGGTACAGACTGGTGCAGCGTGCTGGCATGCTTTTATCAGAGAGTGCTGATACACATCTGCTCAGAATGATGAAAGTGTCTCATCTCGTCTGACTCATAGGGCAGCATCCACAGAAAGCAGAGGATGAGATAAGCCGGGAGGGCTGGGAGTGTCCAACTCATGACTTTCACAGCTCTGTTTTCACCCCAGAATGTCCTGTTTGCTCTCAGTGAGCCTTGTTGGTTGGTTATATAAACATGTAGATATTTATTCATCTGTGGCAGGGTGAGTTTAATCCTATTCTTCCTTAGTTTCTCACAATGATTACATATAGCTTTTATTTGTGTTTCGTTAAGGTTTAATATTGATGATTTCTCTCATTTGACACTTTTCCATTACATGGAAATTTCAGTCCCCAGAAAAAATGTAAAAGAGGGTGTTTTGTTTGTGAATTCATTTTCCTTTTATTTTGAAAACATTTTCTATTTTCCCACATCTGAATGTGATCGTGTCTAGAGAGCAATAGGAAGTGAGTGAGGGCCCAGGCGCAGAGCATCAAAACAATTCTCAGCCCAGTTTTCCAGAGCTCCTTGCAATTCCTTTAACCAAATGGATGTTTTGTGGAGAGTTAGGTTATTTAGTACAGTAAACAATTTTTTTCTTTTCCTTTCAGCCACTTAATGTGGTATCATGAAAGGAAGATCAATTTCTTAATGAAAAAAAGCTGCAATGGAAGAGGAGGCTAGCACATCAGGAGCACTTCCAGGCTTACATAAGTAACATTCCTGCTGCATAAACATTTGGCAAATCCGGAGACTAACTCTCAGCCCACACTGCTGGCCTGAACCAAACACTGTATAATATTTAAAAAAAAAGAATTCCGTTGATGGTAACATTTTTCTTTCCAGAAACAAGTCATTCATTTGGACAAAAAAATCCAAATACATCTGCTGAGCTCCCCAAAGTTCTAGTGGAAATTATTATCCAGAGAAAAAGCAAGTGAGGAGTAAGAGTGGAGGGCTGTGATTTCTTAAGAGTAAAATAGAGAAAAATGGCACAAAATTGCAAAGCCTAAACTAAATTAAACCATTATAATTTGGCAAATGTCTACAAGAGAGTCCAAAAATAATCATCATAGTTTTAATGAATTATTAACTCTACCAGAGATTTTAAACAAAATTAAACATTGTCATTTTACTTAACTCCTGAAATGATATGAAATTGAAGTATGTAGGCTGGGTATGGTGGCTCATGCCCATAATCTCAGCACTTTGGGAGGCCGAGAAAAGCAGATCACCTGAGGTCAGGAGTTCAAGACCAACCTGGCCAACATGAAGAGACTCCATCTCTACAAAACATGGAAAAAAAATTAGCTAGTCATGGTGGCAGGTGCCTGCAGTCCCAGCAACTCAGGAGGCTAAGGCAGGAGAATTGCTTGAACCCCAGGAGGCGAGGGTTGCAGTGAGCCGAGATGGTGCTGCTGCACTCCATGAGACTCCATCTCAAACAACAACCAAACAAACAAAAACAGCATTCATTAAACATTTACTGAGGCCAGGCGTTCAAGACCAGCCTAGCCAACATGGTGAAACCCCATCTCTACTAAAAAAAAAAAAAAATTAGCCAGGTGTGGTGGCAGACACCTGTAATCCCAGTTACTCAGGAGGCTGAGGCAGGAGAATCACTTGAACCTGGGAGGCAGAGGTTGCAGTGAGCCGAGACTGAGCTACTGCACTCCAGTCTGGGCAACAGAGCAGGAATTTGTCTTAAATAAAAAAAAGAAAAAGAAGAAGAAGAAGAAGTATGCACTGGGAGCCTCAGCTTTTCTGTGATACATACGTATGAATTCACATTAATATTTGATCCCAAGAAAAGACAGGACTTACAGAGCACTGTTTCATAACATATTCTCCATGACATTTTAATTCCAAGATGTACACTAAGTTGTGAGGAAAAACTATTCCTTCTTTCTAAGTGTTCGAGGCATAAAAGCAAAGTAATATACCAATAAAACCAGTTTCCATGGTTCCTGAGCTACAAAGAATATTTGCATTTCTTTCAATTCCCACAAGTAACAACTCTTCAGAAGTGGTTCCTCTAAAGTCTTTTATTCTGCAAGTCTGAACAGACCAATTATCACAGAAGTGATAGAGAAAGTAGTTAGAGCTCCCCCTAGACCCTGCAAAGGACATCAACTCCAAATCATTTCTCAAAATTTCTTAAATTATTCCAAACCACAGGAAAAGAGGAAAACTTCCAATTATTTACAAAGCCATGGGCATTACTGGTTTGAAAATTTGACAGAGAGTTTAACAAAAAGTAAAACTACAGACCAATCTCACTCATTAATATTGATATGAAAATGTTAAAGAAAATCTAAGCAAGTAGAATTAGGAAATCAGAACCAAGACAAAGATGTGCACCATCATCATTACTGTATAAAGTTGTGTTGGAAGTATTAGCCAAAGCAATAAAAAGGGGAAATAATTACAAGCAGATAAATTTGAAAAGAAACAATAACAATAAAAAATATCTCTGTGTAGATTATATGATGATATATTAGGAGATCCCCAAATAATCAATAGAAAAATGAATGCAACCCATAAGATAATTCAGTAAAATATCAGGCTGTGAAACAAATAAACAAGATCCATAGCCTCCATATCTATAAACAAAAGCCATCTAGGAGAAATAATAGAAGAGAAGATCTCATTTGTGAGAGGGAGAAAAAGAAGACTTTAGTGTAAACTTAACAAGAAATGTGCAAACTGTTCAAGGAAAATATAAAACTTTTGTGAAAGATGTAAAAGTGTAATTAAGGAAATTGAGAGATATACCATGTTCATGGATAGGAAGACTGAACATCAAAAAGATATCCATTTATTTTAAAATAATTTATAAATTTGCCATAGTCTCAATAAATATTATGTTTTTTGGGGGGAGCTAGGCAAGTTGATTCAAAGGTTTAATTGAAGCACAAACAAGCAGAAATTGCCAGTAAAATCTTGAAAAAACCATGTGGAGAAGCTACCATTACCAAATATTAAAACATATTACAAAGTCTTTATCATTAAAAAAAAAAGTATAGAACTAATGCACAGAGAGACTGATGCAACAGAATAAACAAATCGAGAAATAGGCTCAACTGCTTATGGATATTTAGGAAGCATCTCAAATTAGTAGCAAAAAAAATAGACTTTTAAATAAGTGGCACTGGAAGAATATCTTCATATCTATAGAAAAAAAAAATAGAAAGCTAATTTTTTCTCACCCTGTATACAAAGATAACTTATTAGTTCAGAGATTAAATATTTAATATTATGGAATAATAAGAAATCATATAAAATTTAAAAATATGAATAACTCACTGAAAATTCAGGGAGGGGGAAAAATATTCCTAAACTATGACTCAAAATCCAGAAGCAACTAAGGAAAAGACTGATAAATTTGACAGCATATAAACAAAGGAAAACTTTTGCATGGAATAAACAAAACAAATAAAAAACACCACAAATAAATGAAAAAAGGAAAAATAGATTGCAAAAGAGATTCTGAAGAGAGAAGAAAAAGGCTAGCAATCTCATAGAAAAATAAGCAAGAGCTATGAGCAGATATATCAAAAACAAATGCAAATGGCCCTCATCCACATGTGCATTGATTACTCATCTTTACAATAAGAGAAATGTAAATGAAAACTATGATGAGTATTATTCTTACATTTAAGGAACAAAAATCTAAAAGTTTGATGACAAACTTGGTGCTGGTAGGAGTAAGAAAAAATTCTTCAACGCTATGAAAAGAAATTTTGAAATATTCAGAAAAATTAAACAAGCATTTGATCCAGAAATCTCCCTTTGGAAATTCAGTATAATACATATTCCCAAAATGGTTTTTAAATATGCAAGATTATATTAAAATATGGGAAACAACTAAAATGTCCACAAATAGAATTATATAAAGTTGGTGTTTAAACTACAGTACTTCTATTCAATGGAGAATTATTCAGAGTTTTAGAGAAATGAGGAATATCTTCATGCATTGCTATAGATGATCTCCAGAAAATATCATTTTGTGAAGAAAAACAATTGAAGAATAAATTTTTAAATAGAAAAATATGTATGGCTATCTACTGGAGAAGGAGAAGACATGATGGAATAGACAGGCATGAAAATTAGATTTCTCTGAATTTATCTTGTCTTGTAGATTTGACTTTTGTGCAGTGTAAATGTCTTACATAAATATAAAGTGAAATATAAGGGAAATTTATAAAGTAATTTGTGAAAATAAAAAGTGAATCAAATAAGTCTCTGTATTGACTTAATGTCCTATCCATACAGAGGGGTACATTTTAAAACACCATAATTCTATGGAACATTTCTAGTGGGGTATATCCCAATGACAAAAAAGTAACTGCAAATAAATCATAATTGTTGCTAACCATGTTGTTAGAAATCATTTGGGAATTGATGTTCTAAAGCCTACATATATATCTATATATGATGTAAATAACTGTACTAATGTTAGGAATAAAAATTTTCAATAAAAGAGGTCCAGTGTAAAATCTTTGTAATCCTAAATTTGAATCTGAAGATATCAGAATAAGCTCATAATATGTTTCCTTTAAGAAAAATGTATTTCCTTGCTCCATTTATTCACAAAGGCCTAGAAACAATGACGAGCCAAGAAGTGATAAATGCCACAAATGACTAGATTTTGATCTCTAAAATCCATTTTTCACCAAAAGAAATCAGGCTCATTGAAAAAATGTTTGGACCCAGGTCTGGAGCAGGAAATGTACAAGAGAAACCTGGATCATCTTGTCACATCTGAGAACATGTACACAGTCATGGACTGCTACTGTTGGGTCAAAACTATTCAGGAACCTACCAGAGAAGGCTCCTACCAGCCAAAGGTAGTACAATATGAGCATCAAGAACAGTAGTTACAATGCATTGAAGCATGAAAAACACATAAATATGTTTAATCCATGAGTTGACAATGATAAGCAAACAAACAAACATGAGACAAAACCCCAAACTCATTTTTAACTTTTGAAGGCTAATAGAATGCCAGTTTATTATTCTGAAATCTATAAACAAAGGGGAAAATAATTAAACATTTATTCTGCCTTCCCTGTAGAAACTGTGCCTCAGGGTAACAAGGTTATTGCTCAGAGGAAGTTTCTCTTTGTAGAAGTGTTTTAGCTAATAAACAGAGAAGGAATGATAAAAATAGAAGATCACTACTTTGAAACCTCTAATGGTCATGAATGTCTGCTAAAACCATTAGGAAAAAGCTGATGGGGAACTTTAATAACAGATGGATCAGGCTAACAATAGTTGAAACCACTGATCCATCGTAATAGCACAGAAGGGAAGAGAACCAGACATTATGTGTCTCCTAATAGAAGTACACACCCATGAAGCATTTTTGCCAAAAAATCTAGCCTGTTTATTATAAAGTCACAGATCTACTATTTTATAAGAAACACTGCAGATGGAAGAACAAGTTAAATGACACCATGGGGATGCAATCAGCAAGGTCCGGAATCTGACAAACTCCACAGGATGAATGACCTGGATCTTCAACAGGGAAATTAAGGGGGATGGGAAAGAGGCTTCAGAGACTCATCAACCCGTATAAAATGTGTGAACTTTATTTGAATCCTGATTCAAACAAACCAACTGTAAAAAAGAGTTATGAGATAGTTGAGGAAATAAGAATATTATGACATCTTTATTGTAAAAATTTTTTGATTTGATAATAATAATATGGTTTTTTTTTAAAGAGTCTTATCTTTTAGATATAAATGCTTAAGTACTTACAGACTAAAATACTTGTCTAAGATTTGCTTCAAAAGAACCCAATCAGGAAAGGAAAAAATGGGCAGGCTAGAGATGCTACATATTGGCTATGAGTTGATTATTGTTGACATGCTATAATGACTATATATTATACATTGTATATGCATTTGAATATGTTCAATTTTTCTAACAGAATGTTAACAAAAGAAAATAAAGTTGTTCTTGACATCTCAGAAGCCCACAGATATCTGATGAGACAGTACAGAGTTTCCATCTGTTGAAAGCACTTGTTAGGGTGTACAGAAAGCACTCAAACCTCTGTTGCCTGTCCCCCATCCTTCATACCAGACTCTCGTGGTCAAGATTCCCAGAAATACAAGGACTATCCATGTGGTTTACATGCAAGTTGGATGATATAACTGGGGAGAGGAAATCAAATAGCTAAAGCCCTGGGTAAGATGGGGACAGGGGATAGAATTTAATTGTGTAATGAAAAATAACCACTACAAAACTTTGACTAACAGGTGAAGAATTTTTTATGTAACTCTCAATCTGAAGGTCATTAATTTTCTACCAAAAGTCAGGGTATACATGCACACCTAAATTCATTACTCTATAAAGTTCATTGCTGCACCCAAAGATAAATGCAAAATCATCCACAAGTTGTTATATGAGGCATCTTTTCAGACTATTACCTTAGGTTACAACCACTGTTGAACAGATCTATGCAGTGTTTTATATGTCAGAGAAGTTAAAGCTACAGAACTAGGTCGATAAAGATCCAACTTAAAGCATAAAATTGTATTTATTTGTTTGTTTTTATTTCCATAGGTTTTTGGGGAACAGGTAGTCTTTGGTTACATAAGTTCTTTAGTGGTGATTTGTAAGCCCGCCCTTTCCTTCAAGTCTCCAAAGTCTATTGCATCATTCTTAAAGCATGACATTTTAAAAAGGCAAAGGTTGAAAGAGCTAGCAGACAGAGAGGTCTCAATAAGTATTTGTTTGCATGTTAGAAAAGCAACACTGATATCTACCCTACTCTGCTATTTTCAGAAATAGACACAATGCAAATCATAAAAGTGGCCAGTAAATGGTAATTATAAAAGAAAGACTAGCTTTGGGGCAGAGGAGATAATCATGACCAAGAAGCATGAGCCAGAAAACTAAACAGGTTCTTGCCCAAAGGCCTCAGTGACATCCTAATGAGGAGACCTAATGGAATGTCCAAATGGAAGCTGGATATGCTATTTAATTGTAGGTTGCTGTGCATACCTATCAATCCCCCAAGGAAGAATGAATTCTGTCTCTAAGATGCCACTGGATTTAAGCTGCAGCAACTACTCCTCCCTGGATCTCCAGCCTGTCAGCCTGCCCTGCAAATTCTGGACATGCCAGCCCTCATAGTTATGTGAGAGCCAATTCCTTAAAATAAGTCAGTCTCTCTTTCTCCCTGTTTCTCTGTCTCCCACACTCTTCTCCATACATATATATATATACACACATACACATATATACACACACACACATATGTATATCTAATATGGTATATGTGTGTGTGCTTGTATGTGAATATATCTAATAGTATGTGTGTGTGTGTGTATATATATATATACACACACACATATATACACACATATACATACACATATGCACACACACACAATAGATTGTGCATATCTGTATACACACACACACACACACTCATTCTACTGATTCTATTTCTCTGGAAAACCATGACTAATATAAGATGACTTAAAAATAAATTTGGCAGCTAACCAGGGAGGTGAAAGATCTCTATAATGAGAATTACAAAACACTACTCAGAGAAGTCAGAGAAGACACAAACAAATGGAAAAAAATCCCATGTTTATAGATAGGAAGACTCAATATCATTAAAATGGCCCTACTTCCCAAAGCAATTACAGATTCAATGCTATTCCTATCAAACTACCAACAACATTCCTCACAGAACCAGAAAAAACTATTTTAAAATTCACATGAAACCAAAAAAGAGCCTGAATAGCCAAGGCAATCCTAAGCAAAAAGAACAAGTCTGCAGGCATTACATTACCCAACTACAAACTACACTAGAGAGCTACTATAACCAAAACAGCATGGTACTGGTACAAAAACAGGCACATAGACCAATGTAACAGAAGAGAGAGCCAAGAAATAAGACCGCACACCTACAACCATCTGATCTTCAACAAAGCTGACAGAAACAAGCAACGGATACTGGTATATACCCCAAAGGATTATAAAACAGTCAATTTAAAGACACGTGCACATCTATATTTATTGTGGCACTGTTTACAATAGCAAAGACTTGGAACCAACCCAAATGCCATCAATGATAGACTGGATAAAGAAAGTGTGGCACATATACACCATGAAATACCATGCAGCCATAAAAAAGGATGAGTTCATGTCCTTTGCAGGGACATGGAAGAAGCTGGAAACCATCATACTCAGCAAACTGACACAAGAACAGAAAATCAAACACCTCCTGTTCTCACTCATAAGTGGGTGTTGAACAATGAGAACACATGGACACAGGGAGGGGAACATCACACACCAGGGCCTGTTGGGGGTGGGGAGACTAGGGGAGGGATAGCAGTGGGTGGGGGGATTAGGGAGGGATAACATTAGGAGAAATACCTAATGTAGATGACAGGGAGATGGCTGCAGCAAACCACCACGGCACATGTATACCTATGTAACAATCCTGCACGCTCTGCACATGTACCCCAGAACTTAAAGTATAATAATAATAAAAAAAAGAAAAACAAAACAAAAAAAGCAATGGGGAAAAGACTCCTTATTCAATAAATGATGCTGAATAACTGGCTAGCCATACGCAGCATATTGAAGCTGGACTCCTTTCTTACACTATATGTAAAAATTAACTTAGGACGGATTAAAGATATAAATATAAAACCCAAAACTATAAAAAAAAAAAAAAAAAAAAAAAAAACCTCTGGAAAACAACCTAGGCAATACCATACTAGACATAGGAAGGGGGAAAGATTTCATGACAAAGACACCAAAAGCAATTGCAACGAAAGCAAAAACTGACAAGTGGAATCTAATTAAAGGTTTCTGTGCAGCAAAAGAAACTATCAACAGAGTAAACAGACAACCTACACAATGGGAGAAAATATTTGCAAAGTATGCATCTGACAAAAGTCTAATACCCACATCTATAAGGAACTTAAGGAAATGTACAAGAGAAAAACAAATGCCCATTGAAAAGGGAGCAAACGACATGAACAGACACTTTTCAAAAGAAGACATACATGTGGCTAATAATTACATGAAAAAAGCTCAATATCACTGATTAGAGAAATGCAAATCAAAACCACAATGAGACACCATCTCACACCAGTCAGAATGGCTATTACTAAAAAGTCAAAAAATAACAGATACTAGCAAGGTTGTGGGGAAAACAGAACACTTATACACTGTTGGTGGAAGTGTAAATTAGTTCAACCATTGTGAAAGGTTGTATGGCGATTCCTCAAAGAGCTAAAGGCAGCATTACTCTTCAACCCTGTCATCCCATTACTGGGTATATATCCAGAGGAATATAAATCATTCTACCATAAAGACACGTGGATACAAATGTTCATTGTAGCATTATTCATAATAGCAAAAACATGGAATCAACCTAAATGCCCATGAATGACAGACTGAATAAAGAAAATGTGGCACATATACACCATGGAATACTAGGCAGCCATAAAAAATGAGACTATGTCTTTTGCAGAAATGTGAATGGAGCTGGAGGCTATTATCTTTAGCAAACTAATGCAGAAACAGAAAAGCAAGTACTGCATGTTCTCACTTACAAGTGGGAGCTAAATTATGAGAACTTGTGAACACGAAGAAGCAAACGACAGACACTGGGTCTACTTGAATGTGGAGGGTGGGAAGAGGGAGAGGAGCAGAAAGATAACTATTGCGTACTGGGTTTAATACCTGGGTGATAAAATAATCTGTACAACAAACCCCCGTGACACGAATTTACCTATGTAGCAAACCTTCACATGTACCCCAGAACTTAAAATAAAAGTAAAAAAAAGAAAAAGAAAAAAATCATTGCCAAAACCAATGTCAAAAAAAAAAAAAAGAAGGTTACTAAGAGTTAACATTACAATTGTGAAAGGAAAATAAATCCAAACTCACTAAGCCAAAGGGAAAGCCAAGCTGGGAACCGGGTCAGGCAAACCTGTCTCCCATTTTGATTCCTAAATAAGATGGTTACAAAGACGAAAAGCTACATGACTCCCTCACAATTTGCCCACATGGAAATTCCCTGTGGGCCCCAGGATCTTTACCCTAAAGCGGTTCTGTTAAAATTCATCATAGCAATGTAAACTGATAGCTTATCTTCAAGGTACAGTGACAAAGGACAGAACTCAAAGTCATCCCTCTGCTCTTCGGAGACAAATGCATATCTGATTGTTTCCTCTTCCTTGTCTACCTTATCTTGTGTAAAAATGCAGATTCACTGAGCCAGACAAAGGCATGAATGACTACTTCCCCCTCCCCCACTCACATGAAAATTGTGTATTTCTGAATATCCAACACTTTCCCTTTTGAATGTGGAAGCCCTCAAAATCATCTTCAGAGAAAGGCATAGAATGTCTCCCAGGTGCATGTCCTTAACTTTGGCAAATAAACCTCCTAAAATGATTTTTTAATTAAAATAAATAAATAAATTAGGAAGACTTCTGCTTCTGGGAAGATGAAGTATACATGTCCTTCTCTAATTTCCCACTAAGCACAACTAAAACTCTGGACATTATATGTAAAACAAACATGCTAAGTCTCTGAAAGGTGACCAGGAGAAGGTAGGCTGGCTACTTGCCTTAAGACTCAAGGAATGATGTGGTAGTGAGTTCTGTAGGGTTTCTTTTTGCCTCATGAATCCTAAGCTTGGAGCTGAAAAGCTGGCAAGCTGGAAATCCCAATGTACACAAACAAAAACCACAATAACAAAAGCTTTCTCTCTCTAATAAAAGGGCCAAGAAAGGGGCAGCCTAGCAAGATAGAAAACTTTTACCGAATAACTACTCTATTCCAGTGAAAACCACAGATACCTACATCAGCAAAGACCAAGTGGAGAGCCTAGACTTCTACCCTTATGAGACTTTGGCAAGGTGTCCTAACACACCCCAAAGGGTGACATCAGAGAACGCCAAGTGGACACCTAACATTTTCATCCCCACTGGTAAGTAATGAGATATGAACCCCCTCGGTCAGTGGAGACACCCACACCCAGCAACAACAAGGAACCCCACAGCTCAGGTGTCCACAGAGGCTGAGTAAGGAACCTGGACTTTTACCCTTACCTAGCAGTGATGAGGGAGCACTCCTTTTCCACTTCTGCAAAAACAATGTCAGAGAAAGCCAGCTGAAACAGAAGATTTAAATATGATTCAAATTTTCATAACATAATACAAAAATGTCCAGATTAGAATTAAAAATCACTCATCATATCAAGAACTAGGAAGATCTCAAATATAATGAAAAAGACAGTCAATAGATGCCAACATCAGGATGACAGAGATGTTAGAATTACCTTAAAAATATTTTAGAGAAGCCATGATTAAAATGCTTTAGGCTCGGCGTGATGGCTCACGCCTGTAATCCTAGCACTTTGGGAGGCCAAGGGGAGCAGATTTTCTGAGCTCAGGAGTTCACAACCAGCCTGGGCAACATGGTGAAACCCTGTCTCTACTAAAAAAATAAAATACAAAAGATTAGCTGGGCATGGCAGCATAGGCCTGTAGTCCCAGCTATCAGGAGGCTGAGGCAAGAGAATTGCTTGAACCCAGGAGGTGGAGGTTGCAGTGAGCCAAAATCATGCCACTGCACTCCAGCCTGGGTGACAGAGTCTCATTCCATCACCCAGTGGGACTCCATCTCAACAAACAAACAAACAAACAAACAAACAAAAAACCAAGCAATTATGATCATGAAGTACATCTAAAAATAAAACTTAATCAAGAAACATAAATTTTCCACAAAGAAGATGTAAAGAAGAACCAAATGAAAATTTTAGAACTGAAGAATACAATAGCTGGAATAAATAGCTTAGTAGATGGGTTCAAGAGCAGAAAGGAGGGGACAGAAGAAAGAATCAGTAAACTTGCAGATAGAAAAATAGAAGTAAGTCGATCTGAACAACAGAGAAAAAATATTCTGAAAAAACAAAAAAGAGCAGAGGCTCGGGGACCTAGGGGACTAGGACAAAAAGTCTAATGTTTGTGTCATAAGAGTCCTGGAAGAAAAAGGAACAGGATGAAAAAGTACTTGAAGAAATAGTGGCTGAAAAACTTACCAAATTTAGCAAGAGACATAAATGTATAGATTCAAGTAGTAGAACAAATGCCAAATGAAATAAACCCCAAGAAAAACATGCCAAGACACATCAAAATAATACTTTTGAAAACTAAAGACAAAAAAATTATGAAAGTGGCCAGAGAAAACCATAGCATCTTATCTATTGGGGAAAAACAATTTCAATAACAGCAGATTTCTCTTCAGAAAGCATAAAGGTCAGAAGAAAGGGGCATAATATTTTCAAGTGCCGAAAGAAAGGAACTGTCAACCTAGAATCCTATATCTGAAAGTAAGGATTTACTATTTGCCTATAAGTAAAATAGCCTTATGATTGAAGTGAAAAATCAAGAAAGTTTTGAACGAAGGAAAACTAAGAAAATTGTCACTAGCAAATCTACCCTAAAATAATAAAGCAATTTGATTATTAAAAATAATAAAGGAATTTCTCAAAATAGAGATGAAACAAGGAAAGAAGGAATCTTAGAATATCTAAAAGGGGCTGGGGGCAATGGCTCACACCTGTAATCCCAGCACTTTGGGAGGCCAAGGCAGGCAGATCATGTGAGACGAGGAGTTTGAGACCAGCCTGACCAACATGGCAAAACCCCGTCTCTACTAAAAATACAAAAATTAGCCAGGCATGGTGGTGCAGGCCTGCAATTCCAGCTACTGGGGAGGCTGAGGCCCCATAATTGCTTGAACCCCGGAGGCGGAAGTTGCTGTAAACTGAGATCATGCCACTGCACTCAGCCTGGGTGACACAGCAAGACTCTGTCTCAAAAAAAAGAAAAAAAAAAAGATATTTAAAAGGAAGAAAGAACATGGAAAGAACAAAATTAAGACTAAATAAAAAATTTTTCTTCTTCTCTTGAGTTTTCTAAATTATGTTTGATAGGAAACACAAAAATTATAACACTGATACGGTTCGAAAGATATGCAGAGGAAAATTCAGTACAGTTATAACTGGGAGTAGGTAAAGAGGTTTAAAAGAGAGGGAAGATGTCTATGCTGAATTAATTGGTAAAATGATAATACTAGCAGACTGTGATAATTTATTATATATAATGTAATATTTAGAGCAATCACCAAAAAAAATGCAAAGAAATACACTCAAAAACATTACAGATAAATCAAGTAGGATTTCTAAAAAATCTTCAAGTAACCCACAGTAAGCAGGAAAAGAAAACAAACAAGAAAAAAGAAATAAATCAAATTTTAAAATGGTAGACTTAAGCTTTAACATATTTGTAATTCTATTAAATGTAAATGATCTAAATACACCAGTTATAAGACAGAGGTTGGAAGAGTCTGTTTTAAATGATTCAGAGGACTTTCTATTTCCAGTTCTACATGTAAGGCGCTTGAAAATCATCACTCCGTTCTAACAACAAGTAAAAAGCCGAACAGACTGAAAAAACAGCAACTCTTCCAGGATCCATAAAAGCGGTGAGGACACTGGTGAGAAAGTAAATACCCAAATAAAGCCCACCTGAAACATCTTCTCCCACCTAAGTGGGGAGGAAAAAACCCTGAGAATCACTTGTGAGGTTCAAAGCACAGAGGAATAGGCTGACTTAAAAACTGAGACCTAATCATAGGCCTATAGAATGCTTTCCCTCCTTTCACACCTCACCACCACATTACTAGCTACCCATTTACAGCACTTTTGTTTTTTTGCCTTTTGGGATACCTTGTAATTTTTTCTTGATAGCTGGGCATGATTAGGGAACTAATAAATATGATCTAACATATTAAGAGCCTAAAGAAGGAAAACCACGTGTTCCTACCAATCAATTCAGAAAAAGCATTTGACAAGATCCAATATTCATTCATGTTTTTAAAATTCTCAGAAAAACAGAAATAAAGGGGAAGTTGCTCAACTTGACAAAGAAGACCTACAAAAATCTACAACAAACATTCTTAATTGTGAAAGAGTGAAAGTTTTCCACCTAAGATTAGAAACAAAGGCAGGGATGTCTGCTCTCATCACTCGTTCCCTCCTTTCCCACCTCACCACCACATTACTAAATACCCATTTACAGCACTTTCCTGTATTCAATATAGACTGGACGTTCTGGTCAATACAACAGAAGAGAAAGGTAATAAAGGGAAGAAATAAAAGTCTCCCAATTTCTGGATAATGTAATTGTCCACATAGAAGATCCCAAGAAACATACAAAAAAACTTCTTAAGAATTTACAAATGTGTTCAGCAAAGTTGAAGGATATAAGATAAACATACAAAATAACATTTTTCTATAAAGTACCAATGAACACATGGAGATTCAAATTAAACATACAATAGCATTTACAATTGCCCAGAGGAAATAAAACATTTAGGTATAAATCTAACATCATATCTAGGAATTGTATGCTGAAAACTATATAATGCTGAATACTGACAAAGGAAATCAAAGATGATATAATAAATGGAAAGGCATATTATGTTCATAGATTAGAGTCTCAACGCAGTAAAGATGTCAATTCTTCCTAAGTTGATATACAGGGTTAATGCAATTTTTGTCAAAATTCCAGGAATTTGCCATATAAATTCTCAAATTTACATGAAATTTTGTGTTAGTTATATTTATATGAAAAAGGAAAAGCCCTGGAATAACTAAAACAAAAGTTCAAAAAAGAATAAAGTGGGAGAAATCAGTCTACTCAGTTTCAAGACTTACTATTTATAGACACAGTTATCAAGACTGTGTGGTATTGGGGGAGGAACAGACATACATAGCTCAACAGAACAGAGCAGAGAACCCAAAAAGAGACCCACACAAAGATGTCCAACTGAGTTTTGACAAAGCAGCAGAAGCAATTCAATGGAATAAAGATAGCCTTTACAACAAATGGTACTACTGCAATTGGACATCCAGAGGCAAAAATAAATAAATAAATAAATAAATAATCTTGCCCTCTTGCTCTACCTTATACAAAAGTTAACTCAAAATACACCATGGGCTTAAATGTGAACCATTAAAATTATAAAACTTGTAGAAAAAGGAGCATAACATAAAATATTCGGGGCTAAGGATAGAAAAAAAACTCTTGAAGTTGACACCAAAAACATGATCCATACAAGGAGAAACTGACATGAACGTCATCAAAATTAAACACTTTTGTTCTGCAAAAGATCCTGTTAAGAGGATGAAAAGAAGCTACAGAGTGAGAGAAAATATTTGCAAACTACATATCTATATTTACATAACTCATGTAATTAAGTGGTGAAAAAGCAAACAATCCTTAGAAACTGGGCCAAAGACATGAACAGACATTTCACCAAAGAGGGTGTACTAATGGCAAATAAGCACATGGAGAAAATATTTAATGAGGTTAGCCATTAGGGAAATGTAAATTAAAGGCACAATAAGCTATCAGTACATACCTAATCAGAATGGCTAAAATAAAAATTAGTGACACCACCACCAAAGCTGGTGATGAGGAGAAATTCACTCGCTCACAGACAGCTGGTGGGAATGTGAAATGATACAGTTAAAACCATCCGGAAGTTTTATATGAATCTAAACATGCAACTAGCACTGCACTACTTGACATTTATCCAAGAGAAATGAAGACTTATGTCCACCCAAAAGCTTGAACATGAATGTTTATAGCAGCTTTGTTTGCAACCGCCCCAAACGGAAAACAACCCAGATGTCCTTCAGTGGGTGGATTATGAAACCAGCTGTGGTATATCCATACCATGGGATAATGCTGAACCACAAAAAGGAACAGACTATCGATCCATGCAACACCCTAGTGGATCTCCACAGAGTGACGCCAAGTGAAACGGGCCAGTCCCCCCAAAAGGTTATACACTGTATGAGTCTATTTATCATATACTAATATACTATTTTTTTTTTTTTTTAGAGACAGTGTCTCACTCTGTCACCCAGCCTGAAGTGCAGTGGCACAATCATAGTTCACCGCAGCCTCAACCTCCTGGTCTCAAGCCAGGACTACAGGCAAGTGTTACTACGCCCAGCTTATATAATACTCTTTTTTTTTTTTTCCTGAGACCCAGTCTCCCTCTGTCACCAGGCTGAAGTGCAGTGGCGTGATCTTGGCTCACTGTAACCTTCGCCTCTCGGGTTCAAGCGATTCTCCTGCCTCACTCTCCCAAGTAGCTGGGACCTACAGGCATGTGCCACCATGCCTCGCTAATTTTTTGTGTATTTAGTAGAGATGGGGTTTCACGGTGTTAGCCAGGATGGTCTCGATTTCCTGACTGGTGATCCGCCCGCCTCGGCCTCCCAAAGTGCTGGGATGACAGGTGCGAGCCACCATACCCAGCCAACACTCTTTAAATGGCAAAATTATAGAAATAGAGAACATATTAATGTTCATCAAGGGTTAAAGAGGGGCAGGGGGCTGGGGGAGTTCAGGTGTAGCTATAAGGAAATGAAAATGTTCTGTAACATAACTATATCAATGTCAATATCCTAGCTGTGATATCATGCTATAGTTTAGAAAAATGTTACCGCTGAAGAAAATAGGTAAGGGGATTTCTTCTTTTTTTTAATTATTTTATTTATTATTATTCTTTTAAGATGGGATTTCACCATATTAGTCAGGCTGGTCTTGAACCCATGACCTCAGGTGATCCACTTGCCTCAGCCTCCCAAAGTGCTGGGATTACAGGCATGAGCTGCCACGCCCAGCTTAGGAGATTTCTTTGTATTATTTCTTACAACTGCACATGAGTCTACATTGTTCTCAAAATAAAAAACATAATTAGAAAAACATTAATGCAGACGCCACATATATAATAGTGGACAAGATGCCAGCAACTATGGACAGGCTAGGCTGACAATGATAGATTTAAATGCAGGCTAATGCCGAAGTTTGTGTTAATTCAAATACCATGAACAACATTACCGTTAGTCATGTTGGTTCACAAAAGGTTCACAATTCTCAATAAAATTCTGAACGTAACAATAATCTTTTCTCTCAAATAACACAGTATTTGCATTCTTGGAAAACACTGAGTATATTAAAACTATGCAAAAATGACTTTGTGTTTATATGTAACATGCAGTTAAATTCTAGGCTCACTGAATAAAACCCCAAATGTGACAACCAAGTACGTTCCCAAGAGGAGGTACATTTTCCCTGCATTAATATCCATTACTCTACTGCAGCGGTTCTCAAAGCATTATCTGGAGCCCACAGGTGAAGCAGGTATGGGAACTATCTGTCTTTTATTAAACTAGGCATTAAAAAGACTTGTGAAATAGTTTCTACATTTGCAAAATTACACAAACAAAATCACTCTTCTCAATTTTCTTTTCTCTTTTGGGAAATAGAGGTAGAGAGTAATGAAGTTCAGGAATCAAAAAGTTTGAAAATTGCTGCTGTCAGGTGAGTGAACTGCTTTCACACTTTGATATTGACAGCATCTAGTAACGTGCCTAAAACATGATAGGTGCTACATAAAGACTTTTGTTGAGCTGAACAAACAGACCAGCTAAAAGACCAGAAAACCCCAATTCACCAGAACACTCATGTGTTCCCTTGTGTACCCAGGATTCAATGAGCAAAGGCTCCCATGGCTACGGATCTTCCTGGTGTAACTGCCTCCCCTGGCGCCCTGGAGAGTCCTGGCATAGAGCTCCCACTTCCCATTTCACTTTAGACCCAGCCCAATTCCAGAGCCTGCCCAAGGTCACAGCTGAGAGAGAAGGACCCGGGTCTTTGGCCTCCAAGCCTCCCGCTTCACCACCAGCCTTTGCCGCCTGTAGCAGTGGCACTTTCACCCTCTCCCCTGATTGGCTGTGGAAATAGACAAGGCCTTGTCAAAACTGTGTCTAGTGAGTTTTGTGATTCTTTCTCACGTAGGACTCTGCCTGGGATGAGGGGAACTTACCAGAGAAATGGCTGCAAAAGCTGAGCTCTGTCTTCTCACTCAGGAGAGAGGCTCTCCTGGGGAAAGGACTCTGCACCAGCAGAATGAAGAGGAGAGCCCTTCATTGCACTGGTCCTGTCTCCGGAGAATCCTGACTAATGCTACGTCCTCAGATAAAACTTGCCAGAACGTGTCCTTTGAATGTGCTGCAGTGACTGTCATCTTCTCAGTCTGTATAGCATGTACATGTTATTGCCAAGCCTCAAAGCCTCTAATCGGCAGGGCCACCTGAGGCACAGGTACATGCTTTCCTACTCCCCACAGATAATCCATTATAGTATCAAGAGGAGGAAATGTCTAGAATAAATTCATTCTCAATTCCTTGCATTTTTTTTCACAGTGCTCATGCTGGGAAAAGCTAATCTGGGCAGGGTAAAGTGTGGTGAGGCACCCTATACCCCAGCTGCAGTTTACTCGCTGAGTTAAGATTGGAAGCTTCCCTCTGTTTCCTCACCTGAACATGAACCAATAGGAAACCTTAATCTCTGGGCCTAGGAACATTTTACATTTGACCACTGTGACCCTCCAAAAGGCTGGGAGCAGAACAGCCTGAAAGTCAAATTAGCTGAGGTTAAAAATAACAGCATTGAGGAGTCTTCACTTAAGCTGTTTTGTAAAATGAGCCTAATGGCTGAGTTCTGTACAGCTCATCAGACCGGTCTTGAGGTTTATTCAGTTTTTCAGGCAATCAGATGTCTCAGTACCATGTTGGTGTGTGTGTAATGGGGATAAGGAGGTGGCCTACTATTGTCATATTTGATGTGTTTTCTTCCCTGAAGGTAAGCGTTACTCAACAGAAAGTGAAGCTCAAAGACCCAAAAAGGCCTAGATATCCTCAGAGCTATTAATTGTTTTTGATGTTGTTCTGCAGTAGAACCAGAAAAGTTGGTAAGGAAAGGTCTGGAAGAGGGAGTACCAGCCTCCAGGCCTCACCGGGGCCCTGCCCTCCAATGCCATCTGCGCTGTAGGAGAGTGTAAACTGCTCCACAATCTGACGTGTCGGGAGAGATGTTGTTACCCTGACTTGCACTCAGATCACCTTGTGTCCTCTGAACGCTGAGGGGCCTGTCATTTCATCGGGGCTACTGTGGCCGCAGAGGACTCTGAATCACCCACTTGGCAGGGCTCACCTGGCTTCTTGCTAAGCCCAGTCCAAGGTCCCCCACAGTGGTTCACTCTACCATTTAATTATATGTGGTTTGAGAAGTCTGCGATAATCCTCTTAAAACGGGTGGCCTTTTTGTTCTCCTCTCACAGCAGAGGCTCCTAAAACCGGCCAACCAGTCTTTTGTTCTGTAAGCAGCAAGGAACAAGGAAAACACAAAGGTTCTACCCAGGTTCCCAGCTCCCGGGGAATGTGTGGCATTTGGCACAAATATCGTCAAGAGGTAAGCGGTCGCCACCCATGCACGCACAGCCCACAGCTCACGAAGTGGAAGGCTGGGAGTCCAATCCAGCCTACAAATATTAGTACCTAACAAATTTTGATTTTTTTTTAAATTTGCTTGGAAATTTTAAAAGTTAAAACCTTTTACATTAAGATCTGTATTTCTGCCGTGCACGGTGGCTCATGCCTGTAATCCCAGTACTTAGGCAGGCCTGAGGCAGGAGGATCACGAGGTCAGGAGTTCGAGACCAGCCTGGCCAACATGGTGAAACCCCATCTCTACTAAAGATACAAAAAAAAAAAAAAAAAGTTGCTGGGTGTGTTGGTACAAGCCTGTAATCCCAGCTACTCAGGAGGCTGAGGCAGGAGAATCGCTTGAACCCAGCAGGCAGAGGCTGCAGTGAGCTGAGATCACGCCATTGCACTCCAGGTGGGTGACAGGGAGAGATTTCATCTAAAAAAAAAAAAAAAAATCTGTATTTCTGGGCTCTCTTGAAAAATTGGGAGATTTAGCAGCTCTAGGCTGCGTTTATTTCCCAAGGCAACTGGGGCCTGGAGCTGAGGAATCATCACCTGCTTCAGGCGGGCCAGTGGATCTCAAGCATGGCCCTGACCAGGAACAGCCACATCACCTGGACACTTGTTAGAAATGTGGAGTCTGAAAAAATCAAACTTGCAGAAGTTGAGAGTAGAATGGTAACTACCAGAGGCTGGGGACGAGGAATGGGGATGGGAGATGTCGACCAAAGGATTCACCGTTTCGGATAGACAGGAGGAATACGTTCTAAGATCTATTGCACAGTATGGTGACCATGGTCAGTAATAATGTAATATATTTAAAAATTGCTGGAAGAATAGATTTCAAATGTTCTCACTACAAAGAAATGATGAAAATGTGAAGTGATGGATGTGTCCTTTAGCTTTTGATATAATCATTCCACAATGTATACACGTATCAAAACATCATATTTTACCCTGTAAGTATACACAAGTGTTATTTGTCAGTTAAAAGTAAAAATTCAAATTTGCCATGCACGGTGGACTGCACCTGTACCCCCAGCTACTCGGGAGCCTGAATTAAGAGGATCGCCTAAGTCCAGGAGGCGGAGGTTACAGTGAGCCGAGATTGCGCCACTGCACTCCAAGCTGGGTGTCAGAGTGAGGCTCTGTCTCAAAAAAAATATCCGAATAAAGAAAAAAGAGAAATGTACATGTTCAACCCCAGGCTCACTGCCTCAGATCCGGCGTGGAACCCAGCACTCTGTGTTCTGACAAGCCCTACAGGGAGTCTGATTTTGAGTTTGAGGACAGCTGAGACAGGGCCTGGGTGCTGTGTCCACAGTCCCCACTGTTCCCTGATGCCTGCTCCCAGCCTGCATCTCCGTCAAGTGCTGATGCTACCATCCTCTGTGTTTGTGACTCCTGGCTTCACTGCTTTTGCATTTTGCATTTTGGGGGTTCCCTGGCAGTCTGTCATCCCACTCAGCTGAATAGTTGGCAGCAAGGTGTCTTGTTCTCTGCATACAAGGGGTGGTGGAATAAGGCTGTGAGGGGCTCTGATGTGCCTCCAAGCCAGGCTACAAAGCCAAGAGTCAAGCAACAAGCACTGAAGGCTCAATGCATGGAGACCCAAGTGGAGCTGAAAAGAGGGGAAGTGGCAGGGCAGGACAGGACCTTGGATCAAAGCCACCTGGATCTAGTCACTTTCATCCCCCCGCCGGGGCACCTTCTCACCCATATACATGTGGCTTGGTGCAGCTGTAAGTGGCTGTGTGCATGTTTATGTGTTTCTAACATTCGTCCTGGGTTGTGCATTTTTCTGCCTGCTCCTCTGTCTCTGCTTCAGAGGACACCTACCTCTCTACAACGCAGGGCAAGGGTTGGGCTCTTACCGCCTCTAAGCTCAGGGGTCTGCTGGACAAACACTTAGGGCCACTGCAAAGATAGAGTGGAGCTGTTTTAGCCAGGCTGTCAGCAAGAGGGCATGGAGGAATATGTGGGCAAAAGCCTGGAGAGCTGTATGGACAGCTGTGGTGTTACCCCTTGGCTACCTGGATGACAGCTGCCACTGATAAAATGGGCAAAAAGAATGACAGCCCACTGGCTTGAAAAGGGGAGCAGAGCAGGCCTGAGCTGCCAAGGTCAAGGGCAGGTGGGATTCGCCTTAGTGCCCCAGCCTGGCCATGATGCTTGGCACAAAGCAGACACAGCCTAAGTGTTTGCTGGAAAAAAGAAACAAAACAGTGAGGCATTGACGTTGGGGTGAGGGGGCCCTGACATTTGCTCACTTACTCATTCCTTCATCTGTTCACTCACTGCATGTGGTGCTTTTGTACCAGGCCCTGCTCCAAGCACAATCGGGGGCCAGGGCTTCAGTGGCACACTCAGTGGAATGGAGAAAGTGAAGAACCTCCATTAACACCTGCAAGACATTCAGGTGCAGGAAGGGCTGCTGGATGCCAGGACTCTTACGTCATTTCATTTAAGTGCCTTCTCCTTCCTCAGCTGATCTAGGTTCCTTCAGCATGATACCAACACCGCAGGTATGATCTGGGCCTCCCCTGCTTTAGGAGAGAAGAAGGAGGGCAGGAGGACCTAATCTGTTCCCACGTGGCAACAGGAGCCTTAGACTCTCACTGCCCTAAGAGCGGTGGGCAACATGTTCATTTATATTGGAAAGATAATAATTACAGTGAATATAATTACAGTAGCAGCAGCAGGAGTAATCGGAATAGCTGCCTTTATTTCTGGATGTATTAGTCCATTCTCACACTGCTATAAAGAACCACCTGATACTGGATAATTTATAAAGAAAACAGGTTTAATTGACTCACAGTTCCACAGATTGTACAGGAGGCATGCCTGGGAGGCCTCAGGAAACTGGTGGAAAGTGGTGGAAGGGCAAGGGAAAGCAGCACGTCTTCACGTGGCAGCAGGAGAGAGAGAGAGCAAAGAGGGAAGTGCTACCCACTTTCGAACAACGGGTCTCGTGAGAACTCATTCCCCATCACAAGAGCAGCAAGGGAGAAATCCTCCCGTATGAGCCAATCACTTCCCACCAGGTCCCTCCCCAAACATTGGGGATTACAATTCAACGTGAGATTTGGGTGTGGACACAGAGCCAAGCCATATCACCGGAGTTCTCACTAAGATGTAGGCCCTTGGGTCAGGCATATTTTCTGTACCTGGTCATTTTCTCATCACAGCAGTCAAAAGGAGTAGATATTTTGAACTTATTTTACAAATGAAGAAGCTCAGTATTAGGGAGTTTGGGTGTCAGGCATCTTTTCAAATTCAATGAGGTACATTAGAAGAGCCAACCTTATATAAGAGGTGGCAAAGGAAAGGAAAAAAAACAAAAAAACCAGATCCAAGAACCTAAGTCTAAACCTCACTTGGCTCTATCAATTATTAGCTACAGGGCCACCACATACAGCTGCCCGGGTTGTCTACTGCCCCACAACTCCAGGAGCTGCTTTTCACTTAAACTACAGTGTAAATGCGCTCTCAGGTTGTGTGATCTGGTGGCCCCTGTAAGCTCTATGACCACCTAACCTCCTCTCAGGGTACTGTGAGGGGATGTCTGCATCAAGTCTTTGTGAGCAAGGCCTGTGGCTCCAGGGAATCCATATCTGCCTTTCCACAGATCTTCTTGATGGGGGATGTGCCGCAAGTCACCAGGATTAATCAAGCCCTGCCTGGCAGAGGCAAACAGAATGTCAGCATCCTGCATCCTGTGGAATGCAGTGGCTTGGGGACAAACAGGAACTGGGGCCCAGGATCATGTCTCTGGCCCCAGTTCTTCATTGTTAAATGCTCGTCACAACCATGGGCTAACAGAGAAGCCACCAACAGATGGTTCTGCTTTGCAGCATCATGGGAACTTAGGCCCATCCCCTCCTCTTTTAGAGTGTGTGCCAGTGCCAGCCATCCTTGCGACAAAAAGATACCCAAGGAGGAGCAGAGAGCCAAGACTCTACTCAGTAGAGAGCGGCAAGCCTCCCCCCATAGAGCTAAGAATGGGGTACTCAACAGGGTATGAACCCAGCACAAACTCTTCACAGGATTTGGTAGCACTGGGCTTGTAGATGGCAAAAGAAGTTTTCAAATAGACAAAAATAAAATGGCACGTGGTGGTTCTTCCTGGGAAATCTGATGACGAGTTCTCATGGAGTGAAAGAAACGGCCTAAAGTATGACTTGGTCCCAGGTACAAATGTCAGTGTTGGTCAGCCCAGAGATCCTAACTTAGCCAAGTACTGAGGAACCACATATAAGAAGCCTCAAGGGGCACGGTCCCTCCTGCAGTCCTGCGTCCTGGAATTCATTCCCCAAGCCACTGTGACTGTTTCTCCTACATTACCTTGTTGCTAGTCCCATGCACACGGTTCTCACTGGCTTGTTTTTTGTTTTGTTTTCGCCCAAGGCCTCCAACAAAGCTCACCGGCTCTCAGAAAAGCAATGTGAATACTTGGCTTGCTTTTCACCTGAGGATACCCCTGTTGGGAGAGAGCCACTGACACAGCAGCCTGGGGCTGAGCCGAGACCCCCCTCCTCACAGCTGGTGGACTAGGGAAGACCCCCAAGCTGGGCCTGGGGATTTGGGAGTTGGGACTTGGAAATGCCTGACAGTGTTTGTCACACACACACTTGAATTGAAAACATGTCAGCAAGGAAGTTGAAGGTTGGACACAGTCTCTTGAAGGTCTGACCTTGGGTATGCCTGGAGAGCCACATGGGCAGGGAAAGATAATGAGAGAAGGGGGTCCAGAAAGAAAGAGGGGAAAAGGTTCTTCCCGGGTTCTCTCTGGATTTCTCATTCCTGGGTCCAGGTCTTCCTGAGCCGGCCATTCCTTTAGGCTCCCCATGTCCTTGGAATAAATGTACCCCATTTACACAACTTTTTATTTTTTGTCCATTTGAGAGGATCACTGTTACTGAGAGGTGACGTGGCCTGACTTGAACCTCCAGCAGTCACCAAGCAGTGCAAGGACGTGGAAGCCCCATTTCAGACACAATCTTCCAACTTTATGCTTAAAACATGGGGCACAGATGTGGCAACTCCCATGACAGCTTAATGACAGTCAGGACATCCATCTTGCCCATCCTAGTTCATCCTTGCATTATCCCTTTGAGGCAGTGATTGTTCTCAGTTTACAGGTAAAAACGTTGGGGCTCAGAGAGGTTATGCAACTTACCTAAAGTCACACAGCTTCTGCTAATTCAGTGTATTCATCAACTCACTCAACTCATCCTCCAGTGCTAGAGACCCCTGGTCAGAAGGGCTTACAGAATTAACAAACCTTAGCCAGAGCAGGACTTTGAGGAGTTTACTAGTCTCATTAAGGCCCTGACATACGTTTTAAATTTCATTTTCTTAAGCTCTGGGGAAGGCTTGCAAAAGCAGCCCAGTATACAGCAGCTGTGGATACAGATGACATCCTAGGGGCTTCACTCAATGACTCACTCTCCTTGTCAGATTGAGCCCCTGGACTGCTGTGGCCGTTGCCTGGAGAAGAGGAGACAGCTCTGCCTGCTGCTGCTCCTGCCCTGGGTCAGAACCACCAGAGCTACCTGCCATAATGCAGTTCTCCGAGTCCCCCTCTAAGTTGGATGGAATCAGATCCTACCAATATCCATCATCCTATGATCTGCTTGTTTCAGAAGTGTTTGCACAATTAGCCAGACGTGGTGGCAGGTGCCTGTAATCCTAGCTACTCAGGAGGCTGAGGCAGGAGAATTTCTTGAACCCAGAAGGTGGAGGCTACTTGGGAGGTTTAAGCAGGAGAATCACTTCAACCCGGGAGGCGGGGGTTGCAGTGAGCTGAGATCGCACCACTGCACTCCAGCGCGGGTGGTAGAGCGAGACTCCATCTCAAAAGAAAAAAAAATGTGGCTGCACAGAGCTTTATGTGCCCTTGAGCTTCAGACCTGAATCACCATTTTGGAGACTTGAGGTCTGTGTGTTCTCTAAGTAAACTGAAAGTCCTCCTGGTGGGCGTTCCCCCAGGGTTTCACTTACATTCCTTTCCTGTCCTTTTCTTTCCTTTCCTTCGTGTTTTTTATTCCTTGGAGCCACTGTTTGAGAGGGCTTGAGAGCACTCAGGAAGTCAGATAAGTATGCTTCCGACTTGCTGTCTTCCCAGGCATGTGGGAGGTCAGCCTGGGTGCTTCTGGAAATTTGCTGTCCCATTGACTGACAGAGCAAAGACTGTCCCCTGGAAACAACTGGGTGACCTCCAGCACCTGCAGCAGGCCCTGGGCCCCAAAGGCCACTTTCCTGGCTGGTAGTCGCAGAGGGGTAAGAGTGCCCTGAGCAGGGTAACTTTAGTCTTCATAAAGGCCGTGCTGGGCAAGCAGTCGAGTCAGCCAGAGAGCACACTGAGGTTGCCTTTACTTTCTGCAAGACTGAAAAAACCAGAACCATCCATCTCAAACATGGGGGCAGGTGTGTAGACAGAAAGGGGGCCAGAGGAGTCAGCTGACAAGCATCCTGTTCGTCAGGGCTGAGCCCAGGCCTCGGCAGAGAGGGCAGCCGCCACTAAGCTCCCACCGACTGAGCCACACGGATGTGCAGCCTGGAGGTGAAAATATCATCCGGATTTTCAAGAAATGGGAAATTCTGACTTGAGGTGAAATTTCCCAACTTGTAATAAAATATTAGCATGTAATTTAATTCATAAATAACACTCTATGCCGGCCAAACAAAATTCTCCACTGACAGGATGTGGCCCCCGGGATGTCTGTCTGTGGCCTCTGCTGTCAACGTTGTCTAAGAGGCAATGGCTCTCCGTGGAGAATGCACTGGCTTTGCTCAGGTAGGAACCTTCGGGTAGATGGTCTCAGAGCCTGTGGCTGCAGGCCAGCAGGGCAGAACTACCCAGGACACAGAGGCTGGGGTGGCAGGCACCAGGGGCTGAGTCATGGCTAGGTCTGAGCTGGCCTGGAGAGCAGGTGTGGATAGGGGTAGGTGTTTATTCTTTTTTTTTTTTTTTTCTTTTTTTTTTGACAGGGATTTTTGCTCTTATAGCCCAGGCTGCAGGATAATGGTGCGATCTCGGCTCACTGGCTCACTGCAACCTCCGCCTTCTGGGTTCAAGCAATTCTCTTGCCTCAGCCTCCAGAGTAGCTGGGATTACAGGCACACTCCATCATTCCTGGCTAATTTTTATATTATTCGTAGAGATGGGTTTTCACCATGTTGGCCAGGCTGGTCTTGAACTCCTGATCTTAGGTGATCCACCCACCTCGGCTTCCCAAAGTACTGGGATTACAGGTGTGAGCCACTGTGCCTGATCTTTTCTTTCAGCAAATATATACTAGCTGCAGCATACCAGGCACTAAGATACATGGCGGTTTGTTAATTTCCTGGGGCTGCTGTAACAAATCACAACAGTCTTGGTGGCTTAAAACAACAAAAATGTATCCTCTCACAGTTCTGGAGGCCAAAAGCTAGAAACCAGTACCACTTGGCCAAAATCAAGGCCTTGCTCCTGCAGAGGCACAAGGGGAGAAGCCCTTCCCCACCTCTTGCCAGCCTCTGGTGGCTGCTGTTCTCTGACTTCCGGCCGCATCACCTGCCTCTGTAGCCACATGGCCTCCTTCCCTCCTGTGTGTGTCACATCTCTTTCTGCATCTCTCTTATAAGGACACCTGCTTGGTTTAGGAGCCACCTGGATAATCCAGGGTAATCTTCCCATCTCAAAATCCTTCACATCTGCAAAGTCCATTTTTCCTTAAAAGGTAACATTTACAGGTTCGAGAGATAAAGAACTGGTATCTTGTTTGGGGGCCCGTATGCAGCCATGATTCAGGACAAATATAACTCACAGGTGGCAAAGAACAAAGCAGATAAGGTCCCTCTCCTCCAAGATCTTACCTTCTGGTCGGGACAGGGGGCAGAAGAAAGCCAACATGCCAATAAACACATAATAAAGTCTCATGCAATAGATGTGCTGGGGAGAATGACCAAGATCTTCTGGGCGCTGCTCCTCAGACCTCGGGAATGTGCCCCACTGGGCTGTCCAGCTCTGTCCACCCCAGCAGGTGGAGCCTTGGGCTGTCCCTCCCTGCCTCCCTGAGTTCCTCAGTTCACACCTGTTGCATGTGTTTGTGGCAGACCCTGAGACTTGGTGAATGAGAGCATCATCTGGTGGAGACTGGGAGCCCAACAGGAAGGGAAGCCTTCCAGGGGATTCCCTTGAGACCCATCTGGAACCCTGCTGTAGGATGCGGTCAGCCTGGCTGCAGTGGAGAAAGGGCAGGCTCCCTTGGGGCTCACCTGAAGGGCTTGGCTGGCAATGACAGACTTCTTGGAGCACACTTCCCTTCTCAGTTCCAAGCCCCAGTGGGGAACATTTTCCTGGCCCATGTAGGGCATGTGCTGGGGATTCCAAACCTGCCTATCACGAAGCAGGTACCAGAAAGGCACAGTGGTGGCAACTTCCGCAGAGAGAGGACTCCTCTGCTCATGGGAGGGCCTGGCAGTCACTGTGTGAAGCCCCTTAAAGTAGGCTGGGTCAGAGGGCTTGCCTCCAGCCTTTGGTCTATGATCTGGTTACAGCCACGTCACCAGGAGTCCAGCCTCAGAGCTCCATTCCAGCAAGGCTGATGGGAAGAGACTAGACTGGGGCAGGGGGCCTGAAAATGTCAAGGTCACATGATGCATTTGTTGGCACTCAGGACACACCACCCCAAAGCATAACCTTAGAAGATCAAAATGTGGCCGGGCGCGGTGGCTCAAGCCTGTAATCCCAGCACTTTGGGAGGCCGAGGCGGGTGGATCACGAGGTCAAGAGATCGAGACCAACCTGGTCAACACGGTGAAACCCTGTCTCTACTAAAAATACAAAAAATTAGCTGGGCATGGTGGCGCATGCCTGTAGTCCCAGCTACTCAGGAGGCTGAGGCAGGAGAATTGCCTGAACCCAGGAGGCGGAGGTTGCAGTGAGCCGAGATCGCGCCATTGCACTCCAGCCTGGGTAACAAGAGCGAAACTCCGTCACAAAAAAAAAAAAGAAGATCAAAATGTGCCACCTCTAAATATACTTCTTGGCATATTTTGATCTGGTTTTTCAAGAAACTGCAGACACAGGAGTAGCTCTGAAAAGCTGTCCTTTTGTAAAAGAAATTTTCATCTATGAAGGAAATTACGTTAGCTCAGTGAAGTATCTGTATCAGGAAGAAGGCTGCTCCCAGATAACTTTTATGACCTGAGGCACTTTTTTTTTTTTTTTTTTTGAGACTGAGTCTCACCCTGTCACCCAGTCGAGTGCAGTGGTGCCATCTTGGCTGACTGCAACATCTGCCTCCCAGGTTCAAGTGATTCTCCTGCCTCAGCCTCCCCGAGTAGCTGGGATTACAGGCACGTGCCACTAGGCTGGGCTAATTTTTTTATCTTTAGTAGAGTTGGGGCTTTACCATGTTAGCCAGGCTGGTCTCAAACTCCTGACCTCATTATCCACCCATCTCGGCCTCCCAAAATGCTGGGATTACAGGCGTGAGCCACCATGCCCAGCCCGACCTGAGGGACTTTTTACCTGCATAAGAAGACAACCTTTATTCACCATACATTTCCTCTTCTCACCCTATCGTAACTTGTGTCGCCACCCCCATACCCCGACCCCAGATGTCCCGAGCCTCTGTTCCTTTCTGTAGTTCAGGATGCTATGTAAGGTTCAATGCTCTGACCCTTATTGAAGTCTCATATTTTGTAGGATTCCCATGCATATATGCACAACTCAAATGGTTTTCTCTTGTGAATCTGTGTTTTGTCAACTTAATTTGTAGCCCAACCAAAGAACTCAGGATGGTAGAAGGAAGTCATTTTTCCCTCCCCTACACATGTCAATATTTGAATGTGTTCCCGTCCCTTTGACCTCCGGCCAGGCACACCCTGCTATTTCTGCATGTCAGATGTCATTCTCCCTTTATGAATGAAAGAGGAGTCTGAGGTCCAGGGAGGAAGGTAACTCATCCAAACGCCTTCAGATTCCAGCAGGCCATGCCCACTGACAAATGAATTTAAATGCCATTTGTAAATAAAATCCTCCAAAGCCACCTGCATCCGCCCCTCTCTCATACCGCAGGAAGTTGGGAAACTCTGGAAGGACGCTGGTCTTCCCAGCACTGGGAGCAGCGGGGAGCTGAGACTCTCCTGTCTGCCCCCAGGAGCAGGAGTGTGGGAGGGCCGGCAAGTCAAGCACTTGGTATTTCCATTGTGAAACACAGGGGTAATCAGCCCCTCCTTCCCAGGGGAGAGCTGTCAGGGCAGGTCCATAGAAGCCACTCAAGCGCTTTGAACTCTGCTGCAGATAGGGCTGGAGGGAGATGAAGGAGCCCCTCTCAGGCCCTGGGGTGGGTATAGTTTGCAGGACAGCCCTGGCCTTGGTCCCCTGACACCCTTGGAGGACAGAGAATCAGGCTTGGCATATTTAGCAACTGGAAGCAGCTCCGCATGGTGGCTGCAGAGTGAGGACTGCATTATCCTGGTCACACCATCTGCAGTTGTGTGTCCTTGACCACAAGTCCCCGTGGGGACTCAGTGTCCCCATTCAGAAAATGAGAACAAAAAAAATGCCCCTGTCACAGGGTTGTTTTGAAAATTAGATATAGGCCGGACATGGTGGCTCACGCCTGTAATCCCAACACTTTGGGAGGCCAAGGTGGGCGGGTGACCTGAGGTCAGGAGTTCGAGATCAGCCTGGCCAACATGGTGAAACCCCATCTCTACTGAAAACATAAAAATTAGGTGGGTGTGGTGGTACATGCCTGTAGTCCCAGCTACTTGGGAGGCTGAGGCAGGAGAATCGCTTGAACCAGGGAGGCTGAGGTTGCAGTAAGCTGAGATCACGCCACTGCACTCTAGCCTAGTGACAGAGCGAGACTACATCTCAAAAAAAAAAAAAAAAAAAAAGAAAAGAAAAAGAAGAAAAAGAAAATTGCATATAAATTTCCCATAGTCCCTAACACAATAGGTGCTACATTAAATGGTAGAACATTCTTGTTCTTGCTATCAAAGTGTGACCTTGGGAAATTCCTTTCATCTCTCTGTACTTGGTTTCTTTAGTTGTCAAAAGAGGCATTCTCAGATGCTTTGATTTTCTTGTCTTTAAAATGTGAGCAGTCACAGTATGTTCCTTATTGGATGCAGCCAGGGTGCCACAAGTGAGCGCCTGTGCAAGAGAGCTGCATTCCTGCTGAGTGCTCTCTGTATGTGTGCTGGTATCCGTGCTACTCTACGGCACTGGGACGTATCATCATTCCCAGGAGGAACGGAATGGGATAAGAATGAAATCAGGGCGATGGGGATGGTAGAGGAAGCCCAGCAAAGCCCCAGCTGCTCCATGCTATGAAGAAGGAACATAGAGACCCCCCTACCCCAGCCTTCTCCCCAGGCAGCCTGGGGAACCACAGCACTCCTCAGCATTCCAGACTACAGCCCCAAGCCCGAGGTCTTGAGTGTCCTGCAAAGCCCCAACCCTTGGCAGCCACCTGGCAGGCCCACGCATACTAGGGCAGGCCTAGTGTGTGTTGGACTCGGGGCATGCACAGTGCACAAGTGAGGCATTTCTGCTCCATTTCACAGACAAGCAAACTGAGGCTTAAAGAGTTTCAGTAAATTGCCTGAGCCCCATGGTGAGTCACTGGCGGCTGGGAAACTGGAGCCCTGGTATCCTAAGGCTCCTATTGCATGTAAGGAAGTTCTGGCATCATCTAGGGATGATGAGAGCATTCCCTCCCTGCCTATGCCCCCCACCCACACCCCCAGCTCCTGAAAGCATTCATGGGGCCTGATAGATCATGGATCTCTCCCAAGTGTACCACCAGCTAGGCCCTGTCTGCAGCAGGCATCCTGGAGGGTTAGATGCAGGTCCTGGTGATTCCGTGGGGCTGGCTGTTGGTCCACACCATGAGGAGTGACCACATAGACCACCCTGCCCCCTGCCAACTTTCCAAGCTCAGAGTTCCCAGGAGGCCTGGGAGGCCACAGTGCCCAAATGGAACCAGGTATAGCCTATTTCTCTCTGATTGTTTTTTAAACACCTGTGACCTCTGATCCATTCTGGGCTGGCCTCATTTAGGAGGTCAAGTTTCATGTCCCTTTCAGCATCAACCACAAGTCCCAGGCTGCCTCTGCCCCTCCTGGTTTCTCCTCCAAGCATCCCCTGGCATGAGCTGGGGGAAAACAGCTTCTCTGTTCTTGTGGGGCAGCCTCCAGGCATTGCTGCCTCAGCAGGGGCTCTGCTTGCCGCTGTTAGCAGCCCCCCGCACCCCCAATCCCATTCCCCTTAACACAAAGCTTCAGGAGCTCCAGGTTTACTCAGTCCAAAGGCATCAGTCCTGTGCCACTGGAGTGTCTCCAGCCCACTTGTGACCCTGGCCTCTGTGGCTGTTTCCCCAAGGTGCAACAGAAGAGGCTGGAAAGTTCTAGAGTTCACTGCATCGTCTCATACACTGCACTGATGACCTTAAGGGTCCCGGCCAAAGAACAGGCTGAGGGGTGCCCAGGACTCAGCCACATGCTGAGGTCTCCATCTCTTGTCCTCTTCCTGGGCTGACGCTGCCGCTGGCTAACTCTTGACAGCAAGTGCTTCTCCCCAAGTAAGCAGGGCCTATGTTTTGCAAGGCTTATTAGGGCCAATTAGCTCCTCAGAAGGGTATTGCAAAAATAAATTCAGGAGCTACCTCCCTTCAGTGGACACTGCTCTACCAACAAGCTACAGCACATTCAGGGCAGTGGCATTAAATTCTCAGCCTTGGCCAGGTACAGTGGCTCATGCCTGTAATCCCAGCATTTTGGGAGGCCGAGTTGGGTGGATCATGAGGTCAGGAGTTCCAGACCAGCCTGGCCAACATGGTGAAACCTCATCTCTACTAACAATACAAAAAATTAGCCGGGCAGGGTGCATGTGCCTGTAATTCCAGCTACTTGGGAGGCTGAGGCAGGAGAATCACTTGAACCTGGGAGGCAGAGGTTGCAGTGAGCTGAGATCACGCCATTGCACTCTAGCCCGGGTAACAGAGTGAGACTCTGTCTCAAAAAACAGACAAAAAATTCTCACCCTTCAGGACACAGCCCAAAGCCAGCCCTCCTTTCCCCAGCAGCTCCTGGGAGCATCCTGGCAATGTGGACATGGCGGGCTGGGAAGACCCAGCAATGGGGCACCATGCCATGTGTAAAGGGGATAACTGGCTTGGAATTACCCACTTATTGTATCCAATCTAACCAATCTAACTTGGATAACTGAGAAATTGTGTTCAACAATGCTATTGAATACATATTGAAACTGTCTCAATAATTTGTGGACACTCATCTCTCCTGGAATGTTCATGAGTAATTTGTCTCGGTATCTCTATGTAACTGAGACAGAAAGCTTGGCTCTACCCGTGAAAGAATTAGTCACTTACATAAATAAGGATACAAGCAGCTTGAGGAAATAGATTCTGTGAGACTCAAAACAGAATTACCAAGAACTGAAATGTATACTGGTGAGGCACATCACGCCATACACACACACACACACGACCCATCCGCCCACCTCCCTGCTCGCACCGGCATAGCAACAATGAACAATGGTGTGGAATGTGTATAGCGTGGCAGCACTGACATTTCCTCTTCCTAGTTAACCAGCATGGCACTGCTGTGGTTCATGCACTGGCAGTTCATTCATTTGTTCCTTAATGTGACCTGACTCCCCATTCATTCCCTCCCCACCCCAAACCCGTCACCAGGTTCTCTGGAACTTTCCTTTCTTCCCAACCTCTTCTCTAAATCTTCCTTGTGTGGGGACCTGGCTGCCCCCTACCCTGAAGACCCCACTTCCCCTGCATCCTCTTGGGGAGGGGAAGGGGTGCAGGTGTAAGAAAGTTGGGGCTGGGTTGGAAGGTGGGAGAGTCCCACCTGCTTCTACACCTCTCTTCCTCCTGCCCACTGGTTTCCTCTCCTCGATGCTGTGATCCATCAACCCTCATTTCAGGACGGACTTGAGCACCTGCTCACTGGCTTCCTCTCCACGTAGCAGGTTTTCTTTCTCAATGGCCAGCCAGGTCCTGACCTCCCTAGCACCTGAGCTGTCCTCCTCCTCCCTGCCCCTGACACTCTCACGGTCTCACCCTGCTGTTGCCAATAGCTGTGCCACATCTGAGGTCTCCATCTCCAGCATCCCCTCTGGGGCTGCCACATGGGGTACTCCCAGCTTACCCACTCAGCGTCCTCACGGCTGCAATCCACTCTCTCCCCAGTCCTCCCATCCTCAGCCTCAGCATCTTCTTCCTCCCCTGTCTTCACACTCTCCTCCATTATGGTAACCCTTTCCTCCATGCCCACCCTGGCACTGTGGCTACTGTACTCCCATGACTGAATTCCAATCTTGAACAGACCCAGCCATTTGCCTTCTCCACATGGCTGTTGTTCCCAGAGGAAATTTCCCAACCAGGACAACTGGTTCCACCTCCACCCATTAGAACACGACTCAGGGGCTCTCGGCACTGCTTGGGGTCCCGAATCCCTTCCTTGGATTGATTGTTTTGCTCTCTGAGGCCATCGCATGCTGTCTTCCACCCCTAGTCCATCTTCAGGGCTGCCCTCGCCTCCTAGTTTCTGCGTGAAACACTAAAGCCATGGGAGGGGACCTCCCTTCACTTCCTGCATCCCATGAAGCACGTCCAAGTCCTGGGAGCTGTGACCTGCTCCCCCCACCCCCTGCAGCCTTCACCTCGCCTATGGCCCTTTCCTTCCCTCACCATGGCCTTCAGCCTGGACACTGGATCATCCCCAGACGTGCAGACTCCAGCACTGTCCACCTGAAGAAACCACACCCTCCACCTCACTTCTCCTGTCTCATTCTCTGCCCTCCCTCACAGCAGAAGGTCCCCAAATGGCTGTCTACACTTGCTGCCTCCATTTCCCCACCTCCACAGTCCACACCTCTTCAACTCTCTCCAGTCTGACTATTGTCCCCTAGCTCCACAGAAGCTCCTTTGTTAGGGCCACCAATGGTTCCTTGTTCACAAATCCAGCAGACACTTTCTTCTCCCTATTGGTGTTGGTCACTGTTGTCCACTCCTTTTTTTAAAACACCTTCCCCTCCCAACTTCCTAGGCCTCCCACCGACTCAGCTTCCTCCAGCTGCACTTCCTCCCCACACCTCACTCCATCTGACCAACGTTCAACACTGCAGCATGCAGTCTTGGCCCTGGGTCCCTTCTCCTCCTCATCTCCTTTTCAGGTGATCCCATTCAGTCTCACCGCTCTTACATACCTTCTGTACTCTGAAGATGCCAACAGGATGTCTCCAGACCTTGCCCCAACCCCAGTACTCTTATTCTAGCTGTCCCCTTGGCACTCACTTGGCGGTGTGTGTCTCTCATGGAGCAGCACCAAAATGGAGCTGTTAGTCTGTTTCCTTTTCCCTCTGGGGAACACTCAACGAGACAAATACATTTATTCTTGAGGCTTCTCCAATCCCTCTCGCAGGCCTGCCACCAAGAAGATACCTGAGGCTCAGCCCCTGACACCTGGGTCAGTCTGATCTCAAGCCTTGTGGTCTTTTGTGAGAGAACTTGACAGGGAAGTCCTGGTGGCTCAGTAAGGTGTCATTCCCAGCTCCACAGTCATCCAAGCCTTCAGCACCTCTCTGGCCTTGTAGCCTCTAGCTGCACACCCATTGCAACGCAGAACTGGTGTCCACACCTGCCCAAGGTGCCTCCTCCCCTCTCTGCCAATAGCTCCTGGTTTCCCTATGGACAACTCGCCTTCCTCCACTCTCTATCTGTCTTAGCCCAAGATGACCCTACCCCCAGCTTCTTGACAGCAGGAAGGCGGCTCAGGTATAGCCAAGCAATCCATTCCACATCCTTGAGAACATAATCCAAGCCAGGCCCAAAAGACCAAATTTTAGGACTCCACAGTTACCGGAAACGTGATGCTCTCTAGCTGTGAGGGAGAAGGTCTCAATGACATCATTTGAGCCACTAAATCCATTTATTTCTTCACTTTCAGTAACGGGGGCCAATAAATCACTCCAACTTTATTTTTACTTAAACTAGTTTGAGTAGGTATTATTTTCCTCACAACCCAAAGAGGTCTGATGACCGCATCAGTTCATTCATTCATTCATCACTCACTCATTCAGGTACTATGTGCTGGGCACTAACCCACCTGCTAATGATTTGCCTAATCACCGTTGTGCTCACATCACTGAAACCCTATATGCCACCCACCCGACCCCATTGCTTATGGGATCTCAAGTCCTGGTGTTTGTAATTCCATAGTTGGGCCTTATCTGATATTTTTCAAGCCAATTCCCTCTCGTCACCTTCAAAAACTGCATTTACTCCCGTTTCAATACTGTGTTGCATACTCCCAACTTGCTCCATCTAAAAGGCCCATCTCCCTAGCTCAGCCTCTCCCAGGAGTCTTGCAGAATGATGGTGGCTCATGAACCGAGCATCCTTCTGCTGCACCTCCTCTGCTGGGTCCTGCCCCGCCACGCTGTGCCAGCACATACCTGTCCTACCTCCCAAAGAGCAACGTGAGGGCTTGTGTCTCAAGTGCCCTTTGTGCCTCTGAGTGCCTGGGACAGAGCTGGACATGCTCCTGAATGACAAGAACAGACATAGGTACAGAGCTTACTATGGTCTAGGCCTGGCTCTGTGTTAATTCAATTAACTCAAATGAAAGCCAGCAGTTGGGAAACCAAAGCACTAAGGAACTCATTCAATGTCACACGGTTAGCAGGTGATGGGGCTAGAAAAAGAACCTAGAACTGCTTTAATATGCGCTTAGATTTCAAGGGGATTTCAGTGAGGGAGGGGCGGAAGAGACCTTCAGGGAAAATGCATTTCTGAGGGCTTCTCTTCTAACCCAGTGCTGGCCCTGTCCATCTGAAGTGAAGGTCCTTCCTGAACTGATCTCTGCCCAAGGGGCTCAGGAAGTCAAGTCTACGGATCCCTTTTGGGCACTGCATCAATGTCAAAGTGCTCAAATGTTTCTAGACTTTTGCTCTCAGCATCGGTTCTTGCAGCTTCCCAGCCTAGTAACAAACAGTGGACAGGCAGAGATCTGCGGTCCACTCTGAGTATTGCGTCCAGCCAGCTCTTCTCCTGGAGTGCATGGCACCTCTTTCCCTCCAGTCAACCATGTCCAAGGTGAGCAGCCACGTCTGATCCTAGAGTCCAGAAGGCTGGAGGCGTGGGCTGGGAAGCAGGGAGCCGGTCAAGGAGACACCAGCCTGACCAGAAGGCCAGCGGGAGCAGCTGAGACAGCGACAGGAAAGCACCCCTGGCCCCTCAGCCTTCCGCTACCAGGGCCAGTGGCCACAGGCCAGGCCAGCCCTGTCATTGACAGTTGAGAAGCCAGGGATTCAGTGCCAAGGGCCACTGGGTCTCCTGAGAAGGATTAACCAGGTCTCCACTCGAAGACAGAAGGTCAGATTGATGGGCCTCCAACCAGGGGTCAGTGGCCTCTGTCGGGTAAACACTCCAAGTTTCACTAATTCTTTCAACAAACATTTACTGATTGCCGGGCTCTGCGCCAGCGTGAGATAGAACCAGGCCTTGTGACTCCTGGGCTGGTCGGGAGACAGGCGCCTCGACAAGCACTCACACTGACAGTCAAGGGTAGACAGGGAAGAAGAGGGGAGACAGAGCTGCCTGATGACTGCAGCTTCATGGAGAAGCCCAGTGGCCTCCTGCCCATGCTTGTGGTATGGGAAGCTGATGGGGGACCTGTGCCTGCCTCACCCAGCCCATTTCTCAGCATCTGGGCAACTGATCCTTCCTGTCCTGCTCCTCCTTCCTAAGTCCTGCATCCTCCTCCAGCCCCTTTCACCTACCATACATTCTTGCCCCCAGAACCTGATACTCTGAGCTGAGACCTGTCACTTCTCCAGCAGAGGTTGGGGAGACAATCGAAGGACAATGCTCCCTGTTCCTGAGAGGTGGTATGACGGAATTGGGAACCTCAGAAAGGTCTGGTTCAATTCCTGGCTCAGCCACTTGGTGAAGAAGCCATGAAGGGGTTCAGAGCTTAGACGGAGGAGCCAGATGGCCTGGGGCCAAATTCCAGCACTGCCACCACCTCCTCTGTATCATAGTGTGTCACCTCCATTCCCTCTCTATAAAGTGAGGAGCACTGAAGACCCTTCAGTGGGGTTGTTCAGAGGAGCAAGCAACTGATTTCACACAGGGCTGAAAACAGGGCTTTGCTCACAGCATTCTTGCCAGTTGTTGTTGGTTGTGGTTATTCTACCTGCTGGGAGGGACACTGAAAGATATAAATGGGCTAATCACGTGTCGAGTAGGCGCCTGGCAAATATTAGTGTCCTTTCTTCCACGTTTTTCCGATAAGACAAAGAATGCAAGGAACACAGAGCCTGCTGCCCCCACCATCCCCATCGCGTGGGCCTGCCAGGAGGGGTCTGTCCCAGGGGCTGCTTCTATGTTCCCAGGGCGGCAGCTCCTAGATCTCATTTTTGCAACACCCCTCAAGTCCTCTCAAGGGGTATCTGAAGTTCCTGAGATAATATCATTTAAATTCACCCGAATATGTAAACATGATTTTTTTTTTTTGAGTCAGAGTCTGCTCTGTCGCCCAGGCTGGAGTGCAGTGGTGCAATCTTGGCTCACTGCAACCTCCAACTCCTGGGTTCAAGCAATTCTCCTGCCTCAGCCTCCTGAGTAGCTGGGGTTACAGGCACCCACCACCTCACCCAGCTAATTTTTGTATTTTTAGTAGTGACGGGGTTTCACTATTTTGGCCAGGCTGGTCCCCAACTCCTGACCTTGTGATCTGCCTGCCTCAGTCTCCCAAAGTGCTGGGAATACAGGCATGAGCCACCACGCCTGGTACATGATTCTTTAAAGAAGCAGGAAGACACAGAGATGGAAGAAGCTGAACAGCTGTGGCCGTGGGAACTGCCAGCAGCTGGCACTGAGGAGTGCCAAGGTGGGCTCAGAGAACACTCCCCAGCCCCTGACCCTGTGGGCAGGGAAACCTTTCCCTGGGATGGGCCTTGTGTCTTGTGCAGGGAGGGAAGCTAAGTGTTTTACAGAAAAGACATAGCTTAAAATTCAGATTCCTCCATATTCCTGCCACCTCCTTCCTACCAGGCAGAGGCTTTTCTTGCTGCTTTTTTCAGAGCATTTTGCCCTAGGAAAGAGGAAAACCCCTGGGGGGTCTCTGGGCTGAAACCCCAAGGCTGGAAGGGATGGTGCAAAGAGAAGGGGAGACACCAGACACAATCTCCCACCCGAAATAAGTGCCACACAGCCTGGCCAAGTGGTCCTTAGCTAGGGGGATGGGGTCCCTGCAAGATCTCTACAGAGCCCTTCTCTCTGAAGCTGTCCCCACACACCACCCCATGCTCTGCACAGAGGGGAGGCCTCACTGATGGCCTTTCTCCATACAGCCTGCTAGGGACCTCACAGATTGTTGGGAGGGGTGGGGGCCATGGGGACCTCAGCGTCACCTTCGTGTGCTCCCAGGAGGCCTGGGTAGACCTGGCCTCAAATCCCATTCCCTGACCACTGCTTGGAGCCCTTTTGCCTGAAGGAACATCCCAGTGGCTCTGCCAGCCAGGAAAGTGCCTGCGATGTCATTTCATTTCAAGTTTATGCCAGCCCTTCCCTGGGCTACCCACTGTGGTTTGGGCTGATGTGTCCATCTAGATAGTGACCCAGTCACCAAGCTGGGCCTCATGTTGGGACTCAGTTTCCCCCAACTCTCTTTGGCATCTATCTGCCTCTCCAGCTGGCAAAGTCCTACTGTGCCTGGGCTGACGGCACCAGCAGACAACTGGGCAGGACCAGCCAAGGTGAGAGGCAGGCCACCAGGTGAACCTGGGCCAAGATACCAGCAGGTGAGGCCGGTAGCGTGAGGATGAGGTCTCCTGGGGAGAGCATGGTGGGTGAGTCACTGCAGAGGAATCCTCTGAGGTTATAAACAGGCCTGGCTGGCGGGATGGAGGGAGAATGATAAAAGACCATTGTGGGAGCAGCTTCCTGATAGGCAGCTATTAAACCATGAATAACCCCTCTGAGGGAATCTCAGGCTTTAGGCAGCTCTGAGCCCCTTCTGTGCCAAGGCCAGCATCATAAAGTGCACAGAGTGCCGGGAGCCTGCCAGAGCTGTACCTACACAATGGCATTTAATTTATGAGCACACCAACCTCCCAGATAAGCATGCTCATCCCCGATTTAGAGATGGATAAACAGACCAGGTGAGGCTCCCTGCCCAGGCTCCACAGCCGAATCAGTCCTGGAACCCAGGACTGTCTGACAGTGAGGCTTCTGTTCTTTCAGCCAGGCAATGAGGGTTGCTGGCCAGCCATGGGGGACAGGCAGGGCCCAGGAACCCCAAAATGACCATACCATAAACTCTAGTATCCAGAGCTTCCCAGTACAATGCGGTCAACCAAATACTCCACCAAGATTCATACATGAGGCTGGCTGCAGGAAACGCTGCCCAGGGAGGGAGGTAGTTGGAAATCCATTTAAATAGAAACGGCTCTATTAAAAACCATTTCATCTTCATTTCCCTTTTAAAAAATTAAATAAAGGCCACAGCTGGAAGAGGCTCCCAGTAGGAACTAAGCAGGGGCCTGTTCTCTGCTACAAAGTCGTCTTGCTTCCATTTGCCAAAGAGGGTCAGGTCTGTCCATGCAGGAGTTTCTGGAGACCATTCCAGAAATTCCCTGGCCCACATAGCCATGCCCACTCCAGCTCCTCCCACACAGCCCTCAGACGGTGCAGGGATAGGCCTGGCCGGGTGGGCACCATGGCCTCAGGGAAGACCTGGACGTGGCCTGGTTGGGACCCCACCCGCTTCCCTGGGCTTCAGGCCCGACATGCAGGCTTGTGCACATTCTCAAGCTGCCTGGGAGCTGGACATCGGGGGCGAGTAACGTCAGAGCCTGGAGAGAGCATCCGCCGGTCTGGCTGTGGCCTACCGGGTGTGGCAGGGATGGAGTCTGGCAAAGTTTTGCCTGCTCCTTCGAGCGCTGCAGGCACAGAACCTCAGCAGGCCAAACCCCACTGGCACCAGCAAGGGCAGGAGGATGCCACTCATGCAAACTAGAAGGTTTGGTTGGCCTGTTTTTGTTCTCTACATAAATACCAAACAACCGTCTCTCCTTCCCTTTGACAAATCGGCAGCTCCACTGTGAAAGCTGATGGTGGAGGGTGCATCCTGGGGAGGAAAGGAAGGGGTCCAAGTCGGCCTGGGTATCTACTCATCTGGAACAGGGGGTTCTGAATGGGGTGTCTGGGGAAGGTCCTTTCCCTAGTGGAGACCCAGACAGAGCTGGCAGCAGCTTGGACACACTAGCTCCCCCGACCCCATAGGCACCACTTGAAGCTCTTGCCTTTTCTCTGTTGCCACAGGATGATGTAAGTCACAACCCGGGCCTTCCCTCTACCTTCCTACTAGGGATTTTCAAGATGTTTGGCTCTTCTGAAGCCTGAACATCATACACAGAAGTAAGAGCCAAGCACAACTGCTTTAGCGTAAAACAGACTCTGCCTTCCACAGGTAAAGCCTCAGCGCAATGGCTGTCATGCCCGTGTGCCTGCTGGCTTGTTTCCTGTCATCTCTCCATGTACATCACAAGCCACTCACAAGCCGCATGCAAACCCAGACGCACAGAATCCTGCCCCCAACACCCCCAGCCTTCCCTCCTGATGGTGCGGCATGCACACTTAATTTATCAAAGCTTGAAGAGATCAAATAGGTGTCAGGCGCCCTGCTGCAGCTGTGGTCTTTGGCTCCATTCGAGTGCTAGGACATTTGTCTAACAACCCAAGGTGGCAGAGCCACTAAGCCACTAACACAGTGCTGAGGGCAGTGCAGCCTGAAGGGTTTTGAGGAAGGGAACCCATGCAATCTGAACCCAGGACCAGCGATCACATGAGCAACAAAGCCATCTGCAGAGATAAGCCCAGCCCTCTTAAGTGTCAACCCAAGATCAGCCAAGGGATACAAGATGCAGGGTCTGCCACTCCCAAATGGTACACACATCCCTCTTCACCAAGTGGCTGCTTATGAGCAACTGGGTCGAAAGCATGCACCTAATCCCTTAGGCCCATGACAACAGGGCAGGTGGGGGTGAATGTGGAGCTGGCGGCGATGGTGGAGATGGTAGAGCTTGTGGTCATGGTGGTTGTGGAAGAGGTAGTGATAATGATGGTGAAGAATAGCAGTGGGCAGGCCACAGCAGGCTCATCCTGGTTCAGGTGGCATTGGGTTGGTACTCCTTTCTGCAAGAGCATGACCAACTGCACCACTGGATCTTATGCTTAGGAACTTTCTGACAGATTTAACACTTCAGAGGCACAACTGTCCCTTCCTACTAGAGCTTAAAGAGCAGACCATAATCTGGGCCCGACATCAACCTTTCTTTCTGCTCACTTTTCCTGGGGTTCCATTCATTTCTGTGGCTGTTGACTCCCAAGTCTGTGTCTCCAGCCCAAAGCCCTCCCCTGAGCCTCAGCTCCTACATGGTAGTTCTTCAGGAAATCCTGTGTCTGTTGTGCAGATCAAACTCAGTATGTCTAAAATGAGCTATTTTTTAACATCCATCCTGGCCTCAAACCTACCATCCTTCTATGATCTCTATCATGATGAATCCATGCAGACATGAGTCAGAAAATTCTACCATGTCCCACACTCATCATCACCACCTCCCCTACCACCATCTCTACAATCACCTCTACCACTACCCCCATGACCGCAACCTCCACCTCCACCAGCACCATGACCTCCACTTCTGCCTTCACCTCCATTTCCACCACTGCCACGCCCACCACCTCCACCTCCACCACGATCACCACTTTTACCTCCTTTACCTCTGCCACCACCACCATCAATATAAACACCATCATCATCTCCACCTCCACCTCCACCACCAACCATGACCTTTGCTTCCACGTCCACCTCCACCACCTCCATCACAACTTCCACCACCACTACCAGAAAATTCCAAAGCATAAGATCCAGTGGTGTAGCTGGGTCATGCTCTTGCAGGAAGGAGTACCGACCCACCTCCACCTTCACCTCCATTTCTACCACGATCATCTCCACCTACACTACTTTTACCTCCACATCTGCCACTACCAACATAAACACAATCACCTCCACTACCTCATCTTCACCTCTAGCTTCACTTCCACCACCATCACCATCACTGTCACCTCTAGCTTCCATCACCACCTCAGTGGTGGCGGGATACCACCTCCAGTATCAATACCACCTCCACCTCCATCACCTTCACAGTCTTCACCACCATCTCCACCTCCATCTCCAACACCACACACACATGCAGAAACATGCGTGTGTGTGCACACACACACACTCCTGGGTCAGGTCACCTAGTTCTAGTGATTCTTTCTCCTAAATTCTCTGGAGTCTGCCCCTTCTCTGCCCAGACACTAGTCTATGCCAATCTTGCCATATCCAGCTCTGCACTCTTCATCTCCCTCTCCTCCCATCTGGCCTAGACACTGCCATTACAGTGACCTTTCTAGAGGGTGTAAAGCCTGCAATGACCTCTTCCCACACAACCCCAGACTTCCCCAAATGTGTCCTAAAGAAAGAGTCTTAGTCAAATTTGGGAAATGTTGAGTTAAAAGTGCAAATGCTTACGTTTATTGCAAGCTTTGTCACAGCCTTTAATATAAATAAGTTGAGCCATAGAGTTTCCCACAACTTGCTGAGGCTCCTCAGAGAACGGATACTGAACCACCTCTTTGGCTCTTGTTTCTCCTTCTCTGCCTTAAAAACCCTTATTCGCTGATAAGAATAAGGGTTCCTTACATACCTTCCAAGGTTAATGTGGTCAGCCTCTCTACTTCTTCCTCACTCCTTCCCTAGTAATCATCTGTCTCCATTTCTGATTTCCCCACTGGTCTGGAAGGTCCCTAAAACAGGGAATAATGGTGACTCTCGGGCCCACACAGGAATCGAGAAATGATGTGTGTCCCAATCGTGTTTGTGGAGTAACTGTTGAATGTTTACTGATCTGGGCAAGAAAAGTTGAAGCAAAACCAGTGGTCTATTGGACTGATGGGCCCACCTTCTACATCTCAGGCCCTCCTGTCCCTCCAACACCTCAGCCCACTTCCCCAGACCCTGCCTCCATCCCTCCATCAATGTCACTCTTACTCATGTCACCAGTGGCTGGAACCACTAACTCCTCCTGGCACATTTCCGCTTTCAGCCAACTCAACCTCTTGACACAATTCTACAGAGTCCACCCTCTGGTCTCTCTGAAACACTCTGCAGCCCAGCCCCCGCCTGGTTTTCCTCCCACCTCTCTGGCCACTACTCTGCCCTGGTCTCCTTTACTGGTCTGGGCCTCTCTACCCCTCCGGCCAATGCTGGCATCCCTTCAGGCTTGGCCCTGGTTCTCCTCATCCCCTGCTCTGGGCTCTGTCCATCAGCAGTCTCCTGACCCTTCCCAGCTACTCCATGGCTGTGACTATCCCCATGCTCTGATGACCCCTCATGATGTGTCTGCCCCAGACTTCTCCTTGGATCTTCCAGTCTGATCTCACTAACTGCCCACTGGATTCACGTTCTTTACCATCCCACTGGTGCCTCAAACTCAGTGTAACCATAAGCTTAACTCTTGATCTTCCCCTTCCAACCTAATCTGCCTCCAGAATTTTCCCCTCTCCATAGATGGCTCATCCATCTGGCTTCCTCCATGGTTTAGCCAAAGTTAGTTCCTCTACAAAGATCTTCTTATAAATGTATTTTATTGCAATAAGAATAATAAACATATGACCTACACTCTTAAAATACTGGGTATAGGCCAGGTGAAGTGGTTCACGCCTGTAATCCAAACACTTGGGGAGGCTGAGGCAGGTAGATTGCTTGAGCTTGAGACTAGCCTGGACAACATGGTGAAACTCCTTCTCTTCCAAAAATACAAAAATTAGTCAGGCATGATGACATGCACCTGTGGTCCCCGCTACTTGGGAGGCTGAGGCAGGAGAATCACTTGAGCCAGGAGGTGAAGGTTGCAGTGAGCCACTGTACTCCAGCCTGGGTGACAGAGCAAGACTCTGTCTCAAAAAAAGAAGAAGAAAGCTTATAATACAATATGTGGATTATACAGACAATGTTGTTCAACAGATCTCTAGAACTTATTCATCTTGCTTTACTGAAACTCTTTGTTACTGATCAGCAAATCCCCATTTTTCCCTGCTCCAGCGCCTGGTAATCACCATTCTACTCTCTGCTTCTATTTTATTTTCAATATCTCAGATGTAAAATCATGAACTATTTGTCCTTCTGTGACTTGTTCATTTCACTTAGCACAATGTCTTCCAGATTCATTTACGTTGTTGCAGACAGCAGGATGTTCAACTTTTTCAAGGCTGAGTAATATTCCCTCATGTGTCTAAACCACATTTTCTTTATCCATTCATTCTTTGAAGACACTTAGGTCATTTCCACACCTTGGCTGGTGTGGCTCATGCTGCAATGGCACAGGAGTGCAGACGTCTCTTCAAGATCCTGATTCCAGTTCTTTAGAATAAATATCCAGTAGTGGGATTGTTGGATTATGTAATAGTTCCATTTTCATTTTTTTGAGGACTCTCCATACTGTTTTCTAGAGTGGCTGCACTGTTTTGCATTCCTACCTACTGTGCGAGAGTTCTAAATTCTCCACACACTTGTCAACATGCGTCTTCCGGGCTTTGGTAATAGCCATCTTGACAGGTGTGAGATGCTATTGCTTTGTGGTTTTGGTTTGTGTTTCCTGGTGATTAGCGAGGCTGAGTATTCTTCTCAGTCCACCCATTTCTCTTGATCCTCCTTGCCACCAGCCAATCCAAACACCAACCTCTCTGTTGCCTGCATTATTGTGGCAGCCTCCCAACAGGTCTCCTGGCATGTTCCCATCACAAAAGGCAGCAGACTCACCCCTCTCGGCAGATCAACAAGAATCTCCCTTCCTGCCTCCTGGAGGCTCAGGGCTCTTAGACGTTCGGCTTGCATCATGCATATTGGAGCTTGCTTTAGTTTTCTTGGGCTGCCAGAACAAATACCATAGACTGGGTGGTTTAAACAATGGACGTGTATCATCTCATGGTTCTGGAAGCTGGAAGTCCGAGATCAGGGTCAGCAGGGATGGTTCCTTCTGGGGCCCATGAGAGAGAATCTGTCCCTGACCAGTCTCTCCTGGCGGGTTGCTGGCTGTCTTTGGTGTTCCTTGCTGGTAGACCCCTGCCTTCATCTTCACATGGCGTTCTTCCTGTGTGTGCATCTCTATCCAAGTTTCTTATCTTTATAAGCTCACCAGTCTCATTGGATTAGAGGCCTGCTCTATTCCAGTATGGTCTTTCCCTAATTTAACTAATTACGCCTTCATTGACTCTATTTCCAAACAATCAGGGCAAGTTCTAAAGTACTCAGCATTATGACTTCAACTTCAGTTTTAGGGGCAGAGCCTGTCCACAGGTCCAAAGAGGAGGCTGCAGAGCCCTAGGTCAGCTGGCCGGGCATGGGTGGGGGTCTCTCTGCGGTTGGTGGCATATGGACAGGGTGAGCACCCAGTGTGGAAGGCGTACAGTGGAGAGGCCAGGGTCATGAGGCCCTCAAACCTTGCCCGGCCTAGGAAGATCACCTTTGAATGAAGGGACCTTCGCCCACCTCCAGAGAAGGCAGGGATCTCTACCACATCTCTGGTGAGAAGGTTGAATGGGGACCTCCAAAGAGCTCCCCAGACCTTTTGCCTACAGTCCCACAGGCCAGCTCAGCTCTGAGAGCCCCAGTCCCCAACAAGCTCTGGGGATGAAGCTGCGTGGCCGCTCAGCCTGGCAGGGCTGTGGCTCTGGCACCTTACTCATCTGCTGCCTGGAAGGTGCTGGCCCTCCCCTTCCTCACTCACCCTGTCACCAAGAACTGAAGGCCAGTGAGAGCCCTCCCAGTACTTACAAGATAAACAGGAGTGAGCAGACATTTCTGTGGCCTGACTCCCTTTCTATGGCTGCCTGGCCCACTTCAAGGTCCACAGACTCCGCTCCGGAAGAGCAGCAGCACGAAGAGAATGTCTCCTGGCATGACAGAGGCATGTGTGAAGGGGGCAACTACGACAGCTGCTCCAGGTTGCCGGGACCCCATGGTCTGTGTGAGCCTCGGCACCTGGAAGGCACGGAAGGTCCCTCACACCAACATTTCATCTGCATCAAAGATGGCAGAGGGATTCCTTCAGAGGCCATCCCTTGCTCATCACAGCCATGAGTCCTCCTCTTCCCTCCCACATAGTTGGGATCCTCAGATTTCAAGAGTGCCCACAGCCAGTGAGCCGCAGCCTGGGCACATAGCAGGTGCTCAGCAAAGGCCTCCTGGCTACCTCTTTGTTCCCCACTGGCATGCCCAGCTTTCTCCTGGGATTTCCTCCCAAAGTAGGATTCTCTGATTATCTTTAGCTGACCTCTCTCCCAAGTCCCCCCGAGCTGTCTCCAGCCTGGGTAGCAGCATCACAGTTTTCAGTTGCCCCAGCCAGAGATGTTGACTCCTCATAGCCTGTCCTCTCTGAGCCCCCTGGCTTCTGCTTCTGTCTCCCGACTTCCCTCGACCCCTGCCCCATTTCTCCATCAGGCCTGCACTAGCCTTGCCCTCAACGTAATGATGGCCTTTGCTCTCAGCTCTACTCTGGTGGGTTCTTTCCATCCCATCCAACCTCCTCTGTGCCTCCAGAGCCCCAGGACAGCTAGAGAGCCTGTACCACCTGAGGGTATGCTGTTTGGACATGCACAGTCTGGCCTCTGCCTCTTTGGCTTGAATTCCCCTGGCCAGCCTGCACCATTCCCTAAACATCCACGCCCTTCACCTCCTGCCTCTCAACCACACCAAGCCACTTTCTATTCCACACCAGGTCATGCTGTTTCCTACCACTCTGCCTTTCACCACAGTGTCCCTTCTTTTTGGAACACTCTTCTAGTCCTCTAGCCCGTGAACTCTTATTCATCCTCTGAGGCCCAACTCCAACGTCGACTTCTGTGACATCAGCCTGAGTCACCTCACTCCTTTGGGTCTCCTCCCAGAGCGGGTTGCAACCTCATCCACACTGGATTTGTCACTTCCTATTGTGATGCTTTGTCAACCAGCCAGTGTCTCCCACCAGAGTCCCCAAAGTTCTCAAATGCCAGTGTGCACAAAATCACCTGGCAGCATGATAAACAGCAGGTCCTTTGACTCCATGCCTGAGATTCCAATTTGGGGCCCAGGAATGTGCATTTTCACAAAGATATCAGGTAGTCTTCATGCAGGTGATCCTGGGGCCCCACACCAGACCTACTGCTCTTGTGGGTTCCAGGCTTGGGGAATCTTGTCTTCTTCAGGGGTAGGCGTCCCCAGCTCCAGCTCAGCACCCGTCACATGGCGTGATAAGTGAGGGACCTGGGCTCACAGCATGGCTTCTCCCTTCTGCCAGCCAAGTGGCTATGGCAGGCCCCATAGCTCCTCTGAGGTTCAAGGAAGACTTCCACCAGGCCTGGCTCACAGAGTTGTAAGGAAGACTCAGGAACATAGGAACCTCAGACACAACATTTAGGCCCACTACGTCATCATGAATACAGTTGAATCTATAGCAATGTATGTGTCTTACCATTTTCAAAATGTGCTGAGGCCTTACACTAGTCATGTAATGGGATATCTACTTGCAAACAGTCATAGGAGGGAAAAAATCCCCTTCGTCCCCTCCCTTCTTAGGAATCAATGGAGTTTACAATCTGCTCCGAGTTCTCCCAGGTGTCTTGCCAAGTTCTAGGAGGGTGAGTGTTGACGCATAGGGATAAAGGCACTGACATTTCCCAAGAAGAAGACAAAGGGAGGGGAGTGTTTCTAGCCTGCTGCATGTCCCCTACGGTGGAGACAGGCCCTGGGATGGGGACCATGGGGATCTGTGCTGGCCCTGGGCCTATACACTCTGGTCAGCAGAAGTCACCTTTTGCCCACGGTCCCTCCTGGGAGGTTTGAGGAACAGCAACGAAACTGGGGCTGGAACGGAGTGAGTGAAGGCCAGAGCCATGGGATAAAAGGCAGGGGAGATATGGGGGACTCAGGCCGGGGCAGCCACTGGAGGGTGTGGGCAGAAGAATGTCACCATCTGACTTCCATGATGAAACCATCACTTTGGCCGTTTTCTCAAGACTGGAATATGGGGAGAAATAGGGAGGCTGCTTGGGAGCTTGTATCATTTGAATGTTAATTGACGGTGCTTAGACAAAGGTGAGGGCAGTTCCAGAAAGATCAACAGGGTTTCCTGGCAATTGGATATGGGGTGTGAGAAAAGAAAGAAGTCAGGTTTTGGTGGGTTTCTGTTGCTTGCAGCCAAAAGAGCTGAGTCCTGACACTGGGTTCCTTTGCTCTCCGTAGGAGCTGGAGGTGCTCTCTTCCAGCAGACTCCCCATTGGGTCCAAGGAAAGCCTGGTAAGATGCTCCCTCAGAAGCCACCCAGTGCCCCATGAGGAATCAGAAGTCATGACTAAGCCAGAAAAGCATTGAGTGAGTGAGGCTTCGTTTACATAGAGAAGCCCAGAGTCAGAAAGAACAAAAGGTGTGAATGAGAAATCCAGGAAATCAACCACGAACCCAGGAGTTCGTTTGGGTTCAGCACACTTTCCCACACATTGTCAGCAGCTGCAAGGCCTGTCCTCTGTGGCTGAAACTTCTTGGTGAAATCACCAGACCACACACATCCGTCTATATGACTGTGCTGGTGCGGTGGAAGCAGCACTCACTTACCTACCCTCTCATGAGCACCCCAGACTTCCCAGCCTCCCTTGCTGTGAGACAAGGTCATGTGGCTAATTCTGACCAATGGACTGTGAGCACCAAAGATGGGTTTTAGTTCCAGGTCAAGCAGTAGGAGGCAGTGTGTGTCCTCCATCCCTCTCTTCCTGTGTTACAGTGACCGGGGGCAAAATGGATGCAGCCTGAATCCTTGAGTCACCATGTGGAAAACTATTGCCCACTCTTGCTGGGCCTTATAAGAGTAAGCAATAAACTTTTGTTTCTTACAAGGTTAATTTATTGCCACAGCATGGCATAGCATAGCTGTGGAAAATACAATTGGCTAAGGACTTGGGCAACAATTTAAAACAACAATACAAGGATAAGTCGCATTCATATATTACTTTGCAGTTTAAAAATGCCTTTGCTTATTCTCATTTGATACTCATCTCTTCTATGAATGAGGTAGGTATATCTGAATATTTTCAAATGAACAGCTTCTGACTGGCTTCAAAAACAATTATAGAGAAATCAATAGATTTGCTGTGTAGAAAACAAAATGTAAAAGAAGGCTTTTTAAATCATATTATTAAAAATCAATATAGACATACAGACAAACTTATTTAGGAGCACAGCAAGACCTACTGAGAAAGCTATGAACTCTATTAAGGGAAATAAAATTTTAACAAATAAAGACAATGCTGAGTTCTTGATTAGGAAGATTCAGTATAGTAAATACAAAAACTTTTCTAAATTAACTTAAAAATGTAACATACTTTGAATCAAAACCATCAGATGACTTTTCGAGAGACTCGATAGTATGAATATGAAGTTTTTCTTGGAAAATGCAGAGGTGATAGTAATTTAAACATTGTGTGTGAGAGGGCACAGTGTACTACTCTAGTTATTAAAACAAAGCTTACCTTAAACTACAACCAGCAAGATGGGCTCTAATGGAGATATAACCATAACGACAAGCTAGAAAAAAAAGCAAACAGACTCCAGTACTTCTAGTTTAAAAAAAATCGAAGCCAATGCTTAACAATTTTCAAACCCCCAAGCTCTGGGGTACTCCACACATTCCCAGGGTAACAGTGGCTTATTATGGCAAAGAAACTCACCAGAATGACCTGAGAAGGCAAGGAAGGTGTGTTGAAATGTGTGTGTGTGTGTGTGTGTGTGTGTGTGTGTGTGTGTGTGTGACTTTGAAAAATTGCCTCCACACATATACACATTCAAAAAAAAAAAAAAAAAAAAAAAAAAAAAAAAAGGATAAACAGTTCAAGGTATTGCTTACTTCTGCAACAGAAGAAAAGGAATCAAATCAGAAAGATTTTCAGAGGGTCTTCAAAGACTTCGTGGTGTTCTATTTATTAGGCTGAGTGGCAGGTAGATGAGGGTTCATTTTATATATATATATATATATATATATATATATTTTTTTTTTTTTTTTTTGAGACAGAATCTCACTCTGTTGCCCAGGCTGGTGCAGTGGCATGATCTTGACTCACTGCAACCACTGCCTCCTGAGTTCAAGCGAGTCTTTTGCCTCAACCTCCAGAGTAGCTGGGACTAATACATCCAGCTAATTTTTTGTATTTTTAGTAGAGATAGGGTTACCATGTTGGCCAGGCTGGTCTCGAACTCCTGACCTCAGGGGATCTGCCCACCTCAGCCTGTCAAAGTGCTAGGGTTACAGGTGTGAGCCTCTGTGCCCAGCCAATTATATTATTCTTTATTCCTTATGTAGACAATCTACACATTCTTTGTATGTATGAAATATTTCCTAATACATTTTTAAACCCCTGAGATGTATTGATATCCCTCCCAAGAAGATGTGTCCACTCCATCCTCAGTTACAAATCAATAAATAAATAGTAAAATGATAAAAAGAACTTGAAGAATTATAACTTGAAGTATTATCCATGATTCACCATATTTTGCAAAAAAAAAAAAAATGGTGATGAAGATGAGGTCCAAGTGTTTTCATAAAAACAAGTGAGGAAATAACTTTCAGTGCCATCCTATTCTTCTCCCAGCACTTTAACCTCCCTACTGTACTGTACAAAAAAGATGTGGACTTCCAACACAGCTGCAATCAACATTTAAAACCGTAATGGAAACAAAATCACTTAAAAGAACACCAAAACAATGCTTTTTTTTTTTTTTGAGATGGAGTCTCGCTCTGCCATCCAGGCTGGAGTACGGTGGCACGATCTCAGCTCACTGTAGCCTCTGCCTTCTGGGTTCAAACAATTCTCCTGCCTCAGCCTCCTGAGTAGATGAGACTACAGGTGTGCACCACCACACCCAGCTAATTTTTGTACTTTTAATAGAAACGGGGTTTCACCATGTTGGTTAGGCTGGTCTCAAACTCCTGACCTGAAGTGATCCACCCATCTTGACTTCTCAAAGTGCTGGGATTATAGGCGTGAGCCATCCCACCTGGCCAAAAACAAGTTTAAACAATTTTTAAACTCCCATAGAAATAAAAGATTATAAATTCTATATGGAAAAATATTTATTGAAACAATATTTATTTAAAAATTTGTTTATTAATAAATAAAAATTATTTATTCAAAAATTTACTGAAGGACATTTTTTGAAACACCTGAATAACTCCATGTTTCTCAATGGAAATGCTCATTTTTAAAAATTGTACTTTAGATTCTGGGGTACATGTGCAGATTATGCAGGATTGTTGCATAGGTACATACATGGCAAGGTGGTTTGCTGCCTCCATCCCCCCGTCAACTATATCTGGCAGGAAATATTCATTTTTATAAAAGGCTCACATCTCTCCAAAAGAGTGTGCAAGTTGAATAAATTGCCAACAAATATCTTAAAGGATTCCTATGGAATTTGCAAAATGGTTTGTATTTTAAGTATATCTGACAGAAGAGCCAGAAGTGTCTGAAAAATAAGAAAATTGAAAGGTTCTTGAGATATTGGATATCAAACTATTCTATAAAGTTTTGGTTATTAAAGCATGGTAGTATTGACAAATTGATGGGAAAAAAAGAGCAAGTCTTGAAACAGACTCATAAAACCTGGTAGAGGTGTCATTTCAAACCAGCAGAGACAGACTCGAATGTTCAATAAATGAAGGTTGGACCTTAAACTAGTATTATGAGTTAACTGATTAGAGCCTAGCACAGTGACTCATACCTGTAATCCCAGTAGTTTGGGAGGCCAAGGCAGGAGGATTGATTAAGTCCGAGAGTTCAAGACAAGCCTGAGCAACATAGTGAGATCCTGTCACTCCACTCCCTCACCAAAAAAAAAAAAAAAAAAAAAAAAAAAAAAATTCCAGACATTGTGGCATGTGCCTGTGGTTCCAGCTACTCAGGAGGCTGAGATAGGAAGATCTGTTGAGCCCAGGAAGTCAAGACTACAGTGATCATGCCCCTGATCAGTGAGTCATGATCATGCCGCTGCACTTCAGCCTGGGTAACAGAGTGAGAACCCTGTCTTAAAACAAAAAATTTAAATACTCAGATCCCTAACACAGCACTATATACAAAAATAAAATTCCAATCAATCAAAGTATCAATTGCAAAAAATAAAATTATAAACATATTAGAAAACATACAGGAACATATCTTCACACTTAATACGCAGAAAGTTTTGCCAAGCAAGATATCAGATCCATTAGCCATAAAATAAAATAATGATGTGTTCAACTACCAACAAATTTTTAAAGTTCTGTATATTAAAGACATTATTTTCTAAGTTTAATGGTGAGAGAGATTCAGGGAGAAAATATATGTAATGTGTATGATAAATAATCCCAATTAACAAACTATAAAAAATTTTAAGAATTAATAAAAGAAAAAGAGCAACCTGGGCAGAATAACCAGGCAAAAGACACCAAAACACAATTTGCAGAAGAGATACAAATGTTACACTTAAAAACACAAGTTCAAACAATGAGATGGCATTTTAAAATGCACCGGATTGGAAAAAATCTTTAAAGATTGGTAATATTACATGTGGGTTAGGTTATGGAAGAAAGGAATCCATCACAAGCTCTCAAGTATGGAATGAGCACCCTGTTTTGGATGGCATTGAGCGATGCCCAGTGACCCAACAGGGGGCCCTCTAATCAAGTAGTCTCACAGTTAGGAATGTACTTGACCCAAATCCTTACACCATGCACAAGACTGCACATTCAGGAACATTCCCTGCAGTATTGCTAATAATAAATTTGGAGAAACTTAAATGTCTGTTAGAATGGGACTGGCCAAATAAATGATGGTGTATCACTCCTATGAAATATCATGCAATCATTCTTAAGAATTTGGTGGTTCTAAATATATAAAAGCAAAAAGAGACCAAAGGCATATTCTCAAATGCAAGATAGAGTCTCAAAACAATACATTTATTATGACCCATTTTTTCAAGTGCAATATATATCTATATGTATGTATAAAACAAAAAAACGAGAATGGTCCTCACCAACCTGTTGCTCTAGCATGAGAAATCAGATTGGGAGTGAGATGGGGAGATGGGATCTGCAATAAAGAACTTTTAATAAACTATGTTTCTGTTTCATGAGACACTGTAAAAAGATATATTAAAAATAGTCAAAGAACAGCAAGTACAGAATTATTTCAAGTTTTCAAAAATCACTTAAGTTTTTAAATCCTTAAATATATTTGCAGCAATCTTTTTTTTTTTGTAATGTAGTATATAGAACCATAAAATGACCATGCAATCTGAACCATGTAAATCAATCTTAATGATCAAGAGGGAGAACACATCCTAGATCTCCTCTGAGAAGGGAATGAGGACTGGGTCTTGAAGAGAAACCTATACATTTTTGTCAATATACTTCTGTGTTATTGGATACTTGACACTGAGCCTTAGAATTTTTAAAAGAAGAAAAACACAGGCAGAAAAAGAGAAAGTCATCTGACAATACCACTGTTTTTCTAAAGAAATATTTAAAATGCGTGTAAATGAAAATATTTCATTGGATTATTATTGAATTATCTTTATTAGATTTTTTAAATTATGAAGTAATACATGTCTGCAGCAATGAAACAAGCCAAAGATGATGAAGAAAATGTTACCACTTCTGGATTTGTTCTGTTTCACTGATCTATGTGACTATTTGTGTGTCAATGCCATACTGTTTTGTTAAAGCAGTTTTAAAGTTGTAATATCCCATGAGGCAAATTGCCCCCCGACATCATTCTTTTACAAGACGTTCCAGGCTATTCTCAGACTTTGTTCTTTTTGATTACCTTTAAGATATATTTATTTAAAGATATAGTATAGAGATTCCATTTAAAATCACATTTCATTTTCATTTTTATACAATTTTGACTTTCTGTTTAGGTACATGTCTCTCCAATGTTGTTTTAATTCCTTTAATAAAGTTGTATAATGTTCTTCAGTAGGTGTTAGATTCTTCTTGCTAGTTTTATTACTATGAATATTGTAGAATTTTAAACAACTAAGATGAGTGGGAGCTTTCCATTTTCATTTCTAACTAAATTTTGATAATACAGAAAAGCTATTTATTTTGTATATTTACCTTGCATCCAGCAAACTTGCTATATATTCTACTCAATACCAAGTCTTTAATTAGGCAATCAGGTTTTCAAGATATGTAATCAACCATGATAATTGCATATATAGTTTTTTGTCTAATATTTATATTTTTCGATTTAGTTTTCATGTTTTATCTTAGTAATAAAAGCACACAGTTTTAAAAGTCAAATGATACGAGAAGATTTATAATTTTAAAACACAGTTACTTTTTACACTCACTTTTTTTGCCACACTTACTTTTGGTTCTGAATCTTCACATGCAGCCACCTTGACATATTTTAGCTATTTCTTCCAACATTTTCACAGAGCCATATTTCTAAATGACATGTTCGTATGAGCACATTTTTGTATTTTTAGGTATAGGTACTATCTGTTAACGTCTTACAATAGGAAAATAAGAATTTAGCTCTCCTATACCGCCCCTCACCCACATATATATTCCCCATTCTCCTAATATAGTTTTACCACAACAAACCAATTTTTATATTCACATATTCAAGGATATGTAAATATTATCTATAGCTGAGCCATACACATAGTGACCATCTTTCCTTTGCTTTACAGCTTTTCTTTTCCCTAGAAAAACTTCCCTGGAGCCAGCCAGCCTGCCTGCCTGCCTGCCTGCCTTCCTTCCTTCCTTCCTTCCTTCTTCCTTCCTTCCTTTTCTTTCCTTCCTTCCTTCTTTTCTTCCTTCTTTCTCTCTTTCTTTCTTTCTTTCCTGCCTTCCCGCCTTGTTTTCACGTGTGTGCATGTGTATTGTTGTTATTGTTTTGTTTTGCTTAGCTATTTATTATCCTCTGGATAAATTATCCTCTCAATACATTTAAGTACACCTCATAATCTATTAATTTTGTACCTTTTTTGGAGGTCTCTTTTCTGTGGTCCTCTATCTTCCTGCTACAAATGGGGTCAACTGCTCTGATAGGCAATTACACGGCTGTTATTCTGGACTTTCATTTACATCAACCTTTCAAAACATCTTCAAAACAGATTTTTGCCTTTCAACCGTTTCCTGTTCACTTATTTTTCATTTTTTATAGTCTTTTTCTTTCTTGATTTACTTTCTACAGTAGTTAGAGGAGAGATGATGAGAAAGAAGTCATTCTCATTTGCTGGAAAAGTTTTCCAGTAGAGAGAAACATGAACTACTAACCCAAAATGGCAGAAGAGAAGGGGTTAACTGAAAGAGAAAAACTGTGGTCATTCAAGATAAGAAGGTACTATGTGGGAGACAGTTCCCAGAGATCACACATGAGTGAGCTGGCTTTGGAGAAGGGAAAGTCTTCCCACAAGCATTAGCCAGAAGAGCTGAAAGGCAGACTCCACTTCTGGGAATTTGGTAGACTAGATTATTTGGGTCAACCCTTCTGCAGAAAACAATGACAAATGTCAGATAAAATAGGAGAGACACATATTTTGAAGCATCCAAAAGCTGGCTAACGATTATATTTAATAAAGTTGCCTTTTTGACAGTCAAAATGGGATACTAATAATAATATCATATGTTTAAACCTAATAGTGAGGAATTATTAGGCCAAACATTTAAGAGAAAGAGGAAGCCCCAGAAAGGAAAGAGCAATACTGGAGTTGCTTTTGCTTTGAGGGCATCTGCTGACTAGCAAACTTTAACTTTGATTGGTTCCTGATAGTGAGGGGACAAAGGCAAAAGTGAAGAGTATAACAGGAGAATCTCCCCACATTAAATCATGAGCCCAAAAAGCTATACCCTCAGAACAAGATGAGTCGGTAGTAATCTTCTCCCATCCAAGTGAGGGAACTAAATGAGGCACTGAGTAGAGCAGGAGAGGATGGCGATGTCCTATCAATATCTGCAATCATAAGGAGGCCTTCAGGGAGATCTGCATCCCAAATTCACATTCCTGGGATGGTCCCAAACTAAACTTAAGTATAAATTTAGTTTAAAGTACTCTGATTATTAGTGACCTCAGGCAAGTTCAGGAAGAAAAAATGCAATACTGAAGGGAAGCACTTCATCCCACAAATAATTTTTCAAGGACAATGAGCATTCTACAATAAAAAATAATCAAGCACGTAAGGAAACAAGGCACCATGAGTGAGATCCAACAGAAAGAATGAACAACAGAAACAAGCCTGCAGAAAATCAGATACTAGAATCACATGACATAGATTATAAAATAACTACACTCACTGATGTTAAAAGATTTTTGAAGCTTAAATGATCCCGCAGAGAACAGGAAACTATAAAAAGTGGCATTGTAAATGTGAAATTGAACCAAATGGAACTTCTAGGAATAAAAATAAGGAATAATCACAATTTAAAACTCAGTAAACAGGTTCAACAAAAGTAGAAAAAGCTGAAGAAAGAATTTGGGAACTGGAAGCTAGGTCAGTAGATATCATCTAGAACGAAGCACAGAGACAAAAATAGAAAATGTGAAAGAGAAGTTAAGAAATATAGAATATGGAATGAGAAGACCAACATCAATTTACTCAGAGTTAGAGAAGAGGAGGAAAAGAATGGAGACAAGTGAACATTTGAAGAGATACTGGCTAGACGTTTTCAGAACTGGTGGAAGTCTGGAATATGATCCTGGGTGGTGTTCCTCACTAAATACATAACAAAATTTGTTCTGCCGTCATATAGTTGTGGATATTAGGACTTGGGGAATTTAAAATTTTATTATACCAAGATCATATCACCCCACCCTCTGAGTTAAAATCCAATATCAATGTGATAACGCATTACGAAATCAGCCCCTACTCTGGATAAGAAATGATGACTTACAACCCAGCTGAAATGGAGTCGAGAAAGTTCTTTAGAAACACTGATACTAGGTTAGAATTTCTTTGAATCCTCCTGAAAGAGTCATGAAGTTTCATTTTAAAAAATCAATATTTTGGTGAAAAAGCATAACTTCCTTGGAGGATGAAAAAGAAAATCCCACAAGGTCCTATATCAACAACCTGGGTGAAGGCGCCAGAAAAACTACATATACTCTGTCTTGTCATGAATTACAATCATTGTTCTGGGAATTTTCTTAGGGACTTGGCATTTTTCCTTATAAACAAAACTACATAACATTCTTGAAGCTGTCTGGTAACTGGAATGCTAGCCGTTGCAGCATCTTTTCCAGGCCAAAGAGCAATGCCCAGTGGTCCCAAAGGGCAACAAGGGGTCTAGGTTTCAGTTTTCATTCCCCAGTGGAGCTGCCTCATTCAGGACACACGTGGAGACAGCCAGCTCACATGGACCTCAGAGGATTTCTTCCTCTACTCCACAGCCCTGTACTCTTCTCTGCCTAGAGACATCACAGGTCAAGGGCCAAGACTTCTGAGGGCCTATTAGTATGGACTAAGTTCCCTGAGACTCCTAGCTCAAGTACCCATGGCTGGTACACCAAGTTCCTTGTTTGTAAGTTAATCCTGTGATGAATTTTATAAGACAAAGTTAGATGACCTCGTGGATAAAGGGATGCGGGCTCACAGACAGTTTAAATAAACTGAACTAAAAAGGCAAAGAAAGGATCATTGGCAAGCTTCCCAGTCATCTTTCTTCTAGTTTCTCTCCCCTCTTTCCTTCCTTCCTTGCTTCCTTTCTGTTAGCAATATCAGGGTAGGGTTTCTCTCTATTATCTAGCCTTGATTCCCCACCACGCCTTGAGCAGAACTCCTGATTCCTTTAGAGATTCATCAGGGAGCCACACACACTTCTGTCTCATGATTCCTCTCCTGGTGGTGGTGCGGGGCTCTTTCATGTGAATACGAGACTGATCCCTGCAGGACTGGCAGGAGGTGGCCTGCAGGTCTTCTCAGCTCCCTTGAGAGTCTGCGCTCATTGGGGTCTAGGTTCTCTCCTTCTCCAGTGCCTCCACCTGGCTGTTCCTCATACTCTTCTTCACTCCTAAACCTTCAGTCACTTCCCATTGTCTCCAGCCTCAAGGCTAACCTTGTTTGGCTTTCAGGGCCTTCCTCAGTCCAATCCTAATAACAGTACCCAGCTGATCTCTGGCTCTCATTCGCTCTAGTGGTTCTCAACCTGGGGTGCCCTGGAGGGTGTTTGGAAATGTGCACAAGCATTTTCATTGTCGTTAGGATGGGGGTGGCACTTCTTGGGTAGAGTCCAGGCATGAGAATTGCCCTCGAATGCCTGGAACAGTCCCACACACTGAACAATTGTCCCATCCCGATGCCAGTAGTGCCCCTGTTGAGAAACACTGCTTAATTCTGGCCAAACTTGTTCTCTCTGCATCCATCAAACCAGTTATGCATGTTTGTCACTACTGGCCCAACCCTCTTGGAATTTCCCTCTTTTCCTCTCTGCTTCTCTGAGTTCTACCCACTAAGAAGGTACTCGTTTTGAAGATATGGCTTGCTTGGACACCCAGCTGAAGCCATTCCCTCTAAACTTTCAAAGCCACGATTATCACTAAGAGGCTGACCAGCTCACAGGAAGTACGTGGACACTGGAGCCGCACAGCCCCAGGTTTGAGCCTCGTTCTGCCACTTTATCCATGTGGCCTGAGGAGAGCCACTTCCTCTTGCTAAGTCTACTTTCCTCGTCTCTAAAGTAGAGGTGATAACAGCACTTATCTTAGAATTTTCTATGAGGATTAAATGCTGCACCATAGGGTAAAGTGGGTAAAGTGCCCAGTGCGCCTCCTGGCACGTGGTAGGAACTCCTTTAATGCCATATATATATATCTTACAAGACGGTGTGCACATTCATTAAATCCTTGTAGAGTTGATATCCACCCCTAAGACTATCTACAAAGCTGAAGCATGAAGTCCCATCATGCTAGACATACTGGGTAGGCAGAGATACATTTTCCTGCAGCCACTGAATGTGTCTCAGTGCAGGAGCCACTTAGAAGCCGCAAAGGAAAAGGGGTCCCCATGGGGTAACACCTTCAGAATCCTGTCTTTTCACTATGCTGAAGCATATGCTTAATGATGCACACTGCCTGAGGTCCATATAAAACCTGAAGAAGAACTAAGAGGAGAACCCGGGCTTCATCAATATTACTGAGGGCAGTGACTGCCCGTAAGAAACGGAAGTCAGAGAATGGGAGTGAAATGCTGCCCCCCCCGAAATGGAACGCCACTGCCATGCCACTTCCAGCATCTCTTAGCTGCTCTCTCCTCCCTCTGGTTCTGTGCTCTTAAAACTCTGTTACCTTGGAGTCTTCCTAACTTGGCTTTGCTCTGTGGCCTGAGAAAAGGCATTGACCCTTAGTGAAGGAATCACTTCACTGCATTTATCCAGTGACATGAGGCGTCACGGATACCCAGGAATGAGGACAAAAGCCAGGCCAGCCCAGGCTCACTGGCCTGAGCCCAAAGCCCGAGTCCCTAGTGTCTTTGAGCTGGCTCGTAGCAAGCATGAATGTCTAGCTGATGAAAATGTGACTTCCTTGGTAACCCTTAAGAAAGGAAAGTTGAGAAAATTCTTAGTAAGGAATGACTAAGAGTGATCTTGTAAGTCACGGACTTTCAAGTGCCTCCTTGACGATTTCCTACTTTGAAGGTTAGCAACATTCCAGAAGTCTAAGAAGATGCATAGAGAGTATTCCACACTCCCTAGATAAAGAGTTCAGATGCAAGGCATTGAATTTGCTGGCCTTTGAAGACAAAGAAGTGTCAAAACCAAACTCAAGACAATATATTAAGAGAACGGATGGGACTGTCTGGTGGGAGTGAAGGAGCCATGGACAGAAGGGAGGAGGACTGAACTTGAGCCTGGCTCTGCCACTAAATGACCAAAGACTTCTGGGCGCCTCACACAGCTTCTCCGAGCGTCTGCCTCATTATTCCATGAGAACATCGGCCTGTAAAGACTACAGATGCTCCCTGACTTATGATGGCGTTGCATCCCAGTGCACCCTTCATAAGTTGAAAATAGCATAAGTCAAAAATGCATTTAATACACCTAAGCTACCAAACATCATAGCTTTGCCTAGCTGACCTTAAACAGGCTCAGAACATTGACATTCATCCACAGCTGGGCAAAATCTTCTAAGACAAAGCCTATTTTATAATAAGGTGTTGACTACCTCATGCAGTTTATTGAATACTGTGCTGAAGTACGGTTTCTAGTCAAAGTGTATAACTTTCACACCACTGTGAAGTTGGTAAACCCTAAGTCAACCCATCATAAAATCTGTACGTCTATGTGATGAGCCAGTTAAACACCCAATGGACTTTTACCCAAGGGATTGATAAGTGGCTAAAATGATCACATTGGTTGATTCTTTGTCTGCTGGCTCTTTCCACAGAAGATATCCCCCTCACCTGATGACCCACAAAGGCACCTGAGGATGTCCAGCTCTCTTGGGTCACCCCAGATCCACCTGGTGCTACGTTCCTGGCCCTGGGCCCTGGCGCCAACCTCTGCTCTTGACACTGGTCATCTGTTAGTTAACCCCTGGGACCTCCCCTTCTTCATGTCTCCATGGCTTGCTCCCAGACCCCAGGGCAGTTCCATGAGGGATCTGGACTGGGGGTCAGTTATACCTGTGCCCAAAAGCCAGAGCCAAGAAGCTGCAATGTCCTTTGCTCCCCCCACTGCGCTGGGTAACACCTGTGGTACAGTCAGAGCATCAGGGTGAGAATGGACAAGGGCCAGTGTGGACTCCTGTTCTCTGAGGGGAATGTGGCCGTCACTGTCCTGAGCAGGTAAGTCAGAGAGGAGCTGGAACAGAGGCCTGACTGGGTTCCTTGCACTGTTGGGACACCTCTCAATACAGGTCTCAACAGGAGCTCTAGACTGAGAGCCACAATTACTTATACCCCTGGGTAAAAGTGTCCAAAAGAGAAAGGCTGGAGAGGATCTCCCTGGCCAATGACAAACACAGGGTCCGTCTCCAGGAGCTGGAGAAGCTTCAACATGGAGAAACGTGTGTCTGTCTCAAACCTATGTCTGGCCAATGTAGGCACATGTGTCCCTGCCAGCGGCCAGCTAGAAGCTTCCTGGAGCTCCTTATGCTTCTGGCCTCTTCAATTCACAGACTGTACAGCAGGGCAAAACCCTTAGCAAGCTGGAACATAATCAAAACTCTAAATGCACTACAGCATTTCTACAATAAAACAAATTCACATCAAGAACATACTAAAACAACACTAACAATAGCCATATCCACAAACAAGTCTTAGCCTTGTCACCAGCGAGGCGGAAGCCTTAAAGGCAATCAGTGCCCCAAGGAACCATCCAGCCATCCAACAAAAGAATCAGTGCTGGAGACGATCGCTGCTTCCCAAGGCAGAGAGCAAACACATGCCTCGTGCCTTGTCAGTGACGACCCAAATGGAAACTCTTCTGCGTCAATCCTCAGTGAATTCGATGATTTTATTAATTGATTCTTGAGTATCCAGGGCCCTCCTTAAACATTCTGGTGAAATGACATTTGTAAGATACACAGAGGATTCACACACCCTACATCTTGACAAAATGACACACTTCATATTCTTTGTGGAAATGAGATCGAGAACAAAATAAAATATAAAAATCCTAAAACTCACAAAACAATGAGGAAAAGAGAAGGGGATGGGGGGACAAACAAAAAGAAAAAGTCACTTGCACAGCGCTTTAGAGGCCTGGGAAGTGAAGCATGTCCTGAAGTCATGGCACTGGCCGCCCTCCAAAATTTGAGAGGCACCACAAGGCATTTGGAAGAAAGCACCACTTGGCTGGGAAAAGTGGTACCAAGGGAGGCTTTCAGGCCAGGAATTACAAGGAAAGTAACAACAATGTTAATCAAGTGCCTAGAATTGGCTTCACCCCGTCTTTCTCTGCAACTATTGGCAAAGTATATCTTTCCATTTATTTGCACAATTGACCAAAATCCCTTCTACCTTAGAACACATTAACCTGATCTACTTGTTCTTAAGGTTCAGAAGATCACAGATTCCTTTGAGAGTCCAATAAAGCTATGTACCCTTTCCACAAAATAATGATTGTTGGCACGCAATTTTCAATGAATTAGCAAAGACCCTGAAGCCGACACACAGACCCTGGTTTGAAACTCCTGTGCAGAAGCGGGCTCCATTTGCGACCCACGGACCAAGGGTGGGCGCAGGTTCATTTCCCAAGTTTCAATGTCTTGGGCCAATCATCTATGGGAGGTGATGGGATCATTCTAATCACAAGAGAAAGGTACCTTAGTGCCTCCCAAGTTTGCCCTGGGAATTCAGCATCCTCACTGGTTATTGTGAAGGCATCCATCCAAGCTGGCCAGGGCCCTTTCTCCCAGGAGTTTTCAGGCATTTACAAAACACCAGTTGGCACAACTCTTATAAGCAGGTATGAGACAGGACAACCAACAGTACTCAAATCAGGGACTATCTCCATTGGGGGGGGATGTGCATGTGTGTGCATGCACGTGTGTACCTGGGAATCTCAGGCCGTTACTAGCTGATTCTTGAGTATCGAGGGCCCTCCTTAATTAAACATTCTGGTGAAATGACATTTGCAAGATACACAGAGGATTCACACACCCCACATCTTGACAAAATCAGACACTTCATATTCTTTGTGGAAATGAGATCGAGAACAAAATAAAATATACAAATCTTTTAAAATTGAATGAGGAAAAGAGAAGGGGATGAGGTGACAAGCAAAAAGAAAAAAGGTCACTTGCACAGCTGGGAAGTCAGGCTTGCTGGGGCTCAGACCCAAGTAGCCCAGTCTTCATACTCTGAGCCAAAGAACCCAGCAGGGACTGTGCCTGGGGACAGAGTCCTCGCAGCAGCAGGGCAGCACATGTGGCTCCATTTGCAGCATTTCTCCAAAGGAACTATGGGTAAACCCAACATCACAAACGATGTAATGATTTGGCCCAGAAGTGATCCTCATCACTTCCCCTCCTGGCCCTTTGGCTGAGAGCAGTGCTATGGTCCTGCCTGAGAAGGCAGGAAAACAGAAACTCCCTTGAGGTCCAACAGAGCAGAGTACTGGATCCAGGCAAGCTCAGGAGCTCTCCTCCACACATCCTTTACACAGGAGTTGGAGATGCTGATGTGTAAAATGACATGCTCTAGGTCACTGCCTAGAAAGGGCACAGCCAAGACTCTAGCCTGGGTCTGTCGTACACAGTACCTATGCCCCAAATCACAGTTGGAGCGCAGTGTGGGTGTAGAAAGGGAAAACAGAAGCAAAGCACATTCTTGCTCTGCATGATGTGCTCTCAGATCGCAAGGAGCTTTTTGCATGCTGGGGACCACCTGCCTTGGGAGATTCTGTGATCTGCAGGCCTCCCTCCATCCCACTACTGGGGTGGGCATACTGATGACAGCCCCTCACCTGGTGTTACTGATGTCTTGGCATATTGGCTATGCGATAAACAGGTTTTTGCCTTACCTCTGACTTGGTGATACATGATGAGCCTTTGGTGGGCTGGAGGGTTGCGCTACAACATTCCACTTCTATTGCATCGGTGTCACTGGGGCACACAGAGCACGCCTCCTGCAGCCCCAAACCTCTGGCTACAGGCTCCCCCAGAAAGGAGCCTCCCTACACAGGGACCAGGGTACCAAAGGGTGCAGGATGCTCTCTTCCTGTGGCTGATTGAGGAGTGGGCAGGGCAGGGAGGCAGTGTGGTGGCTCTAAAGGAAGGCTTGCTTTTAAACATAACCCTGAGTTTCTATCCTAACACCGTGCCCACAGCCAGGAGGCTGGGAAGTCAGGCTTGCTGGGGCTCAGACCCCAGTAGCCCAGTCTTCATGCTCTGAGCCAAACAGCACAGCAGGGACTGTGCCTGGGGACAGGGTCCTCATAGCAGCAGGGCAGCACGTGTGGCCCACAGCAATGACTGAGCTATGGCCCTGGGGTCCTGGGCGGCACACCACCCCCAGTACCAACTAGGAAAGGTCTGGAGTCAAGCTTCTGCCCGACATTGTGTTGGCTGCCTCTTCTTTACACCTTGTTTGGGGGGGCGTTGCTTGATTTATTTTGAGGGCAAATTACTATCACTATTAGAGAGCCCCTCATCCCTCGCCTGTCCCAGGGCTCTCCCTCATTTCTCATTTCCCTGTGCTCTCTCTCTTTCTCTCTCCCCCAGATGCTCCCACCCATGCAGCTGATATGACACAGCTCAGCAGAGTGATTTAACCCTGGAATCATTCCTGTCTAACACTCTGACTTGGGGAAAACCTGGAAGCTTTTGTGCATAACAGAGCTACCTTCCTCGCTCAGCAGCAGCATTTAGAGGCGGCACCACTCACTCTTCCCCGAATTTGCTCCTCTTGTTCTTGTAATCCTGGGCTGAGTGATGTCATACCTCCCTGTCCTCTGCTTCCGGCAAGAATTTTTTTTCTTTGGCTGGCCACGTGAAAGCATTCGATCCATTAGAAGGCTCCCCCTCTTTCCCCCTCCATTTCTCTCTTTCCATCACCCTTTCAGTCCACCCTGAGGGTTTCCGAATAAAGCCGAGGAGTGCATTCTTGCCTTTGACTCACACCGCTCCAGTTGAAGGTTCACTGAATTTCCTTATGCACCAAGAAGCTTCACATTGAGTATCTCTGAGAAACTCTTACTCACTTGATTACAACACTGCTAAACTTTTGGCAGAACACATGTTTACCCATTTAATTATCATGATTAGGTTTTGCTCCCACTTGGATTTCTGGTTTTACATATTATATCATTTTTGGCTGAGCAGACATGTGTGGGAAGTGGTATGTAGAAGAAGGAGAAAGATATAATTGATCATGCTGTGCACTTAAACTTTAATTTTTTCTCCTAAGGACAACTATCTAGGAGCTATACATGTCACTGACCAAATATTCCTCTCTTTAAATCACTCTTCTTTCGTTTTCAGAAAAAGTCCCTTCCACTGGTCCTCGCCTCACTGGGTCTTACTCATGCCTCAATCACTTCCTACTGGGGTTACAGACGGTTTTTGTTTCACGACATCTAACACAATGCCTTTTGAATGAATATCCAAGGAGCCAAACAGACAAGAAAGATTGATTCTAGGCTCTGGAAGATAAAATATTAGTCATTTGCTTTAGTCAATTGTGAAACACACTGAAGGATTAAAATTCAAATCACTCATCCGGATTTCCAAGCTTTTCATCATCCCAATCAATCTCGTAATTCAAATCCAGAATTGACTTCACCTATTCGCATATGCCTTTGGTGAATTTTTGGGTGACCATTTCCAAGTTACTGGCCAGGGAAGACAGTAAGCGATGACCCCCTGTGAGAACCCCACAGGTCACTTGCCCATGAGCCCAGCTGTCTCCAGGAGAGGGCTGAGGAGCTAGTGCCAAGGACACACTGACCCCTGGGGTGCCCTGGCCTGAAAGGACCCCCACATTTGACTCTGCTCTAACTACCCGTCTCCTGACACCACCTGTCACTCTTTTGTTCCCTACTGCTCCCCACCAGGGCTCCTGGCTCTAAGTCCACTCTCGAAGACCAAGGCACCAGCTCAGAAGGCAAGGTCCGAGAACATCTCGTGTGTAAGGAACCACGCTGTGGCCCAGCCTCTGCTCCTGTGTGCAGCTGACATATCTTCCCATGACTGGGAACCGCAGGTTCACCCTTGTCTTTGTCCTCCAGCAGGTGACCCTCAGGGAGCAGCCTTTTCTCACAGTCATTTGCTTCCCTCGAGCCCTTGACCCCGCTACCACAGAGAAGGCTCTGTGCTCACCAAAAATGTGTGCTCACCTCCGATGTGGGGTGGCACATGGGAGACAGCCCTGTCCAGTAACAGCCCTGCCAGGGATGACATTTCCCCCTTTTTGCACCTCCAGGTGAGGCCAAGCAACTAGCTCTTGCCAGAGGAATTTCAGCAGACGCGCTGAGTGTCGCTTCTGAGGCAGATGTGACTGAGCCTTCCCCCCATTCTCCACCTGGAGAAGGAGGAAGTCCGGGCCCTGGGGGATGGCAAAGGCACGAGATGGAGAGATCTAGGCCTCTATGGACAGGCTGCCATTGCCCAGGCCTGTCTGCCTCGGACTGCTGTTTGGAGAGTGGAACACTGAGGCTTGCGCACCAAGCTGCTGAGATGCAGGGGGTATTTGTGCCAGCAACCAGTGTCCCCTCATCCTCCAATGGCCATCTTCACCCTCCGCCTCTGGAGCTGCGGGGTTCCTGGCAGAGCTCCCTGGGTATGGCCACCCGTCCTGAGCCTGCCACCTCCCAAGGGGCTAATTTTCCCACAACAGCTGAGACCAGCACCCTGAGGGCCACAGCAGGGGCAGTTTCCAACCTCCAGGTCTTTTTAATTAATCAATTTATTTATTTATTCATTTATTGAGAAGTCTTGCTCTGTCGCCTAGCCTGGAATGCAGTGGCACAATCTCGGCTCACTGCAACCTCCATCTCCCGGGTTGAAGCGATTCTCCTGCCTCAGCCTCCCAAGTAGCTGGGATTGCAGGTGCCCATCACCACAACCTGGCTAATTTTTGTATTTTTAGTAGAGACGGGGTTTTGCCATGTTGATCAGGCTAGTCTCAAACTCCTGACCTTAGGTGATACACCTGCCTCAGCCTCCCAAAATGGTGGGATAGCATGTGTGGGCCACTGCGCCCGGCCTCCAAGCCTTTTGTCAACATGACTTCTGTCCCTTCGGAGGACATCCAGCAGGTGCTGCCCAGGCCTCTATGAGGGGGACGAGGGCTTACTCCCCATTAGGGGTGAGGGGAGGCTATACCAGGGTCAGCTCCCCCAGGATGCAAATCTGCACCCAGACTCCACAAGGAGCCTAGCCTGTCTCTCTCAGTTCTTGGCCTGCTAAACAGGAGAATGACACTTCCCTGCAGTGTGGCTAGGAAGCTTTAAAAGGATAAGACACCTCTACTGTGGCTGGCGCAAGGGCTCGGGAAACACTAGCTTTCTTCCACTCTCCTTTCTGAGTAGGAAACTATGAAGCTGAAAATTATCTGGAGAGGCAAAGAGGGAAAACCCCCAAAAACCCCAAGACAGGCAAACTAGACAGGGCACAGTCACTTCCAGCTGTGCCCTTCCCAGTTGGGGCTGAGCCATACCTGCCTTCCAGCATTCCAAGGAGGTGCCATCCGGGCCAGGGGTCCACAGTGGCCATCCCAGGCCCACTGTGACCCAAGCCCCAGAACACACCACAGCAGCATACAGGGTGCTAATGGGACCCCCTTCCCACCACACCTAGGACCAGCTGGTGGCAGGAAGGAAGCTGCTTCCAGAGCTCTTTAAAACAGCCCTTGATTATGACAAAGCCAAAAAGTAACAGACGCTGGTGAGGTTGCTAGAAAAGGGAACACATAACCCTGCGGATGGGAGGGTAAGTTAGTTCAGCCATTGTGGAAGACAGTGTGGTGATTCCTCAAAGAGCTAAAAACAGAATTGCCATTCGACCCAGCAATCCTATTACTGGGTATATACGAAAGGAATGTAATTCATTCTACCGTAAAGACACATGCATGCATATGTTCATTGCAGCTCTATTCACAATAGCTAAGACATGGAATCAACCTACATGCCCATCAATGACAGACTGGGTAAATAAAATGTGATGCAGGTACACCACGGAATACCATGCAGCCAGAAAAAAGAACAAGCTCATGTCCTTTGCAGGGACACGGATGGAGCTGGAGGCCACCATCCTTAGCAAACTAACACAGGAACAGAAAACTGAATACCACATGTTCTCACTTACAAGTGGCAGCTAAATGATAACATATGGACGTGAAGGGGAACAACAGACAATGGGGCCTTCTTGAGGGTGGAGGATGGGAGGAAGGAGAGGAGCAGAAAAAAATAGCTATTGGGTACTAGGCTTAATACATGGGGGCCTAATAATCTGTACAACAAATCTCATGACACACATTTACCTGCACATGTACCCCTAAACAAACCTGGACATGTATCCCTGAACCTAAAATTTAAATAAACCTGCACATGTACTCCTGAACCTAAAATAACAGTTTTTTAAAATCATCCCTAGCTATATGAACTTAAATGAACAAATGAATGAACAAATGAAACAGCGCCTGGGGTGTGCGGCCACCTCCCGCTGTCTCCGCTGGAGAATCAGTGCTGTCCCGTTGATCTTGTCTTGACATAGATGCAGCCCAGGGTGCACTCTAGAAAGCCCACAGCTACTTTCCAGCCAGCTGCCTGGCAACACGGGAGCACAAGGTTGTTGTCCTGGAGTGATTCCAGCTCCCACACTCTCCGGGGCCTGCCTTGCCCTCCCTGTCTCTTTCAGCACCTGGGCATCCCTACCCTGGTGTCCTAAGAAGTGCACCCACGTCCTGCGTTCCACCAGGGCATCCACTGGAACCACAGCACAGGAGCTTGCTTGTCATCAGGGGTCTTTCTGAGGCTCTGGTCTTCATCTCAATCCATCCATGAGCACATGGTGGCTGGACGCGGTTTTCCTTAACCCTGCCTCTGTAGGAGATCAGCTCTCAAGGAAACTCAGCCAAGACACCAAATCCCACGGGATGTGTCTGGGGACCATGAAGAGGAATTCAGAGGCTCTCATTGTAAATGGAATCAGACACCGAAGGATGACATTCATCCTCTATCCTTCCCTAATGCCTGAGAGTTTCTAAATGTCAGCCAGGACAGACTCCGTTGGGGGAAAACAGAGTACCTTGTTTAAAGCCCTGGAGATCATAAGAGGAATTACATTTTTTTTTAATATGTAGGGGTTTGTGGTGAGCTCAGGATGGCCACTGCCCCTCCCTTCTCAAGAGGGCCCAGCAGTAAGGAGGAAATGAAGAAGTCACCTCCATCCTTGCCCTAAAGAGGCACTTCATCGAGGAAGCTCAAGCTCTTTCCCGCTCCTGTGGCCAAGACCTGAGAGCCCTCCAAGGGCAGCTTCCAGCATAAAAAGGGAGATGACGACTTCGAAATGTAGGGGCGAAACATCTCCTCTCCGGAATGACGAGCCCAGATTCTCTTCCAGGCCCACAGGACAAAATCATGGGTACTTTTAGAGGATGGATAGAGAAAACCCTTTTTTTCTTCTCCACAGATGCAGCTCCTATCACTAGGACCTCAGCACCTCCAAAAAGGCCCACGTGCCAGCCAAGCCTCCAGAATTAAAGGTGCAATTCATATTTTTAGCAAGAGGAAGGGAGAGGAAAGCATGTATAGATGACAGCTCTGCGTGGCAAAGGTGGAGACAAAAGGGGCTGTCAGAAATAGAACCAGGAGACCCACCCCACCAGGGAATCTTAATGGCCTCAGGGCCCACAAGTAAAGCCTCAACACCAGCAGGGTCCACAGGAAACCAGCCCCTGTCTGCTCAGATGGCCCTCAAGTAACTTTGATGTCTAGAGAAGACTCTGTTAGAGTCCATGACAAAGGAGCCTGTGAAGAAATAAGATTTGGAGCGTTTGTCTACTGCAGTATTTGGACTGGAAATACCAATTGCCTCTAGAGTTAGAGACCCAGCTCTGCATTAAAATATCCTTTCATATCTGATGACAAAATGCTAGCAAGTGTTTAAAGCACCCTTGAATTGTGGATGCTGCAAAACCACAGACTTCAGAGTTTTTTGATAGAGGCAGTTCAACGACATTGAAACCACCTTTGCAAAAATTGTAACATGAGAAAATTACGACAGTAAAAGAGTTCAGACCTAACCAACTCCATCTTGCCTTTCACCTCCAAACTGCCCTTGGTCATTCCTGAGTGTGGACTAAGCTCACTTTAGGAGAAATTTAGTCTATAATTTAAATGATAGCAACCCTTCCCACAAACTAAACTGCTTCTGTAAAACTAATGAAAGTCCAGTGGGTTAGACAGCTTAGGGGAGCCTGAATTCACAGCTAAACTATTACCAGCCATTACTCTGGAGGCCACAAGGTTTGCAACCTCCCCAATTACTCCTGTAAATAACATCATGATTGTAGAGACTAAGACTGGCCTTTTGAGACGTGTTTCAGACTTCTGCATTTCTGTTTTGTTTTGTTTTTATGAAACGGACTCTCACTCTGTCACCCAGGCTGGAGTGCAGTGGCGTGGTCTCGGCTCACTGCAACTCACCTCCTGTGTTCAAGCAATTCTCCTGCCTCAGCTTCCCAAGTAGCTGGGACTACAGGCACCTGCCTGGCTATTTTTTGTATTTTTAGTAGAGATGGAGTTTCATCATGTTGGCCAGGCTGGCCTTGAACTCCTGACCTTGTGATCCACCTGCCTTGGCCTCCCAAAGTACCGGGATTACAGGCATGAGCCACCACGCCTGGCTGACGTTTGCATTTCTGCCTACTGGATAACTCAACCAGGACCACCAATTTCTGTGGCCCCCACCCAGAAGCAGACTCAGTGCACAGGACCATTTTCCATACCCCCATGACTGTATCCCCAACCAATCAACAACACCCACTCCCTAGCCAAGGAGAGATGAGTGGGGCCCACAGGACCACAAGAAGCTTTTGTTTTGCTGGGTGCAGTGGCTCATGCCGTAATCCCAGCACTTTGGGAGGCCGAGGCGGGTGGATCTCTTGAGGTCAGGAGTTCGAGACCAGCCTGGCCAACATGGTGAAACTCCATCTCTACTAAAAATACAAAAATTAGCCAGGTGTGGTGGTGGCATGCCGTAATCCCAGCTGCTCTGGAGGCTGAGACAGGAGAATCGCTTGAACCCAAGAAGTGGAAGTTGTAGTGAACTGAGATCATTGTGCCACTGAGCTCCAGCCTAGGCGACACAGTGGGACTCCATCTCAAAAACAAACAAACAAAAATCCTAAAAAAAAAAAAAAAAAAAAAAAAGAAGCTTTCATTTCACTCCAGGGGCAACGTCAGGACACAAACCTGGCCTGAGAATGGCTGACAGGTGAGTCTGAGTCAGCTACCATATATTATAAACTATAAGATGCCATCAATTTTAAGCCACAACCTATTTCAAAAATGTTAAAATGTGAAAAACTGTAAATATTGGAATATGAGAGATGGAAGGCCAACCCACTGAGTGAAGAAAAAATCATATCAGCTCAAAGCAACCCATGCACCAGAGGACTGACGCCGTCCCACCAGGGGAATGCAGTGGGCCTGTAGTCCCAGTTACTTGGCAGTCTGAGATAGGAGGATCGGTTGAACCCAGGAGGTGGAGGCTGCAGTGAGAGGGGTTGGGATAGGAGGTTGCAAATAGCACCACTTTGCTGGGACAATTGTGTGCTCCTATGTGTCCTAGTCTTAGCAATTTTGCCCAGGCCAAACAGATAAAAGTAAGCCTCAAGGCCTAACTTAAAAAAATATATGAAGAAAAGGAAACGCTGGAACACTGTTGGTAAATCAGCACAGCCATTATGGAAAACTATATGGAGGGTCCTCAAAAAAACAAAAATAGCACTACCATAGATCCAGCAATCTCACTTCCAGGGATTTAGCCAAAAGATTTGAGTTCAGTATGTGAAAGAGGTATCTGCACATTCACTGTGGCAGATATGGAATCAACCTCAGAGTCCATCAACAGATGAATGGATAAAGGAAACATGGTACATATACACAATGGAGCACTATTGGCTGTAAAAAGAAGGAAATTCTGCCATTTGCAGACACATGGATGGAAATGGAGAACATTATGCTAAGTGAAATAAGCCAGGCACAGAAAGACAAATACCACACGTTCTCACTTATATGTAGAATCAAAAACAAGCAGATGGCTGGGCATGGTGGTTGATGCCTGTAATCTCAGCGCTTTGGGAGGCTGAGGTGGGAGAATCCCTGGTGAGTTAGAGACCAACCCTGGCAACACAGTGATACCCCCATCTCTACAAAAGATTTAAAAAAATTATCCAGGTGTGGTGGCACAGGCCTGTGGTCCCAGCTACCCAGGAGGCTGAGGCGGGAGGACTGCTTGAGCCTCAAAGGTCAAAACTGCAGCGGGCCATGTTCATGCCACTGCGCTCCAGGCTGGGTGACAGTGTAAGGCCTTGTTTCAAAAAAAGGGAAAGGGAGAGGGGAAGGAGGGAGGGAAGGGAGCAGAGAATAGAAAGGCAGTTATCAGAGTCAGGGGTCAGGGAAAATTGGAAGAGAATGGTCAAAGGGTACAGGGCCTCAATTAGAAAAAAGGAGGAATTTTATTTTCCTTGGAGATGCAGTGTACATCCTAATAAAATAGTAAATAATAATGTATTGTACATTTTAACATCGCTAAGAGAGTAAACTTCATGTTTTCACCAGAAAAAAAGTAAAAATTTTTGAGGTGATATGTTAATTAGCTTGGTATAATTTTTTCACATTGTATTCATAAATCAGAACAACACTTTGTACTCCATAAATGTATACAACTATAATTTATCAATCTACAATTTAAAAAGAGGCCAGGCTCAGTGGCTCACACCTGTAATTGCACCACTTTGGGAGGCTGAAGTGGTGGATCATAAGGTCAGGAGATGGAGTCCATCCTGGTCAACATGGTAAAACCCCATCTCTATTAAAAACACAAAAATTATCCGGGTGTGGTGGTACATGCCTATAGTCCTAGCTTCTCGGGAGGCTGAGACAGGAGGATTGCTTGAACCCAAGAGGTGAAGGTTGCAGTGAGTTGAGATCGTACCACTGCACTCTAGCCTGGGCAACAGAGCAAGACTCCGTCTCAAAAGAAAAAAAAAGAAAAGCGGGCCATGGAGATGAAAAGAACATGCCATGCTTTTCTGAGGGGGCACATTTGGGCCAATCTAATGCATATGAGGCTCCCAACTACACAACCCCAAACTGAACAGCAGCCCCCAAACTGCCCCTTCTCTGTCTCCGCACCTCTAATGAGGCAGTGGCTGTCCTGCCATCTGCCAGATGGTCAGCATTCACACACCATATTTCCTGGTTTACATTTTGCCATCTTTTTAACATTTCTGAATTCATTATACCTTTTACAATCAATGCATATATTAAGACGGTGGCATTTTTCCCTTCTGAAAAGCTGTTACCAGCCTGATGGTGCATCTTACAATGATGGTACAATCTAGCGCCTTCGACGCTAGAGTATTCGGTGATCCCCATGCCCAGCAGATCATGCTGTAGCGACTATGACTCATTAAAACATACACACACACATACACAAAGAAACACACAAATAGGACACGAACTTTTTTTTTTTTTCGTAAATACTGCTGTCTCCAACTGGTCTCCCCCTTTTGCAAATGTGCTCAGATAACCACTAATAAACAAATTCCAAGCTCTATTGGGTAATTCCTCTTAAAAAGGAAAAAAAATGGGGGAGTTTTGGGTGATTACAGGAATTAAAGTCACAAGTATTTTAGGGAGTGCTTTTTGCCTCCATTTGTAACAGTATGGATTTTGCAGTGGGGTGGGCTGGGGGAAATAGCCCTAGCAAAGCAGAAGCTAAGCAATTTGGCTGGATGCAGCTTGCTTAACTTGCTGGCTGTCATTTCCCAGTGCCTGTTGACATCCATCATCTGGGTCCTCTTCACAGGAGCCCTGTGCCCACTGTCCAGATGTGGAAACTGAGTCTCTGGGAGTGAGGTGGCTTACACATCACCATGCAGCACAGAGGTGCGCAGTCAGGACTTGAACACAGGTACATCTAATTCCACACACCCACAAAGATTCCCAGAAAGAGGTGCGGCGCCAGGGTGCTTTAACCCAAGATGCAAATGAGCTTTCCTTAAGTTCTCCCCAGTAGAACCTGAGTGCAGAGTTCACCTCCCTGCTACCCAGCACTGCCATTTCCATGTTGAAGAAGAATCGCTGGGTGGAGAGAAGTTCAGGAAACATTTGTTCCTGTCTCTGCCCCCTAAGCCGCACTGGAAACGGCCCCTTTAACAACAGAGCCATCAGCAGGGCTCACCCCTTTCTGGTGGCTTCCAGATACTAAAACAGTAGAGTTACCTCCTGCCATGCTCACCTGGCAGCTCTAGGGAAGTCTTGCGGGGCCAGGTGGGGCTTACTTTCCAATACCTCAAGGCTTTCAATTGCAGGTGTGGGCCTTAGTGTCAGAGCCCAGCCTGGGGCTCTGGGGAAACGGTCCTGAGCAGCCGACGTATTAACAGGGCTGAAGCAAGGCAGCCAGACGCAGTGCCCACGGCTTCCCAGCAATAGTGTAAACACCCCGTCTCTCCCCATCTCCTCTTCTCTCCCTGAAGCGACTTGCACATATACCCAGTGCTCCCAGCACTGCGTCCCTGTGATTCACAGCCTCTTGCCACTTCGATGAGCATGCTTTGAAAGATGAGCCCTCACCCTTCTGGTCTTAATCAAGTGTCCAAGGCCCAGGTAGAGGTTGACTGCACCGAGCAGGCCATGGCTATGTGGAGCCAAGTACGATGACTCTCATGGGCGGAACTGCGTTCCCAACTAAAATTCGTGTGTTGAATCCTCAGCCCGAGCACTGCAGACTGTAACTTTACTTGGGAATAGAGTCTTTGCAGACTGCACTAAGATGAGGTCACTAGGGTGGGCCCTAATCTAATTAGACTGGTGTCCTTTTAACAAGGAGAGATGTGGACACAGACAGATATGCACGGGGAGACTGCCACATGGACACGAAGGCACAGATCGAGATGAGTCTTCAACAAGCCAAGGGACCCCGAAAATCACCAGAAAACTCTCAGAAGTTAAAGAGAGGCCTGGAGCAGAGTTTCCCTTCCAGCTCTCAGTAGGAACCCACCCTACCAAGAACCCACCTTGATTTTGGTCTTTCAACCTCCAGAACTGGGAGATGATACATTTCTGCTGTTTAAGTCCCCAGGTTGTAGCGCTCTGTAACAACCCTCGCAAACTAATACAGAGACCAAACACCCTGGAATCTCCAGGAAAGTGACAACTCCAAATGTGTAAACCTCAGTCCTCATAAGCTGTCAGAATGTCCCAGAAATTCAAATTTCAGCTACAAAATACCCTCTTCCAAGCTGCCTCCTAAATCCCCAAACAACATAAAAACTCATAGAGAGATCATAAGTCTTGATTTGGGATTCAGAAATGAGGCGCCAAATGTGTTGATCCGTTTACAAAAGCCTGCTTCATTCAGGACTCATTTTACCCAGGGGGAAGCAGCCAGGTTTTCTCGCGCTCCCCAGACTCCTGTGATGGTGGTGGGGGTTGGACCCACCATCTTAAGGCAAGGCAAATTCCTGCCAGGACTCAGCCCAGCCGTCTCTCGCAGAAAGCTTTAAGCCCTTCAGAAGTGAGCCGAGTGCTGCTCCCACGCTGGGAGCGCTGTCCATCCCTTGGTGCCCTAGGAGCCGCCCCTAGGAGGACAGCCCCATCTGACACCCACGTGCAGGCGAACTCCTTCAGACCTGGGCATGAGCTTCCACCCACGGCCGCATCACTCCCTGTCTAAGCTCAAACATATCCCAAGCTTGCTGGTTATTACGGCGTCACAGTAACTAGATTTTCTGCGGGATGGGGAGGATGGGTGGGAAGATATAGCCAGAAAATGAAATGAAATGGTTACCTCTTATTCACCAAGAAGTTTTTCAAGCCGAAGACCGTGGTGCTTTTCCTTGGTTGGTACTGCTTGAATTAGATTTGGAAGCTGGGCTCTCCGACAGTTAGCCAGCCCTTCGCTGGACTGGCTGACAAGGAACCAAACCCGCGGGTCAGCCAGAAGCCTTGGAGCCCGTGGTCTGAGTGGGGAAAGCGATTCACAGTGGAATGTGCCGAGGTGGGCTTCCAGCAAAACCCAACCCACAGTGGCTAGTGCCCCGAGACACCTGGGCTCTGGGTGAATGGTTTAAGGATGTCACAGTAAAGCCAGCCAAGGGATCAGTTCGATTACATCCGGCATGGTCTGTCTGCGGCGGAGGCCCCTGAGAGTTCCTAGAGACAGACCCGTGGCTACCGTGCCTCCCACCACTTCCTCGCCCTATGACTTCGGGTCACTCCCTTAGCCTCTCTGTGCCTCAGTTTCCTCTTCACCCTGATGTAACGGAGTGCCTGCCTCACAGCGTCACTGAGAAGAGTTGCATGGAAGAGAGCGCATCCCGCAAGCACACACACATGCACACGCACGCACGCACGCATACGCACGCGCACGCACGCACGCACCACGCACATACGCACCACGCATGCACGCACGCACGTACGTGCCCGCCCAGGTTGCTAAGTTGTCAGTAACCATAGCCTTTAGGCCATCACAGCCAGCAAGGCCCGAGGACCATGGAGTCTGGAGGAGGAAGTGATAGCGATGGCCCTAGGGGCGGCCACACTGGGGTCGGGGCCAGGCGGAAGCACCCTACCCTGAAGGGAGCCCCGTGCCCCCACACGGAGCCCGGACGCTCTGCTTCCTTACACTCACCATGTGTCTTTTTCAGACCCCAGAAATCCGCATTTCAGGAAGGATGATTTTCTTTAGTACAAGAGGCTCTTGTTACAGGAAGGAAACAATTTGAAAATGGCATCTGGAAATGGCCACTTAGGATAGGTGGGAACAGAGAGACTTAATGACCCTCAGTCCTCCACTTTCCCTCCCACATTTCCGTGAGCGGTGTGTGTGTGTTTGGGTGGGGGGCGGTGTTTAAACACAATTCTGAGTCACAGAATTAAAAATCTAACGAAAGGAATTTTCAAGCAAGTCTCGTCAGCTCCTGCTCTGTGGGACCCACCAGCTTGTCCTATCTATTTACTTAATTATTCGGTTGTTGGCCAGAGAGATGAAATATGGGATTAGAGGGGAGGTGAGGGACAAAAACATCCACCATGGTGTAAATAAACGAAGAGCCAAATCCTCCGTCCAAACAAAACCCAAGAGCCCTGGCCAGGCCTTCTCCACGCGCTGCCCTGCGCCTCGCCTCCCCTCAACCGCAGGAACATAAGGGGTCGGAAAATGCACATTAATAAAGCGCTGTGCGTTACCAGGCACTGGCTAGTCCCTGGAAAAGATGCAAGCATTTCCCAGCCTCTGCTAAGGGGCCAGATGTTTTCCTCATTAGATTTTCCTCGGGTAGAAATAATTCTTGCCTGTTTAATATTCGAGTCAGTTAGTAATCACTCTACAAGGCCTGGGAGCTGTCTACTTTGAGTTGCCTTTAGAGATGAAACTCTAAAAACGTATGCTGGCATACAGCGTCATCTATGAGACATACCTGCCAAAAATGCCCACCCTGGACCCAGCCTGCTGCCAAACTTACTTTGAGTTTACCGAAAATACCAGAAGTAGAGGAACAAGCTAAATGGCACCGGAGATAAACAGGCACACAAATCCAGAATATAGGATATTCTCTAAGACATATTTTCTAGACTCTTTAGTCAACTCTTGAGATTTTTTTGTTTTTTCGAGACAGAGTTTTTTTGCTTTTGTCGCCCAGCTGGAGTGCAATGGCGTGATCTCAGCTCACTGCAACCTCTGCCTCTTGGGTTCAAGTGATTCTCCTGCCTCAGCCCCTGGAGTAGCTGGGATTACAGGTGCCTGCCACCATGCTCAGCTAAGTTTTTGTATTTTTAGTAGAGACGTGGTTTTACCACGCTGGCCAGGCTGGTCTTAGTCTTATACTCCTGACTGCAGGTGATCTGCCCGCCTCAGCCTCTCAAAGCACTGGGATTACAGGTGTCAGTCACCGCGCCTGGCCGAGATTTTTTTTTTTTTTTTAAAGGTGGGGTGTACTATTCTGGAATGAAAGATCAAAGAGACACAAATGCAATGTATAAACCAAGATTAGATATGGTTTTATATAGACATATGAAACAGTTATAACCGATATCCTTGTGGCAACTGGGGAAATTTGAACACGAACTCTGTATTAGATTTTGAAATTACCGTTGTTTTCTTATGAATGCTATTAGTCTCTGGTTATATTGAAGAATGTCTTCATTTTTGGATGCAGGTGAAGTATCATAATGTCTGCAAATTTGTTTAATTTATGTATTTATTTTCAGAGACAAGGTCTTACTCTGTCAACCAGGCTAGAGTGCGGTGACACAGTCATGGCTCACTGCAACTTCAACTCCTGGGCTCAAGGGATCCTCCCACCTTAGCCTCCCAAGTTGCTGGGACTACTGCTACTATTTTAATTTTTTTATAGAGATAGAGTCTTGCTATATTCCCCAGGTTGGTCTCTAACTCCTGGGCTCAAGTGACCCTCCCACCTCAGCCTCCCAGAGTCCTGGGAGTACAGGTACAAACCACCACGCCCAACCAATAACTTAGTTTTAAATAGCACAGAAAAAAAGATATATAGGCTTCCATGTACACATAAAGATAACTCAGTGATGTTCAAATCTTTACAAATGTGGAAACCACAGTGGAAATATTCATTGCATAATGCTTTCATATTAAACAACTGGGGAAAGAAAACAAAGTGAAAGAAAACCAAAAGAACAAAAATATTTTTAAAAATTAAAAAAAACATCAAGTTAGAGAAAAAATCTATTCTAATTGAAAGCCATGTACTCCACTACTTTGTCTTCTGAAAAGCATTGAAAATACCACCAGCAAACAAGTATGCATAATAAAACTACTAGGCATGAAAAGAGGAAACAAGAGCATTGTAAAATCAAAATGCAGGGTAGCCCAGCTACAGTGCCTCACACCTGTAATCCCAGCACTTTGGGAGGCCAACACAGGAGGATTACTTGAAAAATGGAAGAGGGCCGTACATGCACCAATGATGATAGCTCTTAAATCAAGTAAAATAAAATGCTGCCCAGTTCCTGTACTTGGTTATGTGAATGACAAGAAAATGTTTTCATGTTAGCTTTCAGTCCTCTGGATGCTGAACTAAAAGAATTATACCCATTACAGGATGTTTCAGTTCAGTTATTCATTCCATTAATATTTACTGAGGGTCTGCTATAGTCCAGGCATACAGGTATACATCATGCTACGATGAAATACATAAAGCATGGTAAGGGGCTTGGGAATGGGGAATCTGACTTTTGGCCAAGGGTCCAGGGTTGAGCTCTTGGAGAAGGTGCCCTCTGGGCTGAGGCTGGAGTGAGTGAGCGAGCCGCCCTGTGTTCCCGAAGGAGGAGTGCTTCTGGCAGAGGAACAGTCAGTGCACGGAAAGGCTGCAGGGCAGGGATGTGCTCTGCATGTGGGGATTGCAGGACTTAGAGCAGCTCCAGTGAAGTGTGCAGGCGAGAGGGGGCTGGAAGCCATGGGAAGCACTTGAGATTTGGTGAGGTGGAAGCCATCAGTGGGTTTGAGAGGAGGAGTGACATATCTGATCTGTATTTTTAAAGGTTAAAGCCAAATGATTTTCTTGAAAGAGTAAACCAGAATATTATCAAGTCTATGAAGGCAGCGGTGATATCAAACACACTGAGCAACTTTCGAGACAAGGGCTCTGCCGGTCTCAGCTGACACTGGTCCTTGCATAAAAGCCAGGTGCCAGGGAGCCCACCTACTGGGGCAAGGGCCAGTCCTGGAGTTGCTGGATCTGGATGAAGTATCTGAGATCCAGGAGGTCCGGAGCCATAGGGGCTGGGATTATTGGAAGATTCAGGGAATGCCTGTTTGCCCATCTGTATGGAAGTAGTTAATATTTTAACAAAAAAAATGGGTAAACACACACACACATAAAGATGAAATGAATATAAATAAGACTCAGTCATGTCTCCATTTAACTGTGTAAAGTAGGTAGAATTGAGCTGGAAGTTCAAGGTCATCAATGAGCAGTTCTGCTTCTTCCCCAACGGCCTTTATCCATCCATCCATCTGTCCATTCAGCTATGCATAGAATCCATAGTTTTTAAGTCACTGGCATGTGCCAAATACTATTTTAGTGCAGAGGGTGTATCAGTTAAGACAGGCAACATCATCAGCCTCACCAAGTTTATATTTTTATAAACAATAAAGAAATACACATCAAGCAAATTTCAGCCTGAAAAAATAAAAGCACTTGATGATAATACGGTGATTGGGAAGTAGGTTAGATACTTTAGATTCCAGGGAAAAAATCAGCAAGAGAAAGACAAAAAAAAAAAAAAAAAAGAATTAATTCCTGCTGTATTTCTGAAGTATCTGGCATGTGGAAGGTTCTTTATATTGGTTGGAAGAAAAATTGAATATGGAATATTATTTAGGTATCAACAAGAATTTGTCATATCTGCACATGGTAACATGAAAGAATCTCTGTGAGTAGAAACATGTAAGCTGCAGAGAGATCATTTTTGTAAACCACATGCACACAGATAGATGCACAGAGAAAGAGCTGGAAGAATCCACACCACATGGTTAACACTGGGAGGGAAGAACAGGCTTCCACTTTTTACTTAAGGTATTTGTTCCCTTATTATATTTTAAGGGTATATACTCATTTTGAAATAAAAAAGCACTCTTCAAAAGATGCTCACAGTGATTATATGCATGGGGGGTGTAACTTAGAGCAGGAATACTGCTGAATAATTTGATTCGAACATGGAACCTACACAAAACAAAGTCGCTTTACAGAAGATGACTCTTCAGATGTTCAGCCAAACTCATGCACTCACACACCACCCATTAGCCAGGCTCCCTGACGCCCTCAAGGCCTCAAGCCCTCTCTATGTCCAAGGAAATACTTCTGCGGAGCACATTAGCATTACCAATGTATGTGTGTTATCTCAGAAACAAAGGGCAGTGGGGGTAAAAACAGAAAATAAAGTATTGCAGGTCTCAAATTTCAGCATCCTGTCGTCACCACTGAGATAACTTGCCAGGATCTTCTAGCTGTTAAATAGTCCAGATCTTTACTGGAAGATTAGAGACACTGACTCGATGAACTGGGTCCAGGTGAATTCTGTTACTGGCTTACAACAAAAAGAACTGGATGGGATGAGACTGTTCTCGTGGTTTCTTGCCCTACAGAGACCTGCTTCATGTTGGAAGTATTAAAAGCCTGGAGACAAAGGCATCCTGTGCTGATTTTTGTGACAGTATTAGAAAACTAACAAGGCATGCCCTCCCTAAATTCTCCTGGGCAGTGTTGGTCCAAGGGCCTCACCATGGACAGCTGCACACAAAAAATCGGTGGGTGGCATACTGGAAGGAGCGGGTCCCAGGGTGAGGGCTCCCTGACCCCAGAGGCTGAGCCGGTGAATCAGGTGACTCAAACTCCTGAAAGACCCTGTAATTTTCAGTTAACTAAATGGGGGGAAATCAAGATGCGAATCACCTTTCAAGTATTTAATTTAATTAGACAAGGAAAATGAGGCTTCTTTAAATTCTTACTTGGTATTAACTTCTGCCACAAAGCAGCCTAGAGTAATTGGTAAAAGTGAAAAAGTGATTACTGAGGCTTAAGCTTATTTATCACAGCTGGTGCACTTTTACAAAGTGAGTTTTATGGTGCTAAACCCTCCACCAGAGCAGGACAGGCCCTGGAGCATGGATTCCAGCCTTTTCATAAGCCACCTCTAATAAGCCACAGTAAGAGGATGGGTAGAGAGGGGAGTGTGATGACAGGCAGCCAATGCAGGGCTCCCAGCTGGATCTGCCACCCTGGGTGCCCGGTTTTTCCCCCTGCTGGCTTCTCTGTGATGTTAGGATCATGGTGTGTGGCAGCTGTAGGAGCGCTTAGCTTATGCCCCTAACCCTGGGCAAATGACTCAGCCAGAGTCATGCTGCCAGTTACCAGCACAGCCAGCCTTCAGTGTCAGGCTACATGAAGCCCAGCTCAGCCTCTTTTGTCTTTTTAGCAAGCTAATCAGAAAGCAAATGAAGACGTACCTCATGAGTGCACAGCAGAAGCTGTTTGTCTTTAATTCTTCGGCAGCCTTGCTTTAGTCCTAGTGCATTAAGAATTTTTGTTTATCTTCTTTATTCTCCAAGGATCTAAACATTTGGAAGGCAGGTTCCTGACCTCATTCTTTTTCCAGGAAGGACTACAGTGCACCGGATATAGGAAGCACTGGACATAGCAGTTGAAAGAAAAGAAAAGAAAGAGAAAAAAAGAAAGAAAAAGAGAAAGAAAGAAGGAAAGAGAAAAGGGAGGGAGGAAGGAAGGAAGGAAGGAAGGAAGGAAGGAAGGAAGGAAGGAAGGAAGGGACCTCTCCATGTCAATAACCAACCTAACCAATGAACTTTAGGAAAAAACTCTGTTTTTTCCACCAAAACAGAATAAAACTTCCAAGTAAGGGGTCGATATTTGCAATGTGCCAACCTCTGTGCTGAAATTCACGAACTGAGGAAAAAATAGACTCAGCCCACAAAAAAATAAGTGGGTAAGAAGACAATTTTCCTTTTTCTTTTTTTAAAAAAAATATTAAAATGAAAACTCAGAGAAAAATAACACAAACAGCCATGTACTTACTTCCCAAACATGTACATTTCATCAAACTCACTTAGTCCCTCCCAACCCGAAACAGTCAAATAAAATCAATATTGTGGCAAGCCAGGAATTGTCAGGGGTCCTGAACCAGTAAGCCAAGGATCTAGCTGCATTTCCTGCTAGAAAAATATTGTTAGGCAAGTTATTAGATACAGAGGTTGGAAATTATGACGATTGAAATCTTTATGAGGATTCAAAGACCTTAAATACTTTATTAAGCACTTTTGCCTGATGAAAGATTTCTGAACCCCCTGTCCTATACATCTTGACAGGCTGTGTTCATTAAGAGGGGCTGCAAAACTGGCCAGGCTTTGGAGCGGGCAGGCTGGACCCAGCCCTGGGCTGTGTGTGGTAGACGATTGTATTTTGAAGGGAAACTTTGGATGTCCTTTTTCCTTCAGAGTTGTCTATTTTTCCGCTTTCAAATGGAAGTCTATCAAACCCATCAAGCTGTATACACTAAATGTGTGCAATTTTTTTTGTATAACACTTGTATCTCAAAAAAGCTGTTAACAACAACAAAAAAAAGTCTTTTTTTTCTTTTTTAGACAGAGTCTGGCTCTGTCACCCAGGGTGGTGTGCAGTGGTGCAATCTCGACTCACTGCAACCTTCACCTCCCAGGTTCAAGTGATTCTCCTGCCTCAGCCTCCTGAGTAACTGGGACTATAGGTACCTGTCACCACACCTGGATAACTTGTGTTTTTTAGTAGAAATGGGTTTTCACCATGTTGGCCAGGCTGGTCTTGAACTGCTGACCTCAAGCAGTCTGCACTCCTCAGCCTCCCCAAGTGCTGGGATTACAGGTGTGAGCCACCACACCTGGCAGGCCCATCTTTGTTTTAGCAGTCAATTCCATGCAGAGATGACTCTCCGTCAGTGGTCCCACAAGTGGCTCTAAAACCCACAGTAGCAGCAGCATCTGATCTGAGGCTATGCTCACCTCCTAGCTGATTTATTTTTCTCAATGTCCCCCGAGAAACTCAGGCTGCATTGAGTGGCTGGGAAAGGATTCATAGGTGCCGTGGTTTCTTTTGCTATTTGGGGGTTAGGGAGTGGGTTGGTCAGGCTGCAGCCAGCTGGAGCTGTCAAGGTGTTCTCTATCTGCTATCAGCAATTGAGGCAATACTGCCCATGCTTCTTAGAGATACTTCGTTGGCAGGCTGCCTCACGGGCAGTGCCAAGGCACATGCTGGCTGAGGCAGCTAGAGTCATTGTTTTTCCCACCCTGGAGCAGGCTAGGGCTGTCATTAGTGTTTGGCACACATTATTATTTACGAGCCTCTAAACGAGACTAAAGAGCAGTAACAGCAGGATAATAGAACTACAGGCTACTGGTTTTGAATTAAGTAGTTGCAAAAGATAATTGGAGACATAAAGGCCTAATGTCGAGTCAGCTTGTAGAATGGCAGGAGAGATTTGTAGTCTTTGTTCACATAACACATGCAGAACTATTCAAGGCTGGCCCATAAAATAAGAAGCCTCAGTTTTAGGCACAGTTTCTGAAAAGCACTGTGACATCTTTACTCACAACTCGTGGATAAGCAGGTAAGTGGCTTTTGCAACATCTCATAGTGACGGTAGGATTTCTTTGTTTCTCTTTTCTTTTTTTATCTTGTCTTTTTTGCTACAAAGAGTCCAAATACACTCACATAGTGGTTCTAAGTTTGGTCCACAGACCAACAGCACACACCTCACCTGGGTGCTTGTTCGACATGGAGATTTGTTTTGTTTTGTTTTGTTTTTTAGATAGAGCCTTACTCTGTCGTCCACGCTGGAGTGCAGTGGCACAATATTGGCTCACTGCAACCTCCTCCTCCCAGGTTCAAGCAATTCTTGTGCCTCAGCCTCTTGAGTAGCTGGGACTACAGGTGCATGCCACCACGCCCAGCTTTGTGTGTGTGTGTGTGTGTTTGTGTGTTTTTAGTAGAGGTGGGATTTCACCATGTTGGCTGGGCTGCTCTAGAACTCCAGACCTCAGGTGATCTGCCTGCCTCAGCTTCTCAAAGTGCTGAGATTACAGGCATGAGCCACTGCGCCCAGCTAGACATGGAGATGCTTAAACCCCACCTGAGAATTACTGCATCTGAACTTCTTGGGGTGGGACCCGCACTATTTTTAAAAGCTCTCCAGTGGGTACAGATGCTTGCTCACTCACTCTAAAGTAGAGAGTACTGTAATTCCACCTCCCCTGAGGGATTGTGTATGTTTTGAATCTGGAAAGTAGACATTCCCGGCCACGCACAGCACCAGTCCTGATCTCCACCCAGCCCTGTCTTCCCATACCAGCCCTGCTCTGTCCTCTTGCCCCTCATCTGAGCTCCCACGCGGGCTCCTTCCGAGTGCTGGCACTAATCTGGTCCTGCAGTGTAGGCACTCCAAAAAAGTATGTGTTGAATGAGCAAGCAGCACTCACCGAGGTCATTTCTAAACTCTCCCGGGGTGTGGGAACATGCATAGTAAGGAACATAAGGGCAGGACCGAACGGGGGTCAGGCTTGAGTTGGGACTCCTCTCAGGGTCTGCGTCGCTTCCAGGGGATAGATGCGGACCTGAGAAATCTCTCAAATGTGTATGGGACAAAGATGAGCTTCTACTAAGCAGGCTTTTTATTACTGCCCACATGATTAGAGCACTTTTTAATTACATAATTGTTAGATGGAGTAGGAAGTAGTGGTATTGGTCAATCTCAGGGTAGGGTTTTCTTCTTTTTTGAACCCTCTAATAATTTCCTAAACATCAAGCATTTCCATGAAGCTAGCCAAAGTTACTTAATTACAGGCTTCATGAGTAAGTGTTTCTACAGGATTCTCAAAGCGATCATCAGGCTCCTCATATAACAGGTTTAGATATCTCCTTGTGGAGCCTATATATCTGCTTTTTTTAATCTTAAGGTACAAAGTTGTCCTGAACAGCATGCCATGAGGACTTCAACACCTGGGAGCCAGCCTGGCCCACAGATGAGGTTACCCCCGAACTCAGGTGCCAGCCAGCCACTGTGGGGCCTGGGGTTGGTGACATGGTGGCTCTCCTGGGAGGGGGTCCTCCTCCTAGGCAGGTGAGCCCACCCTGGTGACCAGGATGTCACAGCTCATCCCCGAGACACTCGACATCACCGTGGCCTCCCTTCACAGCTCCGCGAGTCTCCCTTCAAAGGCCTTTCTGCAGAGGAAGCCAGGCTGGGTATTGTAACATAGGAGCCTGCCAGGCGTCAGGGCAAAGGAGGATGGCAGCAACTCGGTGCCAGGGCCGGCCCAGCATCGCCCCCAGCGGGGCGCCCTGCAGGCCCTCCAGGTGCTTTCCGTCTCAGTGTTCCCTCCTGCCTGAGTGCTCACAGACTGTCTCCGTGAGTGGAAAACAGGAGCATGTGGAGTTTAGTGAAGAAGCATCAAGAGAGCTGGGGGAGAACTCGGGGAACAAGGGAGCAGCCTCCAAATCCACACAGCCTGAGGTAGGGACCCGAGGTCCAGAAGGCAGGAGGCGGCAGCTCTGCGGCACACTCGAGTCACCTGACGTCAGCAACGTCAGCAGAGCAGACAGATGCTCAGGAACGATCACACCCGTGTGCGGCGTCATAATGCTCCTGAGGTCAAAGGCCCCCTGGCTAACATGGTAACAAGCCACAGACCCGCTTTCTGGGAAAGGTAATGGTCTTCCCTCAGAGAGGCTTCCCAAGCCTGAATTTGGAGCCCCGAGAAGCACACACACACAGGACAGCGGGACACATGTCACAAAACAGGCCCACGGGGACCCGGAAGGGCGAGCTACTCCAGCTCAGGAACCTGAGGAAGCTGTCCTGGTGAGTCCCTGAAGAAGTGGGCAGAGAAGGGAACACCCCCCACCCTGCCTCCACCTCGCAGGGCGGTGTTGAGTGCGCCTGGAAAGGAATTCGGATTAGGAGTGGGAACCTGAACGAATCATTGATTCCGTTCCTGGCACCAGGGTTAGGACCAGGGGCCTGCCCAATTCCTCACTCACCAGACACCTGCCAGCCAGGGACCACACACAAGGCTGTTCTCTTTGCTGGGCCGCAAGCCTAAGGCCAGATCCCTGCCTTCCAGGAGCTTCCACATGGCAGACAAACCAGTTTCCCCTTTACAAAGAAGAACTGTGGGACAAGCCCTCCAGCCAGGACTTTCCCAAGGACACAGACAGACCCAAGGGCAAGGAAGGTGGAGGGAAAGGGCACCCTCCCACTGGAACGGGAACACCCAAAAAAGCTGTTCTTAGAGGCTGCCACTGTCCTGGGTACAGACTGGGTATGCAACAGGACAGAAACCAGTCCTTTGCTCTCCCCAGCCCCCAGACTGGCAGGCCACACTCGCACCTGGGAACCAGCCTCTCCACCACCTCCTCAAGGTGAGAGGAAAGGGATGGAAAGTTTAGAAACAGTATGCTGTTTCCCATCCCTGTCTAGACTTGATGAGCATAGGTTACTCTAAATCCACTGGCCGTGAACAGCGAAGCCTTCCTTGGCCTGCAGAGTGGTAGGGGACCTCTCTGAAGAGGAGCGACGGGCCCAGCCTTCCCCCCATGGATGTGGATGAGACAGAGCTATAGTTTCCTCCCCAGCATGCCGTGTGTGTGTGTGTGTGTGTGTGTGTGTGTGTGTGTGTGTGTGAGACAGAGCTATAGTTTCCTCCCCAGCATGCTGTGTGTGTGTGTGTGTGTGTGTGTGTGTCTGTGTGTTGAGATGCAGCCTCGCTCTGCTGCCCAGGCTGGAGCACAGCAGCGCCATCTTAGCTCACTGCAACCTCCACTTTCTGGGTTCAAGCAATTCTCTGCAGCCTTAGCCACCCTAGTATGTGGATTACAGGCATGCACCATCATGCTCAGCTACTTTTTAAATTTTTAGTAGAGACAGGGTTTCACCTTGTTGGCCAGGCTGGTCTCAAACTCCTGACCTCAAGCGATCTGCTCACCTTGACATCCCAAAATGCTGGGATTACAGATGTGAGCCACCGCACCCAGCACCAGCATGCCTTGTATCAGAACCTCATCCCTGTTCATCTAAGGGTTTAACGTAAATGTATACACCCCTTGGAGTGGGTGGTGACACGTATGTCATTTACATATTATCGGACAAATGTGTCCGAGAACAGATTTAATAAGAAGTGGGGCTAAACGTGAGTGTTCAGAACAGTTTGTAGCAGAGAAGCAGCTGCTTTCTAAGCCCCAGTGCAGGCAGGACACGGTGGCAAGCTCTCCTGGCCCCAGGAAAGATGTGCCCTAGTCTTTGAGGGGCCCCTAGGTAAGGATGCTACTGCCCTCATATACTGCCTGTCTCCATTCCAGGCACCAGGTCCTCCTTAGAATCTGTCACTGGACCGCCACTGTGTGTCCCGCTCCATTCCTCTCAGGGAAGGCTCTCCTGACTAGGAGAGGGAAGAGGCAAGGGCCGTTCATCACCCTAGAAACACCTGCCAGGGATGGGGCTGGGAGGCTGCAGTGGTGACTTTCAAATCTACCCAGTATTCGTTTTGACAGGAAGTTGCAAGAGACACGGCCACCTTGTCACTGACATGTGCACAGTGATTTTAAACCTTGAGATGCTCTATAGATAGTATATTTGAGTCAACAATGCTTTCTGGGATAAAGCATCACTATCTTAGTCTCAAAGGCTGATGAATTAGGATAGACTCTAATGACGTGACAGCCTTGAAATCAGCACACTGACATTGGCAATCTTACTTTTTACTTGCCTAATGGTCTAACAAACTGATAACTTATCAGCTTCTTATATAAACTTCAGGAGGAGACTCCACATGAGCAAATGTCGAATGTAAAATGTATACAACCACCCAACAGGGTGCTATCTGATACACGGATATTTATTTCTAAGACAACATATCCAAGTTCTCCCTACTCCTCCCCAAGTCTCTTTAACAGGTCTCTTTTCTCTTTTCAGTGGAAGTGTATGTTATAAACGTGAGGGGTCACAAGAAAATAAAGGACGGCTGCCTGTAATGAAAGCTGGAAGAAAAAGCCAGCCAAGTATGCATGCTGCTGGCCCCTGTGCAGGCTCGTATGCTGGTAGCCAGCCCATCTCATCGTCAGTGGACACGCAGAGCTGAGAGCAGTAGCATCCTTGCCTAGGAAGTAATTCTTATTGCCATACTCCCGAGGCCAGCCAAGGGCACACGGAGTTCCTAAGGGAGTCCCGGAACCCAAGCTGTTTCCTTTTATTCAAGATTATTCAAAAGGCAGCCAGGTGTGGTGGCTCACACCTGTAATCCCAGCACTTTGGGGGGCCAAAGCTAGCAGATCACCTGAGGTCAGGAGTTCGAGACCAGCATGGCCAACATGGCTAAACCATCTCTACTAAAAATACCAAAAAAAAAAAAAAAAAAAGCCTGCCATGGTGGTGCATGCCTGTAGTCCCAGCTAATCAGGTGGCTGAGGCACAAGAATCACTCGAACCCAGGCAGCAGAGGTTGCAGTGAGCCAAGATCACACCACTGCGTTCCAGCCTGGGTGACAGCGTGAGACTCTGTCTCAATTAAGAAAAAATAATTATCCAAGTATCCAAAAGGCATGGTGGAGGCTAAGGCTGAAATCTTGGACCACACTTTATAGGAAATTACAGGCATTTTATAGATGTGTGGGCTTTAAATGCAGGAAGTACAGCATGTGAAATCCTGAGCCTTGCCAACTCTTGCCAAAATGGGTCTCACTGTATCATTACTGTCTTCATAATGGAGTGATTTCCATTCCATGGAAAACTGGATGCCAGCAGAAGAGGAGTGACACTAATTCAGGGATGGTGAGGACCAGCTTAGAGGGTAAGGAGGCCTGGCTCTCCCACCTGCCCAAGGAAGAACTAGATTCACTTGATAAATACTGTGGGAGCATTCACTGTGTGAAAGGCGCTGAGCCAGGCAGACACTAAAGAGTGCAGATATGGTCCAAGAAAACAAGGACCAAGTCGGCCGAGGCTTTCCTATGTAAGAATGATGCCACTCGTGGTGTACGAAACACTGGAGAGAAAGCAACACGGGGTGGTGACAGGGCAGGGGCTCCATCTCAGCCCCATCCAGCTTCACAGAGAGCGCTGCACATTCCCAGCTGGAACCGGCGGGGAAGCCTCAAGTGAGCCGTGGGTGCCTGGGGGCAGCTCTGAACCAGCCATCTAGAGTGTGCCTTATCCTGCCTCCTTCGGGGGCTTGCAGCACTCCGGAAGCTCAGGGAGGGAGAATTCTGAATCATACAGTTCGTGGCAACCAAAATCCAATGGTCTCACCTGAAGGTCTTAGTGCCCACAGGAGACCAGTAGCTAGTTCCACTGCCAGGTGACGCTGATGGCAGGGAAGCTGAAGGGAGACGGAGGGAAGAAGAAGAGCAAAAGGCAATACTGGCAGGAATTAGGAGGGCCATACGTACCTGAGACAGAGCTATGAATGGCCTGGCCCTCATTTCCTTGGAGTCTTGAAGGAATGAAGTTAACAGGCTAGGGACCAAATGCCGCATGCTTCACTAAAGCCCTAGAAAATGAATTCTTTTGGCAAATACAGTTTGAGGGTCAGGCAAGTAAGACCCAGTGTCTGTCTTCAAGGAACTCTCTGCCCAGTGAACTCATAGCAAATGACTGCTTAAGAGCACCAGTGGCAAAGCAGGAAGAAATGCAGTTTGTTCTCTGGTACCACCCAAGATGAAAAATGGCTGTAGCCAACTCATTAGGCATTCTTCCAAAATGATAAGCTACGTTTCTACCAGAGGAAGGTAAGGCAGAGGAAATAAGCCATTTGGGAACTCTAAAGTAGCACGCTAAAACAACCTGAGTCTACACCTTGTACACAGGCTTGTATTTCACTAAAGGGTTAAGTGACCAGAATTAAGAGAGGGAAAATCTAGAAACTCTCTCGAGAAAATTAAAATGGTCATGTACAGTAAGTCCATGCCCCACAAGTGTTCTTTTTTCTGGTAAAGAAAAAGAAAACTAAGAAGTGACCTGACCTAAAACTAGCAGAGGAAGAAAAGCAACATTAGCTCAAATTTGAGCAGCAAGAAAAATATGACTCCATTTGCCAGATAAAATAGGAAATCTCTGCAGCTGGAGTACTGTGTCAGTCACAAAGGGTCAGTCTACTCATCACATAAGCAAATTTCTCAAACTAAACTGAATGCCATTGTCCAAATTCAGCCATCTCTGTTCTGATTCGTTAACTACGATTTCACAGAAAAGTGAATCACTTCATTACTTCTCAATGTAATGTAACATTCCACTTTTAATTTAAAACAATGCTTTAATAAAAAGGAAACAAAGGTTCCAAGTGAGATTTTCAAGATACCGGAGTCAAGATTTAAAATACATTTATAGGCCAGGCATGGTGGTGCATGCCTATAATCCCAGCTACTTGGGAGGCTGAAGCAAGACAATCATGGGAGGTGGAGGTTGCAGTGAGCCGAGATTGTGCCACTGCACTCCAGCCTGTGTGACAGAGCGAGACTCTGTCTCAAAAATAAAATAATTTATAACTACAAATGACGACGTTTTTAAAAGGTCACGTCTGCGAAAGAAGAGAAACACTGTGCTTGAATGTTACCCTTTACTTCTAACGGTTTACAGGCCAGAATGAATCAGCCCCGTGCCTTGCAGATACACAAGTGAAAGGCAGCACAAGGTGCTCTAGGCACAGTGGAATAAAGGAGACTTGAAGATCACATGTACACATTTAGTGTAAGACACTCGCTCAGGACAGTGAGGGATCAAGCACAGGCCAACGGGGCCAGTTCAGGGTTTTACTCCCACACCCGTGATCTGTTACAACCATACACAAATCACCTCAGTCTTTTCAAACGTGATTCAGAAGGTTAACATGGAGTTCTTCTGGAAGATAAGGAAATATCCATCAAATGTGCCATGGTCCTCCGGAAATATATTACAAAGTGTGGAACACTATTTGCCAGGGGCATACAAGAGAAGTCATGAGATCCAGGAGGCCATATGCTAGCTGACCCTTTGTTTTATTTAACAGGTAATAACAAAGTAACTGAAGATAAGGAAAAATTACCTTTGTATCTTAGTAACTTTGGATCTTGAGTTCTAACATCAAAACTTTGTAAAACTTCACTCTTACTCCTTCAGTTAAGCACATATAGTTACATTAAGTTACATAAATAGAGGCAGAGGATACAAATCCATTTTCCTTCATCTTCAGTATCCAAATACAGGAGATGTGGAACTGTTTTTTTTTTTTAATCAAGTAGATAATGTTTTATCAATAGCTGTAAACCATTTTTGGAAACTGTCTTTTGGCTGAGAAAACAATACACTACTTATATCATATTGGAAAAGGAATGATCTCAAGGTTTCCAAGCAACACAGCTATTTTTCAAAGCTCAGCTCCCCTGCTGATCATTAGAAATGGTTTCAAATGTCCTACTCCTGGCCTTCATTCGTGCCAAACCCTGGACAAGGCTGCAACAAGACTGTAATTCCAAAACATCCCATTTCTGCGTGGGGCGCTAAGCAGTCCCTCCCCCCCCGCAGCACACCATCATTCATATTCACTTCAGGTCTCTCCTGAATCAAGCTGTGCTTATGTTTTACAGAGGAAATATGAAATCAAAGTTGTTTTGCTTCATCTCCTGCAGGGTAACTCCCTCAGATTCACTGCTTTGACTGCGTACTGTCCTACGTTTAGAAACACTGAGGTCCAAATCCTGTCCTCAGTCAAGGTGTGGCATGCACGCGGCCGGTGGTGATTAGGCCCAAGAAGGCCCAGTGCTGGGTCAATACACTCAACATTGTGATCATCCTTTGTTGGTTGGTATTTGCAGAATGCATTAAAAAAAAAACTAATGGAGGGTAAGAACTGGCTTATCCGGTGACAGTGTAGAGCGGTATTGTTTTCACATCATCGTATTCTTAAACAATTCCCAGTGATCTAAAATGCTGATGAAGGAAGGATAGATTTTTATTTATTTTCACCAAATAGCTAGACATATTAAAAAGTTAAGGTAGACTGTTAATAAAACACAACTCCAACATGTTTTAAATCAGATTTGATTTTTTTTAATTCAAATTGACCCAAAGCAAAACTTACATTAAAAAGGAAGAACAAAATACATTATGATATAACACACTAGGAGTTACATGAAAAGCTAAATTTGTGGGCAAATGGCCTTATCCCAATCACATTCTGGGCTAATGAGCACTTCTGCAGGAATCAGAATCTCAATTGCGTACGGTCCACTCTGGTAATTAAACTACACATTCTTGTCTCGTAGGGTGTGCATCTGACAAATCATGCTAGACTCCCTCATGCTCCAGATGTGTACTCTTGCTACTGCCAGGACACTGAATTCTCTAGTGGAAATGCTGTTCCAAGCATGACTGATAATGGATTAAAAAACGAAACAGTCAAGTCCTCCAAACTAACAGGCATGGATTACTGTGTAGTAAACAGTTTAGAAATACGGGATTTAAATAATCTAAAAAGCACTCTTACTCTGCTGTACATTTATAAACACAAATATTTACAAAAAAAAAAAAAACACAAAACCTTGTTTTCGAAAGATGAGGTTTGCAGTTCATTAATGATCATAATCTTTTATGAGCTGGTTTCTTTGGTGTACTTGCCAAATATATTTTTATAAAGGTTTAGTAATAGGCTTAAATAATAAATTTCAAAGGAAACATAAAAGAATCAGTGACAAATTTGAAAATACTCTGAACATCTTCTGTTCTGTTTCTGGAAAAAACAACCAGTTGATTTTTCTGAAAATACCTGTTCTCTCTATTCATTATGTGACCACAGAATGCTTCTCTGTCAATCCAATTCAAATGCAGACCTGCAGGTTTCACCACTGTAATTCACCAGCAACCAACTTGGAGACACTTTAATTATTGTGAAATGCGGTATGTGATTGGGATTTTATTAACAACAAAAATAAAACACTCTTTTTAAGCTTTCAGATAAATCAAACCTCAAACAATAAATAATGGAATTATACACTTCTTCATTAAACAGAAATTTCAGACTTCCAGGAAGAGCTCTCATAATTGTTTTTCTGAAGTCACAGCAGCAATACAGAACAAAGAATTTACCTTAATCTGATCTTTTTACTTGGAATTCCCTGACTCAAACTCAGTGGCTTAGTTTGGAAACCTTTGAATGGCTGGGGAGAGAAAATCATTTTAAACTAAGTGAACAAATTAACACACACACAAACACACACACACACACACACACACACATCTGTGGAAATAAGCCCTGTGCAAGTGTAACATTAACATCACTGATCAGAGTGCAGAAACTCCAGACACCCTCCTGATTCCTCATCTCCCTGGGCCTGGGGTTTCAGGGAGAAGTAACACTCAATTCATTTCTGGCCACACCATGTCCCTAACACTGCTAGTGTGTCTTAGCCCTGACCTGGGTATTGGTGGAAAGAACGAGAATACAGCTCAGCAGCTGTCTTCACAAGGGACTCTCTCTGGAGATAACTTGTTGGAGACATTTCTATGGGGAAAAGGACAGACTACCTGTTCCTATCCATCAGGCTCTGGCTAGTTTGAGGATGGTTATAAAACTGGCCACACTCAGACTGGCTGCCTGTGAAAGGGGCTATGCCAAAGAGTCTATGGGCCACACCAGCAATCTCCCAAACACTCCTTGTTTCTGAAGCTGCCCGTCTTCAGAAACCTGGGCAATGCCTGGGCACAGGCAGATCAGAGTCTATGAAGCCACAGCTACTCTGCACCCGAGAGAACAAACCCCGTGCTTGAGAAAACAGCACATGCTGGCTCTGAAAAAGGTAAGGCCAGAGAAGATTCCTAATTCCGCTTAGTTACACTTCTAGGTGAAATCATTTTACACTTTATGACTGAAATCCAGAAATTCAGATGAGAGAAACCCTTCATCTTGTAAACTTCTGATAACAAATTTATTAACAGTGTTTAAGTATTTTTTTCCCAAAGCACTAAGAACGACACTGGGACATGTGAAAAGATTTTTCTGAAGCTATTAACACAAATCAAGCACAGAAAACGTTTCGGAGGGCATCCTCTGAGATGCCTAATGCCTCTGGAACCTTTTCCATTGTTACTGACACTTTATCCTATCTGTGTTTACATCACATATGCCCAAGCAATCCAGAAAATAATCGTCCTGAAGAGCCTCACTGTATATAACCTTAAAACAGGAAATGTTGTAATTAGCATATTAGAAATTAGCCAGACTTATAAATGTGTACCCCTTAAAGATTTTACCCTTAAAAAGTATTTTTTTTTTAACTGGGAAGAAAAGAAACACCATGAAGCCACCTCAAATTATTTAACCATTAAAGCCAAATGACTTAACAATTTTTAGGGAACACTCTACCACCAGAGTACAAAATTTTCTGCTTAAAGTGAAGTAAAACGCATAGCTTAAAATGGAAATTGCTACTGACATACTATGGTTCTGCAATGAAAATTAAAGTGGCGGCTCCTGTTCTCACGGGCCTGTCAAAGCTGGCTGTGAAATAATGGATAAAATACACCAGAAAGAGTATTGCACTGCAGGCACAGTTTTAAAAACAGAATACACTGGCTTCGTAAAGTTATTTTCTTTCCTGTCAATTTTTTTTAAAAGCACAACTCTAACTAGAGATAGAAATCGAGACATAATGTCTCAGGGTAGTGTACTACAGCTGTTAAAAATAATAAATTAAAAACAAGAGCACACCAAAAGAAAAGCAGAGGTACTGGACTTATGTCATCCGAAAGCTACATTAATTAGGAAAAAGAACAGTTCGAAACAGTCAATTTGTACTCATTAAAAATGAATGAGGTGACAGCATTACTTTAAACATTTCTTAGGGCATCTTCCAGAGGAACCCAGGGCCCCCCTGGGTGAAACTGTGCCTCCAAACGTTAGCAAGTGCTCTGCTGGGTTAGAATACCATGCTTACCAAGGAAACCAGAAATTTGGAAAGGGTACATTCTCCACTCCAAACCTGCTTGTGTCATTTAAGAAAAAAAAAAAAAAAAAAAAAAAAACCAACCATTTTTCTAAATGCAGTATTGTATACAAAGCTTGGACCTCTTAAACTTGGACCAAGAAACCCAATTAAGACCTTCAAGCATGTGGTGTGTGTTTTCATATATATAAAAAAGTCCCTCCCTTACAATGAAAACCAACCAAACAAACAGAAAACCCAAAAGTGTATACCTGCTTTCTGATTTCACAGCAAATCAGAAATTGCATAGGATATACTGTGTGCAAGGCAAAAAGCCTTTTAAGTATCTGAAATATAACTCCTAATCTTGCTCACAGTTCTGGCATATCAGATATCATCAAATTTGTGTTTTAAGTAGTCTTTCATGACCTTGGCAATTGGTAGTTCATCAAGTAGCTTTAGGTTTTGAAGGCCTATACATTGTCGAATTTTAATTCGGCACAGGTCCTGCAAGTTTCTGGGCTGTCCTAAAAAGATAGAAAAAAGAAAATGTTACAAAAGCCACAAAGCACAATATTTAAGACACTTTTGCAAAGAACTATGTATTTCACTGGGGAGTTCTCTCTATGGACTTTATGTGGAAAGGACCAGAAAGATACCAACTCAAAGTGTCCCAGGACCTTCATGCGATGCCTCATTTGATCCTTTTCATAACCCTGGGATGGTAGATATTTTTGCCTCCTTTTTACAAATAAGAATACTGAGTATCAGGTTTAAACACATTGCTAATATCAGACAACCAATTAAGGCTTCAGACTGAGGCTAAAACCAGTTCTGATTCTAAGCCTCATATCCTTTCCATTACAAGTCAGGGAAATTCTGGTTCTCATCCTGATTAGGTTTCTCTTACGCCGGGGGAGCGGCTGTGGGCCACTCATCTCTCTGAGCCTTGGCTTCTCCATCTGAAAAGTGTGGGGACTGAATGAGATGTCCCTTATTGTCAGCCCCCCCCTGCGGCTCTGGGTCTAAGAGTATGGAGCCCTGATGCCCACCACGGTCTCTGCAGAGCTTTCCAAATCTGCCACCTGTTCTCCATGATTCTGAACACAGCAGAACCTTGGTTGTAAGGCTGATGGTTGAGGAGTGCAGCAAGCAGGGGAGGTGTTGAAAACGGACCTCAAGGTGTTCCGACTCTACATCACTTCACGCTTCCACACCCTCGCCACTTGCCAATAAAAACCCCTGTTCTATCTCAACTCAAAAGAAAAATCATAAAATCCAATTTCTTTCCCTTTGGAGTATTTTGTTTTACAAAAACAATACAGATGGCTCCAAAAACAACCAAGAATTCTTCAACTGTGCTTCAGTCATGCTTGGAGTCACGGAAGTTCTGCTTTCACATTAAACATGATAATAAAGCTAATATATATCGAATGCTTACTCTGCACCATGTATTGTTAGGAGCTCATGACATATATTAACTCCTTTCATCATTTTATGAGGGAAGTACTTTGATCATCATCCCGTTTTATAGAGTCTCAGAGAGATTAAGTAACATGCCTAAAGTCAAGCTGAATGCCACATTTCAGTCATTCTCAAACTTTTTGGTTTCAAAACCCCTTTATACTTTAAAAAATTATTGCAACCCCCCCAAAAAAACCTTTTATGTGGACTCTATCTATAGATAAATGCCATATTATGAGTTAAAACAAATTTTAGAAATACTTTTAAATTCATTTAAAAATAATGAACCCATTACACGTTAACACATCGCTATGAAACATAACCGTATTTTCCAAAACTAAAAACAATTTAACAAGAAGAATGTCATTCTTTCACATTTTTGCAGAGCTTTTTAATGTCAGGCTTAATAGATGATAACTAAATTTTCATGTATGCTTCTGAATTCAATGTGTTGAGATAAATCACATCAACCACATCACCTAGTCTCTGGAAAACACTGATACTCGTTGAGAAAAGGAATGAGAAAAAAGGCAAATCATGTCTCAGTCTTATGAAAATTGGGAGGAGACCCAAGGAGAGAAAGCAGAGTCCAGGATTAGACTGCAGCTTCTCGCTCCTGTACAGTCTAATTTTGAGCTCTCTCTTCATAGTCCTAAGAGACAGCAGCTCTGGTTCTCAGCTTACTAACCCATATGTTTCTGTGGGCAAGTCTTGTGTGCACTCCCTGCTGTGGCTCAGCTCCAAACACGCTTCTACACTGACAACAAGAAAGAGGCGTCGATGTGTTCTTCTCAATCTCTGCTGTCTCTGAAAGTGCTGACCTTAGTAACACCATCAATAAATTACTGAAGGATAAAAATGGGTTCCACAATTACATGGAGTTTGATTTTCTTATTCAGGTCAGTTTCCGTGAATGTCCTTGGTCAAACACTTGGAACTGGAGAACATCTCATCAGAAGAAGTTATGGAAATAGAATACATGGAGAAGTAGACAGTACCCCAGCCAGAGCAATGTGTCCACGATGACGGGATCAGTCCAATTTAAGGGGCAGAGGTATGGATCTTGACTGGTTCTTATGATAAAAGGCTTCTCAGATCTGGTCCTTAGAAGGAAAGTCAACACTGACAATTGTGGAACATATGGATGTTGTAAAAGATGGGGCCTGGGTGAAAAAAGACAGTTTGTCTTGCTTATTACTGAGTGCCTCCATGGATCAGACTATTCTTACGGGAGTGGAATGCCAAAAGAAACAAAGTGAAAACCCTACACTGTTGCCCAGGTCATGCTGGAAGTGTCCATTCTACCACTGTTGATAGCTCAGGAACTAAATTTTGCATTGGCTCCTGGGATAAGATCCTAAGGATCTGATCTACAGTCCCTACAGAAGAAGATGAAATGGAGGAATCCACAAATTGACCAAGAAGGAGACAGAAAACAGAGTAGTTGGGACTAACAGGGACTCCCATACTGACCCTCTCTGGCCACAAGGAAGCAACTTCCTCAGTTCTGTGGTCAGATGCTAAAGAAATCTGCAGTGCATCTTGGGACCATACAATTAGTGTGTGGGATGTTGTGTCTGGCAATCTTAAGTTCACTTTACAGGAAATAAAGTGTTTAATTGTATTTCCCATTCTCCACTTTGCATATGTTTAGCATCTGGAGGCACAGAAAGGGATATCAGACTGTGGGATCCCCAAACTGAGATGGTTCTTTGGTTTTGCTGTCCCTAACCTCACATACTGGTTGGGAGACAACAGTAATATGGTCTCCTACCCATGAACAGCGGCTGGTTTCAGGATCCTTATATAAATAACACTGTCTAGCTGTGGGATACAAGAAGTTGTAAGGCTCTTCTCTATGATCTGGTTGCTCATGAAGACAAAGTTCTGAGAGTATACTGAACAGACACAGGGCTCCTTCCGAGTGGAGGAGAAGACAAGAGACTGTATTCTACAGGTATTCACCTACCACTTCCCATGCAGGGGCACAAAAATGAAGGAGAATTTGATTATAGAGATTCCATAAATGAAATGGGTAGAGAATCACGAAATTACATTGATGTAGATGCAGAAAGCAGCCTTTTAAAGTTTATATCAAGTTTTCACCCCTCATAACAGTTAACATACCACTATCTTTTCTTATTTTGTATTTATAATACAAAAGTTCGTGTTTATAAAATATAAACTGTGGCTTGCATTCTCTATTAAAAAAAATAAAGAAATCATTTTGACCTCACAGATACCCTAAAAGGACCTTTTGGGGACTCCAGGGCCTGCTAGACCATACTTGGAAAACTAGTCTTATATTTTATCCCTTATATCCATTGTACTTGTTCACACTCATCACCATTATTCAAAATTAAGTACTTCTTCATGAACGACAAAGGCTGACTTAGACCTCTGCTAAGGCTTGTACGAATATATGCTTTTTGAGAGTTTACTAATGAACGACAGCAGAAGTGACTGCTTTCTTGGAAATGCCCATGAACTAGGCGTATGTGCATCCACAAATGTCTGCACATGGATCCACACAGGGATGTGACACACACTCACGTTGTCTCTTGGCAAGATGATGTCTCCTCCACCTTTCAGATCTCTGCCAAAATAGCACTTCATCAGAGGAGACTATGTCAGGATTCACCAACAGATACTCCCAGAGTTCCTTTCCTTTATAACATCTAAGAAGGTTGTGAGTTCACATTTATTTGGTTATTATGTGTTAATTAATGCCCACCTTCCTCACTATATGACATGTTCTACGAGGGGAGGACTGTATCTGGCTCCATTTGCTAATGTAAACCCAACAGCTGACACAGTACTCAGTGACTATTAGTTGAATGAATGCTTAATATGCATTAAATGCTTAAAGTATAAAACAGTGAATGCACTGTGAAACACACCCATGTCAATGGCAAATCATTTCCACGCCTGTTTTGATTTTTCGACACTATTCATGGGCTACTTTAGGAAAAGAATAAATTATCATTGTCATTTTTGACCTACAAATGCAAATGGAATATGAATTAGATGTGAATCTTCTTTCTTTAAAGAATCTGATTTTCCTATTAGATGACGGGTACTTAAGTATAAATTTTAAAAAAAATTATTTATCTTTTGCAACACAATCTCATTCTATCAGCCAGGCTGGAGTGCAGTGGTGTAATCTCAGCTCACTGCAACTGCCACCTCCGAATTCGAGCTACTCTCGTGCCTCAGCCTTCCGGGTAACCGGGATTACAGGCGTGTGCCACCACAGCCAGCTAAGTTCTGTATTTTTAGTAGAGACAAACGGTGATGGAATGGGAGATCTTCTGTCATGGATTTGTTTCGTGGGAGACTGTTCTCTCCAAAGATGACCATGTTACCTCCTATCTCTCATGCCTTTCCACAATGAGACTGGACACTCCTGTCATTAAGAGGTAAGGTCTATGTTCCTTCTCCTTGAAACTGGGTGGGCTTGTGATAATGGTGACACTGTTGTTACGCAACTTCCAAGGCTAGGTCATAAAAGGTGATGCAGCTTTTGCCAGACTCTTGGGACATTTATTATTGCAACACAGCCACCATGCCACAAAGCAGCCGTAGCAGCCTATACAAGGGAACTGCGGTCACTGACTGACGAGCCTGGCTGAGCTCCCAGCCAACCAGCAGCACCAACTCGCCAGCACCAACTCACCAGCCACCTGAGCCAGCCTTTTTTTTTTTTTTTTTTTTTTTTTCAGACAAAGTCTCACTCTGTCACCCCGGCTGGAGTGCAGAGGCACAATCTTGGCTCACTGCAACCTCCACCTCCAGGGTTCCAGCGATTCTCCTGCTTCAGCCTCCCAAGCAGGTGGGACTACAGACATGTGCCACCACGCGGCTAAGTTTTGTATTTTTAGTAGAGACGCGGTTTCAGTATGTTGGCCAGGCTGGTCTCATACTCCTAACCTCAGGTGAACTGCCTGCCTCGGCCTCCCAAGGTGCTGGGATTCCAGACGTCAGCCACCACTCCTGGCCACAAGAGTGAGCCATTGTCAAAGCAGAGAGGCCCCAAATTGCTCCTGAAAATAATGTGTGGGGCAGGGAAGAAAAACTAATGATTCTTGTTGTTTTAAGCCACTAAGTTGTATGGCATTAGATAACCAAATGAGAGCCTTCGATCTGGAAGTGAGGCTTTGCCCTTGGCACCCGGCAGTGGGAGGGCTTTGAGGTAACTGTTACAAGAAAGCGAGAAGGAGGCCGGGCGCAGTGGCTCACGCCTGTAATCCCAGCACTTTGGGAGGCCGAGGCGGGTGGATCACGAGGTCAAGAGATCGAGACCATCCTGGTCAACACGGTGAAACCCCGTCTCTACTAAAAATACAAAAAATTAGCTGGGCATGGTGGCGCGTGCCTGTAATCCCAGCTACTCAGGAGGCTGAGGCAGGAGGATTGCC